>NC_081558.1:76409495-76712783 GCF_022355385.1 Mustela nigripes | reverse complement strand
CTCTTAATCTCACAAAACAAACTGAGGGTTGCTGGGGGGAGTGGGTGGGATTATGGACATTGGGGAGGGTATGTGCTTTGGTAAGTGCTATGAAGTGTGTAAACCTGGTGATTCACAGACCTGTACCCCTGGGGATAAAAATATATGTTTATAAAAAATAAAAGATTAAAAAAAATATATATATATATATATATATAAATTCTTAAACAATAGCATCCATTGGAACCACCTGGAAGGCTTGCTATCTGTAGATACAGACAGCTAGGCCCCACTCTTAGAATTTCAGATTGTGGTTGGTCTGGGGTTTGCATTTCTGAAATTAGAATTTAATGCTGGTATGAGACCACACTCTGAGGACCATTGGCATATCAGAAAGGTGCCTCACTCATGCTTGAATCATTATTTCCCTCCTCTCGAGACTTCCCTTGGAAATCTATTTAACACATGGTATGGATGTCATAGGAGAAAGCCCTAGGGGCAATAACTTGGCCTACAAATTTCCCCTCATTTTCAGGAATGGTTCCAAGTTATGCAGGGCTGAGGTTCTACTGGACCTGTTCCATGCTATATAATGGTGATCCTTGGTCAAAACTGATAGACCCATAGGTAGATTATTGATCCATGTGGGGAAAATCAGATACTCTCCCAAGAATATAAAACTGGGACTTCTAATCCACTTTCAGTTATAACTCCCAACTGTAACTTTGGTACCTTCCTAAAACAGGTTATCCTATTATATATATTTTAGTAGAACCATATACCTCTCCTTGAATTTTGAATAGTGGTAATTAGGCTTGTTCTGTGTGATTACTTTGTTAATATCTATATTGTTTTTTTTAAGATTTTATTTATTTGTTTGACAGAGAGAGAACTCACAAGTAGGCAGAGGCAGGCAGAGAAAGAGAGGGAAGCAGGCTCCCTGCTGAGCAGAAAGCCTGACTCAGGGGTCCATCCCAGGACCCTGAGATCATAACCTGAGCTGAAGGCAGAGGATTAACCACTGAGCCACCAGGGTGCCCCGAATATCTATATTCTTTACAGGGCTATAAATCCCAGGAGGTTAGGGACTGTTTTGTTCATTGAATCCCTATTGCCTATCATGGTATTGAGCATATAGTAGGTGCTCAGTTAATATTTATTTGATGAAAGGAAGGAAGGAAGAAGAAAGGAAGGAAGGAAGGGAGGGAGGGGAAGTAAAGTGGAGTTGTTTTTGTTAACAGTGACATTTTAGAGAGAAGTTCCTGATTCTCATGTTGTTGAGATTCCTTCCTTTTCTGACTCTTGGCTGGTCAACTCTTTCTTCTTGAGATTTTCAACATCTTTTAATATTTTTTCCTGGAAATGTAAATTGAATAGAGACAGTTTTTATTGCTTCTTAACAAAATAATTCAATGTTTCGTATACTTTAGAGCATATGAATACTTGCGGACTTGGTGAAGGTAGAGATTCTGATCCAATAGGCCTTTGGGGGAGTGGAAGAGTAGACACCCATCCTCCTAACAAGTCCCCAGGTGATTCTCTTGATACTCACTCATGGACCACATTTTGAGTAGCAAGACCTGGTTTGTTCACCATGATCCAGCAGGATGATGGTTCAAAGAATTTGGTCTGGAGTATAGAAGAGTCATTGTCATTTGATTCATAGGGAAAGGAGTGTATTATTCCCACGTACTCTGCCTTCCCTGCTAAAACTTGATTTAGACCATTTGACTTCAAGTTTTTATCCTCTAGCTACTGATCCCCTTCAGCAACCTAGGCTCATTGTCAGATTTGACTCCCTGCCTCCTAACCTAATGCTAATTTTAAATCTCAATTCACCAAGCCAGTTCACCGAAATGTATGAATATTTACTGCCAGCATTTAATTGCCTGAGACATTAAAATAACTATCAAAATGCCAAGCCTGGCAGATACAGCCTATTATCTGTAAATGGCATTTTCACCAGTTACTTTAAAGGGCTGAGCAGTTATAGCATCCCCTGAGCACTCGCTGGCCTATTGTTTTGGAAAATATCAACTCCTCTCAAGATAGAAACACATTCTATGGATTATCGATGCCTCTCCCTGGAAAAAGTAATTGCAGTTCTTTATTTTGGGATGGGTCTTGAACCTTACAAAATTACTGATCTATGTTATTTCATGCTTTCATCTCATGTCTTAAAATTAGTTCTCATTCCCATTTTATATAAAAAAAAACATGATTGTTTGAATTATTTGTCAAATACTTAATCTCTTAATATATTTCCTCATCCTTAATGGTGTTGGAGTTGGTCATGTGAGGTTTCTTGGCCAACGGAATAGTTAGTGTCTATGATGCACCAAAGGCATAAATCAAGATTGTGATGTTGGGTGTGCCTTCCCCTGTCTCTCCCACTGCCAGGTGAAGAGATTCTTCTCAAACAGCTGTGATGCCTTCAGTTACCCAGAATTGACCTAGGTAAATAAATTGAGTCTTCTAATACACACCACTTACCACTTGAGGCAGAGCCATTCAACTAAGCCTGGCTTAGATCAGCCAATCTGCAGTGGACCTACAGATTCTAAACATGAAAAGAAATGTCTGCATTGTAACTGAATTCTGTTACAAAGTGTTATTACAGATTCAATAGCTGACTGATACAGAACCTGAAGTTCAAAAACATTAGAAAATTCACAACTAGATCTGCCATGCTCTAAATAGATTACTTTCCCTACTGTATAACTCTATCGGGCAAGCCTAAGAAAAAAATGTCCTTTCTGCACCAATTCTTTTAAGGTCCTTTAGAGACACTCCCTCTATAGCCCTGGGTCTAGTGGAATGGTTTTGCAGAGACAGAATGAAGAAATATAACTTTCTCTTCTGATTCTCTATGTAAGAGAAGACACTAGATGAGACAGAGAGTCCTCTCCTTCCTGGCAGACTTAAAATCATAACTGCACAGATCTAGAGATAAAAAAAGGGAACACCTCACTGTGATTAAGAGCACAAACTTTGGAATAAGATAGACTTAGATTTCAATATTGATTCAGCACTACCTATATAGAATTTGAATACATATTTAATATTCCTAAACTTTAGCTTCCTAAAGTTTAAATTATGTACAGTAATATGACCTTAGAAGATTGTACTGACGATAAATGTGATGATATAAAAATAGGGTCTGATACTTAGTAGTAATAAAACATGGGTTTCATGGACTTATGCTGTCTAGGTTTATATGCTTGATATTTCATTTAATGTGTGAACTTAGTTACATTCATAATCTCTGTTCCTTAGTTTTTGTTTTTGTTTTTGTTTTTTTTTATAAAATGGGAACAAGGTTGTACTTATCTCATAAGGTTATTTCATAGGTCAAATATGATAATAAAGGGTCTAGTGTATACTCAATAGATATTAGCTCTTATTTTTCTTAATAAGTACGAAATAAATCACAGCTTCATGAAAAGTTTTACTTTGATTATTCCACTCTGCAATGCTATAGAGGGTTGGAAAATTCTAATAAATTCTAAATCTCTTTGCAGGGAGACGATTTTGGGTATAAATCCAGTGCTGAGCCTGAAAAAGATATTTCCAAAGAACAAGTTATAAAAGTATAGATTCTCAAACTAGAACCTTGATCAAATGTTATATCGACATTTTTATTTTATGGAGTGATACAGTTCAGCAAAAGACCCCATAGAGCAATTGCCAGAGGAAAAAGGGTGGAGCGCATGTGTGGTTAAGGGCCAGATAGGTAACATAAATGCACATGGAATAAGGCAATGGTGAATCCCAAGTGCTGGTAAAAATGTAAAAATGAAGCCCTGTTTTAAGAAAATCAGCTTCCAATTTTTTAACACATTATGTTGATTAAAAAAAAAAAGACATGATTACAGGCTACATTCAGTTGTGGTTTACCAGCTAAGATGTCTCTTCTGGTGGAAGGGAGAAGGAATGTGTTTCATCACCCTTACTGTTAGAGGAGGGAAGGGAGACATTTCTGTGTCTATTGATGCACTGGGGATGTCAGATGTCCTTAAGCATCTATTTGCATGGGCTCATTTCTACCTAGAAAAGACCATTCTGAAGGAGGCTTGTGGACTGGTAACCAGGGATAGATCTTGCAAAGGAGAGATGAGCTTGCTGTCTATCTCCTCTGTGCAGGAGCCCTCTGCAGAGCTGGTAAGTTGTGTATTCCACAACCCAACAGGTTCCATTCACATCATCCCCTATGGGAATGGCACCTCCTAGGACTGCCTGTTAAATCTTATGTATGTTAGTGGTCCAGCAGAGCTCATAGATTTATGTATGAGCCTTGTATAGAGATAGCTGATTTCTGAGATGCTTCGTGACCCAAGCAGTCCTATGTGAGGTTCTGTCTAAAAGTGTGTAACACGGAACAGACATGTCTTCCCTTACCACAGTAGAGCAGACAGCAGGTGATTCTAACCAGAGGCAGTGCCATCCCTTCAGGGGAGCATATCAGAAGAGGAGAGGAGTGTGTCACTTTTTAAAACTATATCCCAAAATGAGTTGACTATTTGATTATGTTGCATCCATTTGAGCAATTTTGATGGGAGGTGAGATACTATTTTTATCCATGTATTAAAGATTGAGTCCTATCATGTCAGTCATGACATTCCGAGTGCTCCTGGGTCTGGTGTAGATGACAGATTCCAGAAAATGCCTGGGGGTGCAGGCTAGTTCTGGAATGCATAGCAGCCTTCTCCAGAGGGCTCTGAGAAAACCATACTTCTCAGGGCCTGAACAAAAGGGGCAAGGACTAGAGGAATTTGAATTTGAATGTCACTGTTATTTTCCTTTTGCACACCCCCAGGCTGAAAAGTTCTGTGAAGGTAATGAGATGTGGCCCAGATTTTGAAGAAATGCCAAGTAATATTATATAGCATTACTATGTTATTTATTAATTTTAGGGAAAAATACAGACATTACCATTACATACATACATACATAATACATATACATACATATGTATATATAGTTTTTCATAAGAACCCTTCAAATTGAATTTTATCTGCATTTTTAAAATGAGAAAACAAAAAAAAACTAAACTAATTAATTAATTAATTGGAATGAGGAAACAGAGGCTAAGAAAGAAAAGCAACTTGCCCAGGATTACCCAGGAGGTTGTCAAACCCAAGCCTGACTGACTCCAAAGCCCGCTAAGAGGTATTAAGGTATCTACTTCAGGGATCTTTGGACTACTGTGTAGACCATATTGACCATAATGTTAGCACCACAAACTGGATTGCAGAGAAGAGAGAGCTTGTTGCTCCTTGATTTTCTCCTCTGCTATCCATGCTGAAATTATCCAGAACCTGCTCAGCCTTCTGGTTCACTGCCTGCATGTCCCATTTTTCTGTAACATTTCCATTAAATTTCAGATCGAATCTGTCTCAAGTCTCTTCATCTTTGGAGAACTCCGAGTCTCACTGGCCCACTGAGGTAATCCCTGGGCTGTGGTACCCATTTTGTCCTTCACCAGATAACCAAGTTTTTGCATCTGAATCCAAAATTGAGATTATTATAAGTAGGAAGTCTTATGCCCTGACTTTACAAATACAAAACATAGATTCATGTTTATAAATACACACCCTTGTGAGGAGGATTTTTACCATTCACACTTAAGAGGGCCAGAAATACATTGTCTCCTTTTAACTGAGAAGGACTTTGTTTCCTTTTAACTGCGGGTTCCTGCTTTGTCTTATTGATTTGAAGTTCTTAAAAAAAAAACAACAAAAAATAAACCAAAAAAAAAACTTTATTAAGGTTAAATTGGTATACCAAAAATTGCACATTTTTAATGTATACAATTTTATGTTAATGTATATTTCATTTAATGTACATAGTTTGGACATCTGCATACACTCACCCATGAAACCATTACCATAGTCAAGGTAATGGGCATTACCATAGCCTCCAAAAGTCTCCTTATGTCCCTCTGGTTTTTGTTTTGTGTGGTAAAGAGGGAAGCCTTAAGAAAACTTCCAGAGATCTACTCTTTTAAATTTGTAAGTACACAGCATAGTATTAACTATAGACACTAGGTTGTACAATAGATCTCTAGAACTTATTCATCTTGTATAACTGCAACTGTCTGAGCACCAAAGAAGATCCCCCCATACGTGAGCCTTTGCAGACCTCCCCTTTGCTCCCAGTTATTTGAGGGATACCCTCAGAGTCTACTACGGAGCTAAGGAACTATTTGTTGAGAAAGAAATTTCACAGGGCAAGTTTACTATTCCTCATGCCTCCTTAATAGACAGAAAAAATATGCAGGATAATCATGTAAGTTTAATATTTTTAAAAATGTATTATCAAGAACTTATTGTATGTCAAGGGGGAAAAAAAGGTTTGGCTATAAACATCTTTCCAGGAAGAAAAAATTATGTGAGAGAAACAGGTTTTATAGGGACTCTCTTGTGCTATGTCATCAACAGAGCAAGAAGCCAGCAAGAATCATGTACACGGACATGATTCCTATGCTCTTTGGTTCTTACCAGTGGGTTGACATAGTGCAGAGGACCTCTTTTCAGGTCAAATGCCCCTGATGAATGCTCTAGCATCCCATATTGCTGAATAACTGAGAAATATTCCACCTCATGGTGGATACGTGTCTCATCACAGGAAGGACCTGTTAAAATATTAACTAATTAGTGAATTTATGTATTTATTTTGCACATCTCCACCCTGCAGCTAAAAATTCTCTTGGACTACAGCCCTTAGTCACATTCTGCTTACGTGGCAATTTCCAATGTTTTAAAAGGAATCATTCAATGAATACTAATATTCTCATCAGAAACCACCCAGAGCCCAGCAAAACTTTGACAAGAAAAAACTTACTTTGAAGTCTGCCAAATATTCAGGATCTCATTCATCATGGGATTTGCTGAGGCTTTTGACAAATCTCAGAAAATGCTGTGAGGGACATTTCCAAGAATAAGGTTTCATCTTTTCATCTTACTGTCTCGAGTCATCTGGAGGGACCCAGATATGGGGCCTGGTGTGAAGGAGCTCCCATTATTTCTGAAAAAGGAAAACGCTATTAGGCTGAATATGGTTATATAGGTTACTGAGTGTTTCACCTAATTCAGCCTTTAGTGAAATTCTTTCCATGGGAAGAGTAGAGACTGTATACTGTTCACACCTAATGGATACAGAAGGAAAACACGCTAGGAGCGGGGTAAAGATTGGAAATTGTCTCCTGGTTGGCTATCACAACTGTGATGGACTCTGGTGTCTTCATTGCCAATGGGATTCTAGAACTGGCTTCTGGATGATAAAATGGAGAAAACTCTTGACTGGGAGTGTGTGAACCCAATCTCTAATCGCAGCTCTCCTTTGCACCAACTCTGGGACTTTGGGCAAGTCACTTTTCCTTTCTCTGAGCCTGAGCTTTCTTCTCTGTAAAGAGTTCAGAGTTGTTCAATATGATAGTGCTTAGCTATGAAATTAAATCTACTTCCTCAGTAACACCAGTCAAATTTAAAGTGCCACATGTGGCTAGTGGCTACTATATTGACAACACACATTACAAACTATCTCATTATCACAGAAATTTCCTTTGTATAATGCTGGTAGAGATGATGTGTGTGGTCTTTTCTAATTCAAAACTTCTGAACCCATGCCCACATACCATCTGTGTAAATCAGGATTATAAGGCATGGACTTCTGGCCCTAGAACAGTAACCCTTGTCTGCTGAACATGATAATGAGTGTGGCATTTGTAACAGAGTGGGGAGGTGCTGGCTGGGATCAGCATTCACCCACTAAGCAGATGCAGCAAGGAACACAATGGAAAACCCCACTAAAGGGGAATGAAAGAGAGCTGGCTGGCCAGATGGCACTTCAGGGTTTCCATTCCCAAACCTCCCACTTGGTCAAACCTCAGAAAGGGGCAGAAATATTAGACCCAGTCCTCAGAGAACAAGGGCTTTTATTGAATGCTCACCAATGACAAGCTGACACAAAATAATTCACCATTTGGAACCTGGTTAACCCTCTAAGAGCTGAATTCCAGAAGAATCTGCTGTCAGATAAACTAGCATTATAGATTCAACTTCATGGTAAACTAGGAAGAAAAGGCAACTCAGCACTGTCTCTCTGGGCCTCAGAACCTGGCACTCACCAAACCAAATCAAGATACTTCTGGGTCCTGAGTTCCTATTCTTCTGCCATTTAGCTCTTCTTCATTCCTTGGACACAGCTCTTGGCTGTTACTGGGTTGTTGGGTTTTAAATTTTTGAGTCAAAGAGAGCTGTGACCATAAAAAAGGGAGCCCTGTTGGAAAGTTATGGGGCTCCAGTCCAAATGGAAATAATCCCTACACATTTTTCATTCTAATGGAGTGTAACTAAACTCATAGCTGACTTTCATTTAATCATGACCTCGGGGTCTTGAGAGCCGGGCCAATGGAAAACCCACTACGCACCCATCCACCAAAGTTTACATTCTGTACTCAACTATGTCAGTCCTTGCTCTTGTTCTTGCTCTAGCCAAATAAAACTGGTCACGAATGCTTTTCTAGTACTGATTATACCCTTGCATACTTCCAAATGCTCTAGATAGATTTGCTCATTTAATCCTCATGGTAAACATATGATGTAGATACTATTTTTGTCCCCATTTGACAGTGTGAAACTGAGGCACAAAGAGTTTTAATCATTTCACAAGGTCACACAAGTAGGAATTGATAAACATAGATTCTGTACTCAGGGACTCTAGTTTCATGTTTTCCATTTTTGACCACGAGTCTACAAAACCTTTTCAAATAAAATAGATTTCCCAGAAAGCCATCTTGAAAATGGCAGGACTTTTGAAAGAGGCAGTTTCAAGGTTAATATGTTAGGAAAGGAGACAGAAAGAGCAGAGTAAGTAGGACAGGGACTGGGAAAGAGGATGATGAGGGGTGGGGTGCGGAGAGGATAGTGGATCCTGCTGAAACCAAGTCAGTGACAGTTGTCACACAAACCAAAACCCAAAACACAGCCTTGCAATAGAGGCTCTTAGCTGGCTGGCACAGTTAACTAACTGGCCTTTTTCCTTTTTTTTTTTTTTTTGTTTCTTGTTGGAAAGTGCAACTAACAGTGAAGCAGTCGGAAGGAAGGACATCGTAAGGGGGCTGGAGACATAAAAAAGAGATACAGAAAACAAGAAGTTGAGAATATGAGTTTAGGAGCCCTCTTGAGACAGGGCTTGAGCTTGTATTGTTTGTCATCCTTTAAAAGCATCAACTCTACCAAGGGGTACAGCGACTTCTTCTGCAGTCTAGGCAGTCTAACTCCCATGGACGGGCTGAAGAATTTCCTATGTTGGCAGCCTGTGTTAGACTGATCCAGACACAGCTATCAGAGAAGGCTGGAAGTTTGATGCCCAGCCCTATGCCTATTATGATCTGTCAATAAAATCACTCTCGCCTATGAAGCAATGATACACAATTGTTTAATGTTTTCCCTAAGACACCAAGGAATAGGACAAGTAACAACCTAAAAAACTAGTTTATCTGAGTGCTATGTGCCAACTTCTTTCATATTCACTTTGTATTGATCTGCAGTGGTAAACATTCTCAAGTTTGTTTCAGAGACTGAGACCTGCTCTGAGAAGGTTTTATTATGGTGTCTAGTGCTCTCATGTCCAACAGCCCCATTTCCAACACACATGCGCACACACGTGCATGGGTTCCAGCGGCAAGATCTCTAACCATTGAGTTCTCCATTTTCCAGGCTCTACTGTTTCCATTCATTCCCTTTGGTGCTTCCACGTTCCCCTCCCATCCCTTAAATGATGAGCTCCTCTCCAGAGGCAGACTCAGTACATTTTAGATCCAGCCACTAGCAGGTCTGTATCTGGTTTGGGTCACTTGTGTTAATTTGGAAAACGAAAAAATTTCTTATCCCCTGGGAGCCTCATTTTCCTCACCCGTGGAATAAAACTGATGTTTCCGGCTTCATGAAGTTGTTGGGTACAAATAAAATGTCTGGTCCCTAATAGATGTTTAAGCAATCAGTTCCTTTTGCCTATTTCTTCCTTTCTTAGCTCCAAAGACTGGACAATGATAGATATTAATAAGTGCTTATTGAATGTTTATATGAGTAAAAGAGGGTGAGTCTTCAGTGCATAGCAATGGCTCTGAGCTTGACTGCAAAGTATCCTGGGTACACTAGCTAACAGATTCTGACGCTTTACTCTCTTGAGTCTTTTTCTGTGTTTTTCCAGAGGGTGCATCCCAATGCCTTCTGTTCATGTCACTGTAAAGGCATGTCTGACTCTAGAGACATGTGGAATCCCTATGAGCTAAACAGGTAGCCCAAAGGATAAAAGTAATTCAGAACAGAACCAACCAGTTGAATTCAATCATGTGGTAAAATAGCATGGGTTTCACATTCTCTCAAAAAGGCAAAACAGTAAGATATTCACACACAGGCTGGGGGGCAATCTGCCCTGAATATGTTGTTGAGTGTCTCCCATGGTGATCACAAAAAACTGGTGAGTAAAGTTTAATCAAGGTCCTAGACAGTGTCCTAATTCTTATGTAACCTTCACTAGGTGAGAAGATAACCTCAAAGTCATTTAAATATTATCACTCTTGTTAGTGAAAAAGAATCTTTTAACCTTGAGAAAATTTGGACATGCTTAAGACAATTATGTTATTAATATTTTTATTAAATATATGCTTGATATTTTCAGAGATTGTAATATTTGAAAGTATTTTCCCTTTGAGAAAACATATCAGCTTTACAATTCCAGTGTGGAACATGTAGCTACGTAATTGATTTAGATGTGACATTTATTTGAGTTTGAAATTTTACTATACGTACATATAATATGGAACTATTTAATACAAATTTAAATTTTCTATTTTTATAAGTTTAATTTCTAGATTTGAAAAAATGATTTAGGTGTTCAGAAATATTTCTTTTTGCATGTCAGTTATTTGAAGTTCTTAAAAAATAAATTTAATGTACTACATTTATAACTTAATTTAAAATATTCAAAGGAGTTTAAAACTTTGTTTGAAATAGGACAGAATATTAGTTGAAGTCCCTTTAAATCTGTTAGATTTTAATAAATTTAAGCACATAAAGTATTTTAAAGTAAAACTTAATATAAGAAAAAATAGAAAATTGAATTAATTTTAATTAATATTAACAATTTAATTTTTATTAATTAAAATCATTTTATTAATTAATAAAATAAACAAAATTTATAAATCTTATTACTTATAAAATAGTAAATGAAAGCAATTGATTGATCAGTAATTAATTGGCAATTTAATTAATTTGATTAATATTATTAATTTAATTAACAAATTTTAATATTTATTACTTGTTTATTTATTATTTATTTGTATGTTTTGTATTACATTATATTAATATACATGATATGTTAATCTATTATATTATATTATATTACATATTTTATTCTGTATATCATATTTATGTTATTTTTATATATTATAATTTGTTATATGTATATTATAAATTATTGTATTGATACAATATGTGTTATATTTATTACTTTATATTTATATATAATATTTGTTATATTATATATTTTTATATTGTATTATATATTTTATATTTATTATTTATTGATAAATTTGATCAATAAATTAAATATTAATATTAAAAGTTGAATAACATCTGGATAATCTTTTATGTTAATTAACATTTCCCCAGGGAGCCCCAAATCTGGTCTTGGTTCCTCATACTTACTTTTTTCATCCTTCTTTTGGTGACTCTCCCAGGAATGGATTCAGGAGTTAGATGGCAGACACATAAGGCATGAAATTATAGGATCAAAACCTGCGTGGAGTACGTCAGGAAAATGAGGCCAGGTAATTCAGGTTTACATACACAATGTTGTGTACAACGCACTGAGAGTAAATGTAATCTCCCTCAGGAGTATACAATGCCCACCATCTTGGAGGGGGACAATAAAGGAAGCTAAGAAGAGAAAAAAAAATTAAAATAAAATAAAATGACATAAAGAAACAGCAACAGAAAAATGAAACACAACAAATACAAGACAAAAATCACCAACCCTGAACTAAAGTTAGCCAGTTGGATAAGTTGAGCCTAAGAGGTCAGTTCAGTCAAGCAGAAACCAAATCATGACCCAGGAGTGTTATCCCAGCACAGTGTTATCCCAGGAGTGGTTGATCCTCCAAGCTAAATGTCAAGCCGTTTTATATATGCATTGCAAAAAAGAAAACTGGAGTGAGAACAAGTACTGCAGAAAAGTGGTAAGCATTTAACCTACACGAAAGTATTTTGGAAGATGTTTTGCTGCCTTATGCATGCAAGTTATATCTGCTCCTAGTGAGTGAAAATGACCATCTATAATCGGTTATGAATGCCAAAATATGAAGATATAAAAGATAATTCAAACAAATTACAGCCTTGTATTATATTAGTATATATAATAAGTGCTTTATTTTGAACATATGGAATGGGGTATACAGTTTTATTAATGGACATTTACCTCCTCATTAATAAATGGTAGACAAAAAAATAAAGCATATTCATTGGAACGGTGTGCCAAGTTTTGGCCTATCGGGGGCCACATATCCCAGCCTAACCCTCTCATCTCTCCAGAGGTGGATGTTTGATTCAGGAAAACATGATATCCACATATTCATAATAGAGACTACATTCCCCAAACAAATCAGACTCTAATTCAGTTTGGCAGCCATTGTGAGGACAGCAGCACTCTGCCTTATCTCCCCTCTTTTCCCCCCTTGGTGGTTAAGTCAACATTTAGTAATCTAATTTGCTGCTGAAGATTACTCTGTGTTAAGTTTTCTTCCAAAAGACTTTTGTTTTAAATGAATAAAGAAAAGTTTCAGAATTTTTGTGTACTCTACCATTTCTATTTTCTGAACTTTTAAAATATATGTTGATCCAGCTAGAACACAATCATTGAAAAACACAATTTGAGAATCTTCCTGTCCCATGTAGTTTAAGGTTGTGTCTCTGAAGAAAGAATTGTTTACATGTACTGCATTCCTCCTCCCGAGTACCAGACCAGCTTGAGCCATAGTCCTTGAGGGATGGTGTTTTGTCATCTCTCTACTTTCGGTCCCTGCCACTAAGATATTCCTGGAAAGAGTATGTTGAATTATACCAACTTACCGACCTAATAGGTCCAACTCTTGGCTATTCCACAAAGAAGGGAGGGCTGTTCTGAAGCCTTCACAAAGTGCTTGCAAACAAAGCAGAGAGAACTATGACTTCTCCCTGAGATTAGACACTTAGGGTAGCTGTCATTCTAGAGACAGACATTCTAGAGATCTCAACTATACCTAGGTCAAATTTCCAAAAGCTTCTAGAGCATTAGGAATTTTCAATGGACACTCATACTTAAATGGTACATTGTTATGTCTAAATCCAGTGGAAAGAAACATTTTGAAATGAGAGTAGCAAGGAAAATGTGAAAGTAGAAAGGTGAGAATAAGAGAACTGAAAAGCATTCTGATATCAATGGGTCATGTCAGGCAACTTCTGCCAAAACAAGATTGCTCAAGAAAGAAACAATTTTAAAAATCTGCTAAGGATAAGGCTAAGTTAGACCATGAACCTACACCAATAGATCATGAGGCTGTAAAGACTCGTATTAGAAGTGATGCAGATGCCCAGATCCCTGGGAGACAGACCAAGTTTAGTTTGGGTGAGCCTGGCCTTTTGCCTTGAAGAAGTACCATACAATACAATGCCACCCAGAAAGAAGAATTAACAGATTACTAATGTGTCAATAAAATGAATCAGTCTCAACATGTTGAGTTCTAGAAGCTAGATCTCAGGGGCATACTATTTCCACTTAATAAATATTCAAGAACAGACAAAACTCATCTTTGGTGGTAGAAATTATAAGAATGCCTCAGGAGAGGACAGTGAGTGTGGTGGTGATCATTATATGAGGGATGGTTACATGGGTGTTTACACTAGTAAAAATTCATTGAGCTTTACACTCAAAGTTGTGCAATTTTACTATATCTCTTTCATTAAGGCATTTGAACGTAAAACACACTCACAATGAGAAGCTACCATATACCCATCATAGGGGTGCTGTGCAGCTAAGTTGAAAATAATGCAAACTACCTGGTATTGGCAAGAATGTGAAGCAGCTGCAACGGCACCGCTGTAGAATATAACTTTTTAGATTAATGTTGGGGAAGATGTTTGGCACTTCCTCTAAAAGGAAAAATGCACCTTTTGTGCATTTATGACTCAGGGAATCCACTCCTAGGTTTCTACAACCAGGAGAAATGCTTACCGAAGTATACCATTCATAGTACATGAATGGTATACTTTTTTTCCCATATTTTCGCAATGGCCCTCATTGGAAATGGTTCAAATAACCATCAAATATAGGCTGGATAAAGAAATTCTGGGCCAGCAACACAATGGAAGGCTACACAGCAATGAGAACAAATGCTGATTTTATGCAACATTATGAGTGACCCTCACTCATACAAAGCTGAGCAAAATGAGCTAGACACCTACTGGATAGTTCCATTAATATGAAGTTACAAAGTAACAAAATGGACGAAATTAACTTACGATGGTGATAAATGAGAGGGGTTCCAGGCTGGCTCAGTCATTAGAATGTGAGACCCTTGATTTGGGCATTATAAGTTTAAGCCCCATGTGGACATAGAGCTTACTTTAAAAAAGAAAGAAGGAGGAGAAGAAGAAGGAGGAGGAGGAGGAGGGGGAGGGGGAGGGGGAGGAGGAGGAGGAGAAGGAGGAAAGGAGATAGCTGCTACACCTAGGGGAATTTTGACAGGAAGAAGTGGTGGGGGGGTACTTCCAGGGTGCTGATCATATTCTTTCTTGATCTGGGTTCACAAATGTATTCAGTTTATGAAAATTTGGGGAGCTATACAATTATTACAGTTATAACTTCTTACGTGTGGCACATGCATATATGTTTTGGTTATTTAAAAATTCAGTGTCTGATTGACTGTATTTCTTACCGTCTATAGAGGCCAAGATCAGGCTGCCTCAATATGTGCCCCTTTGCATGTTGATTATTTTAAATAAGAATTACTTAAGAGACAGCCCATACAGGGACACTCAGACCCTCCTCTATACCCCTTCAAGCAGGAAATAATTCTCCATATGAAAAGCATCCTCCCTGTACCACGATAGAGAGGCATCCTTATCACCAGGGATAGGAAATTTAGAGCCAAGAAGGCTACAGAAACAAACCTTGTTATTTTACTAGTTGGCCGCCCCAGCCCACATACTAATTAGAATTCCTTGCTAATTTAAGCTCTTAAAGTTATTTTCCTTGTCCTGTCAATTCCTCACCTATTTATTGTCTTAAATGTAAAAACCGCCTGCCTTGGTCATCTCGTAGGTCTCAATTTCATTATCAGGCGTCCATGTGCATGTAATAAAACTTTGATTTTTTTTTCCTCCTAGTTAACCTGTTTCATGTAAATTTAATTCTTAGTCCAGCCAGAAGACCTTGCAAGACAGAGGAAGAATTTTTCCTTTCTTTCACCTAAGAAATTTCTTTAATCGACCATCTGGATGTCTCAGTGCCTTATAACACAGTATCTGGTTCATAACATCTCTCAATATTTATTTATTAAATAAATACATAAGAAAGAACATCATCAAATGCTCCCAATAGCTGTTCTCCACTGACCTCCTCTGGATATTTCTATCTTGATTCTAGCAACCTTTGGGTAATAGATGGAACCTTTATTTTAACTGCTTGACAGCCATCAGAGGTGAAGAATTCACACAAGCATTTCCAACACCAGTATCTACTTTTTTAATTGCACAAGGAAAACTGACATGGAAACTTCATAGCAGCTGCTGCTGGGTCATCATCAGGGTTATGGTTAGCAGCAACTCTATGTCATAACTGGGAAGTTTCCAGTGGTGCAAGATCAGTTATATCAAAAAGAATCCTATGGCTTATCAGTTGTTTCATTAATGAATAAGTACAGCTGCAAATAACAGAAAAGAGGACCACAGTACTTTTAAAAACAAGAGATCATCCATCTTTATAATATCAAATCTACAATCAGGTAACTCAGGGCCAGTGCAATGGCTCAATGATCCAAGCTCTTCTATCATTCTGTTTCTCCATCGTAGGGTATTCCTCAAGGCCTGTAGCCTCACGATTGCAAGATGGCTGCTCCAGCTTCACCTTTGTGTCTCAGAGAGAAAATGAATGGAAAGAATAGAAAGAGAAAGAAATGACACCAGAAGACTTCCACTTACTTTTCACGTGATTACTGTGGAATCCAAGCTTCAAGGAACTAAAAAAAAAAAAAAAAAAAAAAAGAGTCTCTGCCGTAAGCACTGGTAGAGAGACAGTAGATGGAAATGGACATTGAGACCACCTCCACCAAAGTTGCTTACCCATCACTAGAGCAACAGAGAGCATTACTATCTAAAAACACTGTCTAGTTCTTCTAGTAGATTCTTAAGTTGCTATTAAAAATGTTATCAATGGGGGCTGCATCATGGGAAAGTCCTGTGACAGAAGGGAAGTAAATTCGAATATACATGAATACTGTAACTTTAAAAATAGACTTAGGCATAGAGACCAAGATTGGAAACAGATACTTAAGAAAAAAATATTCCCATATTCAGATAGTGGGATTATAGATAATTATTTCTTAAAAAAAGAAAAACAAATCATTCTAGGAGTGCCTGGAGGGCTCAGTGTGTTGAGCATCTGACTCTTGGTTTTAGCTCAAGTTGTGATCTCAGGGCCATGAGATGCAGGCATCCAGCTCTAGGCCCAGCAGGGAGTCTGCTCAGCGGGGATTCTCTCTCTCCATCTCCCTCTGCCCTTCCCCCTGCTCATGCTCTCTATTTCTTTCTGTAATAAATAATAAATCTTTTAAAATAAATAAATAAAATATATAAAAAATCATTCTAGTCTTGTAATGTTGTTTTTACAAAAACAATGGACTTTAAATTAGTTTCATATTCTTAAAAGACAACAAAAACCATTTTCATAGATAATAAAAGACACTCTTGTTTTGTAAAGCATCATTTTGGTGAGCAAATGACCCTTAAAAAAGATGCTCAACATTCACTGAAAGGCAATGTGGGTTCTCCAGTAACAGTAAAAGCAAATGACTCTCAGAAAACCTGTGACATGTCAATCACATCTACTGATCGCTTGAGTTCTCTGGGACAATTTCTTTGGTCCATTGTGATTCTGGCTTCTCTGGGGAAATCAACTTCCTGCCAGAACCATGTAGAGAACAGCAAGGGTGTAGGCAGAAGATGAGTGGGTACACATGGAAAGCAAAGATGCCAGGCTCCCCATCCATTAAGAAGGGGTTAGCTTGGGACAGCACAGGGAGAGCAGAGGTGCGTGCAAATGCTGCTTGAAAACTAACGACCTGGCAAGAATCATTTTGAGGGGAAAGGAACTAATGTTTCCTATGCCAACCCTAATGATGCAGGGGGTGACCAGAGTGACTGTTCAGTCTTTAGCCACTGGATTTTCTACAAGGTATATGTCTTTCTGGTAGTCAGTCCTAGCCTGTCATGATGCTTCTTTAGTGGTGAGTGAAAAATTTCTTCATTGACCAGAAAAAGTGTGAAAAATAATGATTGCTATTGGCTCGATCAAAATATAATGTGATTGGGGCACCTGGATGGCTCAGTTGGTTGAGCGTCTGACTTCGGCTGAGGTCATGATCCCAGGGTCCTGGGATGGAGCCCCACATCAGTCTCCCTGCTCAGCAAGGAGTCTGCTTCTCCCTCTTCATCTGCCTGCTGCTCCCCCCGCTTGTGCTCTCTCTCTTGCTCTCTTGTTCTTTTTCACAAATAAAGAGTTAAAAATCTTTTAAAAAATTTAATGTGAGTTAAATAGTTGCTTTTCTTTTTTTTTTGTGTGGGAAATGAAATTAGTAGAGAGATAGAGGGATGGTTCATATTAGTGTCCACAAAAATTCATTAGATATTTAAGAAGGAAATAGATTTACAGGTATAGAAAAATTGATATGCTTGAGGATGGGGACCTCAATTTATAGTGTCATCAGTGCTAGTTAAATGTGCTTTTTATTTATTTATTTCAAAGACTTCATTTATTTATTTGAGAGTGAGAGCACTAGAGAGAGAGAACAAGCATAAGTAGAGGGCAAAGCAAGAGAGAGAAGCAGGCTCTGCACTGAGCAGGCAGCCAAATGCAGTGCTTGATCCCAGGACCCCGGGATCAGGGTCTGAGCCAAAGGCAGACAGTTGCTTAACAGATTGAGCCACACAAGCACCCCTAAATGTACCTTTTAATCTATGGGTATAATAGTGCTAAATTAGCAATGATTTGTAGAAAAGCCAGCTGCACTACAACAGAGACTGGCTGAAGAGTGGCTGAAGGGCCCTTGTTAGTTGCAGTTGCCCAAGGGCATTGAGCCTGTTTCCCGAATCTTTTCTGTCCCTCTCTGCCTTCATTCTACTCATCAAAGCCAGGCTTGGAGCTCTTTAAAAAAGAACTGTCTCACTCACCGTGAGTGAATGCTATCCACATTCTTCTTCTTCTTCTCTCTCTCTCTCTCTTTTTCTTTTCTTTTCTTTCTTTCTTTTTTTTTTTTTTTTTTCTTTTCTTAATTTGACAGGGAGAGAGAAACAGCAAGAGAGGGAACACAAGCAAGGGGAGAGGGAGAGGAAGAAGCAGGTTCTCCGCCAAGCAGGAAGCCCAAATCTGGGCTCAATCCCAGGACCTGGGATCATGACCTGAGCGGAAGGCAGCCGCTTAACAACTGAGGCACCCAGGCGCCCCTCACATTTTTCTTTTTAATTCCTGTAAATGTGTCTGCTATGTGCCTGTTCACTTTGGTGTCACCTTCAGAAAAGAATAAAGGCTGCTAGCCAGCAGCCTCCAATTTAAAGTTATTAGTATTCAGATTTATGAGCAGGGTATAAAAGCACTTGCAGAATGAAAGCAACAGAATGAGAATTCTAGCATGTACCGTCATCTGCACCCAGAGGAGAGCACAGTGCTTTGGGGGAGATGCTAATAAGTCAGTACTATATGGGATTTGGAGGGGGCTCCAGGGTACACTTTAACTACGCTGGTATCAGAATTCACCACCTCAAAGCTAAGAATGAAAGGAACTTTGTTGGAAAAAAGCGAAATGTGAGCACAGAGGACTCAGGCAACAAGACAAATAGCATACATGACCAGTACCTAGAGAAAGTTGGGCAAATGCATTTTGTAGAATTTTAGAAGTACAAGACCTTTGAGGAGGATGACGTTCAAACCTTTAATTTCATGGATAAGGAGAGATTACAAGTTTTGCCCAGGGCCAATGGCAATTCCAGAACAAGAATGCTGGTCAGGCAGCTCCCCAGGCCAATTTCCTTCCCATTGCACCAGGATCATGGGGAAGGTGAGGCTTATTAGCAAGAGACAACTATAGGCATGAAGACTTGCTGATCAGCTTGCCCACGGAACTCCCTGCTGCTCTTTCTCCAGGCCTGGGACCCATCTCCCTCAGAAATGGATAGGTCTCTTCTAATTAAATTTCACTGACAAAAACAGGAGCTATGCCAAGAGTCATAGTTTGCTGATTTGATTCTTTTAGAATATTGCATTAAAATAGCATTTCTCTTGACCACAGAGTTTTTGGCGCCTCCTCAATCTTGCAGCAGTGGCAAATACCTCATTCTCTCCACCCTAGTCCCAGCCCACCCAGACTTAATGCTTCTTGGTGAAGTAGAAGTAACTAAACCACTTCCTATTGAACAATCTTCTACCTGGCACCTAGTTAGGTACAGGAACTTAACTAACCACCCTCCTCTTGTTCTACTTAGCAGGTTTTCTGCATGAATTGGAATGATTTTATTCCCTATGTTTAATGCTTGAGATTCTCCAATGATGGTAAACTGGCCGGGAAAATAATGCCCATTGACTTTACTTAATATTTTAAAATAGTTGCAAATAAAGTAAAACTAACTTTAATAAGCCACAGAAGGAAGGGTGAGGTTAGCCAGACAGCAAAGATGGGAGTTGGATTTTCCTTAAACTTCCATGAAAAGGTCCAGTTATAGCCAAGAGACACCAGGTGGTAGCAGTAGAAAGAGGGAGAAGTCATCAGTGTTAGATATATTTAGATATACAGCCAAAAGAACACCCTAATGGATTAAATATAGGATATGGGGGAAAGAAAAGAGTTGGCTCTGAGACCAAGGTTTTATTTTGAGCACCTGGAACGATGGAATTGCCTTCCACTGAAATGGGGAAGTCTGAGAGACGGACAAATTTAAGAAGAAAGATCAAAAGTTCTGTTCTGGATTTACTAAATTTGAAATGTCAATCAGATAACAAAGTGCAGATTTGATTTCACAGCTAGGTATAAAATTATGTAGTATCAATAGCAATAATAATAGAATTTCTGGAGTTCCAGGTATGCTTCTAAGTAATTTATGTGCATAGTATTATCTTATTATCCCTATTTTATAAATGAGGTCAGAGAGACTAAATGCCTTAGTCTCTTGGGGCTGCTATCACAAAAATACCATACACTGTGTGACTTAAACATCAAACAATCATTTTTCACAGTTCTGCAAGCCGAGAAGTCCCAGGTAAAGGGACCAGAAGATTCGGTGTCAGGTAAAAACATGTTTCCTGGTTCATAGAAGTCGTCTTTCTCCCTGTGTTCTCACATGACAAACGACAAATTTAAGAGGTGAGGGAACTTTCTGGTGTCTCTCTCATAAAGGCACTAAGCCATTCATTAGGACTCTATCTGCATGGCGACTCTATCCTCAGCATACAAAAAGTCCCAAAAGCTCACCTCCAGATACCATCCTATAGGGATGAATTTGGGAATACACACAATCAGTCCATGGCATTAAGTAAATTGGTATATTTCAGGGGGTGGTAAACTATAGCTCACGAACTAAATCCAGCCTAGCATCTGTTCTTTTTGTTTTTGTTTAAATAAAGTTTTACTGGAATACAGTCATGTTCATTGGTTTATGCAATGCCTGTGGTTGCCTTCATGCTACAGTGGTAGTGTTGAGTAGATGTAATGAAGGCTGCATGGCCACAGAGCCAAACTATTTACTATTAACCCTTAATGTAAAAAAAATGGCCAACTTCTTTCCTAGGTGAGCTAGTCAGTGCTAGAGTCTATCTGCAGACTCAGCCAGACTGACCTGAGAACACGCACAGCCTAACTACCATGCTCCACATTCTTTAAGTAATATGCAACTTGTTCTAATTTTTAATATAAAACCCAACTTTATTGTTTCATTTTCTGGAAGCCCTTGGATCCACAGTTCTCCCACAAATCCCAAGCCCTTCTTACCTTGAGGTAGAATAAACACATTATCTGTGAATAATGGTTAGGGCCCCAGAACTAGGAAAACTAAGCACTTCTAGATATCTTGTGTATTCCTTTTTGGGATAAGAGCCTGATGAGAAAGCTTCAGGGTAAAAGGTAGAAAGGGGACATTAGTGGAAACCTAAGGAAAAGAAGTATCCAAATGAGGGTGTGGAAATCTTGAGGCCCAGGCTCTAGAGGAGGATTGTGAACACAGAAAGTGCCAGGTATGTAGACCAGAGAAAAAAGTGCTATAATAGACACTGTTTTCCTGCCTCAGAATATGAGAGAGTTCATCAATTCTGAGGTTCCAATTGGAGTAAAATTTGCCAAAATTGGCTAGTTGCCTTTAGGTAAGTCACAGTCACAGTGTACCCATTCCATACCGGGAGCCCCCACAAACCAGTTCTTTAGTCATAATGTAAGTAGGCCAACATTTATCCAAGCTTTTCATTGTTGAAGGCCATAGCTTTTGGCTGAGTATGAGAGTTTCCTCCCTGATCCATGTCAAGGCATCTCAAAGTACTAAAGGGGCACAAGGACACAGAGGGTCATGGGTGTGAAGGTAGTTTCTCCTAAAATTTAGGCTTGAATTGAGCAAGATAAAAACACCCAAGCTAATGTTGGGGTTGGAAAATCTTCATACAAGAAGATTAAATGAAATTAAGGGACCATTTAAATAAACTGCACATTAAGATGCTAATAAATGGTGGGTTGATAATGATTATCATGGAGCAAAAAACAGAAGAGTCACTGCTGCCTGGGCAGTGTAGAAAGGAGACAGGATACAAAGGCTCTGGATTTTAGAAAATCTCTAGAATGCTTTAACTGATAAATAAGAGACATTGATAGCAATCACACTCATCTTGGGACTGCCAAGACATCTGCTAAAGAGATTGAAATTAATTTGTTTGCCTTTACCCTTAGGGTAGATAAACACTCCCATATTTATTCTACCCATTTGGTCAGCAAACCTTTCAGTGCATGGATTTGGTCCACAGTGAAAAGATATATTTTAGCCCAGCCTTCTGGAAGCAGTAGATTATAGATGACAAGTTTCCACACCAGCAGTCTGTCTATTATAGAATAAATCTTTGGTATCAATGATAGTGTCACTTTTTTAAGCCAGGAGTAGAGTTTGTGCCCAAGACTATACTCTTACTGGCAGCATTAAAAAGTGTCAAGACTAGATAATTCTGGCTCTTTACAGTTTGTGCAGCACCTCAAGGCCAGTATTTCCTCTACGGCTGCCAGTGCTACTGGACTGCAGACATTGGGGCTGGGTTTGCTACTAGTAAATCATTAACAAGTATAAAATTGATGATCAGCAACTCTACCACCAATGCCAAACAGATTGGTTGGGTTATTAAGGCTTTTAGGGCAGATACATCTGTCAAGGCCCTTTAGAGGCTACCAAGGGATATATAAAAACCTTCCTGATCACATCTCAAATCCAACCAGCACTGTTCTTTCTTCTGATCTCGTTTCTCCATGTCACACCTGATAGGAATTTCTTTACTCTGACCACCAGCTGAAGTAGAAGTCAACAAAGAACCTCATTACACTCTTCCCAAGTCCCTCTATTATGGCAGGAATTTTTTTTTTTTTTCAAGCGGTCTTTTTTTGCAACTCAAATCCAAATTCAGTTCAATTCAGCTTGACAAGTATTTAATGATAATGATATATCATTATCATTATCATATTTTCAATGCTTCTAGAACTTTGTTGGCCACCATTGGGGACCAGGATTGTCCAGAGTATGAGGATTGACATGATAAATGCTTAAAACATTTCCTGCTAAAAAGAAATTCGGGTTTAAGGCTCTTATATTGCTCAAAATTTTGAGGAAGTGTATAAGAATTCCCAGGCAGTCTGTCCTCACC
This sequence comes from Mustela nigripes, assembly GCF_022355385.1. Taxonomy (NCBI): domain Eukaryota; kingdom Metazoa; phylum Chordata; class Mammalia; order Carnivora; family Mustelidae; genus Mustela; species Mustela nigripes. Next base: position 76,689,611 of record NC_081558.1, on the reverse strand, counting down.
TGAGACTCCCAAGGAATGGCTATATGTTGGTCAGTATTTTGAAACATACTTGGCGTATATGATTATGTCATTTCACTTAATGGGGAACAGGCACTAGGATATTGATTCTCACAGATCTGACATTCTGTTTGTACCTCCATTATTGTTTTTACAATATTGTTTTGCAATTCTCTTCTCTTTGGCTTTGAGTATAGAAACCCTAATAATCATCCTTATTCGCCCTGAAACATGACACAGAGCCTGGTCCAGAAGAGGTGATTATTAAATGCTAATGTATTAAATGATAAGACAAATGAATAAATAAATGCCAAAAGTAGAGGGCCAAAAACAATTCTCAAATTGGGTAACCTAGGCAAAAATCTGTTTTCTTTCAGAGATTCCCCCAAAGATGTCTACCAAATATTCAATATCATAATCCCAGAACCTGTGAAGATGGTATCTTACGTGGCAAGGGTACTTTGTAAATGTAAGTTACGGGTTTTTAGGTGGGAAAATTATCCTCGGTTATGGGGGTGGGGGTTGATGTAATCACAAGGGTGCTTATAAGAGAGAGGCAGGAGATCAGAAAAGTAGTAAGAAATAGGACAATGGAAGAAAGAAGATGGGATGACATAAGAAGCGGGTCAGGAGCTAAAGAATGCAGGCAGCATCTAGAAGCTGAATAAAGCAAAGAAGTAGATTCTCCCCTCAAAGACTCCAGAATGAATCAAACCAACTAACACTTTGATTTTAGTCACTTAACACTCATATTGGACTTCTCCAGCCCTTCTCACCTCTAAGAGAATATATCTGTGCCATTTAAAGCACTGGATTTGTGATAATTTGTTGCAACAAGAAATTCCCACACATTTTTGGTGTATGGAAATGCTGCTGTAACAAATACCTAAAAATGTGGATGTGACTCTGGAATTGGATGATGGGTAGAGGACTGAGGAATTCTGAGGTGTGTGAAAGACAAAACCTAGATTCCTCCAGACAGATGATTGGTTCAAATATGGACACTATAGGGCTACTTGTGAGGACTCAGAAGGAAGTAAGCCTCTATCATCTTAGAGAACATTAAAATTATCATGCAAGACTGTTGATGGAAATATGTACATTAAAGGGGCTGTTGCTAATGTCTCAGAAATAAAGAGTAACATCCTGATGAAAGCTGAGAGAAAGGGTAACCCTGTCATTTAGTGGTGAGAAGCGTAGCAGAATTGTGTTGCAGAGTTGAGTGGAGAGCAGAAATGAGAGACAGTGGACTTGGATATTTCACTGAGGAGATTTCCAAGCAAAGTGTTAAAGATGCAGCTTGGTCCTCTTTGCTGCCTATTGTACAATGTGAGAAAAAAAGAAAGAAAGAAAGAATTCGAGAGAGGAACCATGATGCAGAAAAGATTTGGTGGAAATGTGTACTTAGCCTTATCCAGGTTGCAAAAGATACCAAAATTAAGAGCTTCTCTGTCAGGAAGAGACACTTTGGAGAGAAAACCAAAGGTGAATCTCTGGAGCCTTTCCCTACATTCTTACAAGAGACAAAATGTCACAGTATGCATTCATATAGAAGGCTTTCTGAAGTGATGGGGCACTTGAATCATGGGTCCCCTCAGCTATCTCAGCAGAGGACAAAAATAGAGATATTATCTAGAAAAGACCATTGAAGAAATATTTTATCTAATGGAATGAATCCTGAGCTAGCAGAAGACCCACAAGATTTTGGACTCCCACGAATTTGTAGGCAGGAAATAGACTGGTAAAAGTCATACCTTCAGTGGAAAAGGAAAGATGATTCTGTGGGGCAGAAGGACAAAACTTTGATCCTAGAGGGTGGGTCCATGGACCATAGGGGAATCAACTATTTCTGGGCTTAAAATCTAATGGAGTTTGCCCCCTTGAATTTCAGAATTGCTTAGGATCTCCTTTTTTCTTTTTCATTTTCTCCTTTGGGGGATGGGGATACATAGAACTGCTATCCAATGCTTATACCATCATTTTATTTTTGGAGCTGATAACTTGAATCTTCAATGTTATAGGTACACAGATGGAGAGGAATTCTGTGCCAGGATGAAATATATCTAGAGTCTCATTCATACCCAATTTAGATGATTTAATGATGAGATTTGGGATTTCAGAACTAATGAGATTTAGATCAAATTTTGAACCTGACTTGATACTCTAATGGGTTGGGACTTATGGGGACCTAGGGATGGGGTGAATTTATATTGTATGTGAGGAAGACACAAATCATTGTTACACCTGTAGTAGGAAACTAATACATTGAGTTATTATAACACTTCTGAAAAGACTGTATTTTTTTGTTGTTTTATTTTTTGCTGCTTCCAGTAACAACCATTTGAAAGTCAGTGTGGATAACTAAGGAAGAAATTTCCTTTCCCTTAATTATCCTCTAAATTGAATGTTGGCTGTGGACTAAAGTATTCACAGAATTATGTTCTTTACTGTGTAGACCGTGTATGTGTACCTGTCTTTTTTTTCTAAGAAGTCAGGTTTTTTATTTTTTATTTTTTTTTAAAGAGTCACTTATTTATTTATTTTAGAGAGACAGCATGAATGGGAGGGGCAAAGATGGAGGGAGAATCTCAAGCTGACTCTGCTCTGAGCACAGGGTTTGATCTGGGGCTTGACCTCGTGACCCTGAGATCACAGTCTGAGCCGAAACCAAGACTCAATCACTTGACTGACTATGCCACCCAGGTGCCCCTATTCTATAACTCAAATTGGATGTAAAAGCATCAGGAAATCCATGCACTGGTTTCTTCCCTTTGGATTAAGATACAGTCCCTGGCAAACCATTGCCAAGGTTTTATGACACACTACCCACTCATTTTTTGATTGTTTTTTTATCATTTAGCCACATATCTCCTTAGCCTATTGTTTACTAGTCACACATATCGAATGATAGTTTCAATTATCATTTGCTTGACTAAGTATCATATATCCTTATACCTAGACCATGTCTCAACACAAAGGAACCTTCCAAGAAATGTCACTGTTGTAAATTTTATGCTGAGAAAATGAAATCGAATAGAGACTCCCCCTCTCGGTAACTAAGAGAAAAGCCTTATTGTTTGTTTAGGCCTAAGATACTACTATGTGTTTAAGCTGATAAGTGAAACCTCTATTGTTTGGATACACTTATAAAAATACAAGGCAATCTATAAATGAATACTGAAAATTCCACACTCTATATTTCAAAGTGCTATTCACTCTTCTATTGTAAAGTATTGTAATTCATTTATTACAGAAAAATATTTAGGGCTCTTCTGAGAGCCATAAAGATGACAATGACCACCTAATATTTAAATCCAAGATACGAGGCCTGGTTCAGTTTCCTGAACTTGCAGGGAATTTAATGAAAGTTTTCTGAATAATGAATTGTTGTTACACTCAATTCCAGGAGAGAAAAATAATACATCAACCAATTTGTGTCAGCTAGCTAAAACAACAAAATAATGGTATTTTATTTTTCCTTCTCACTGAGGAGTTATGCTGTGTCTGTAGAGACAACATACCTCTGGTCAACTAGAAATTTTAAAAAGGAACCCTGCCTTCAGATGCCCAAAGCCCTCAGAACTTCATAGCATTTCTGAATAGCTGGCTGGTCAATCAGTAGCCTTCGTGAGGTAACCAGAGAGAAAAAGGGGAAGAGGAATATTTTTTTCAGCCACAGGGGATGCTATCAGTTTGTGTAGAAGCAGAAAAGCATCCAAAGTTTACTTTACTTTCATTTTTTAAGAACAGTTCAGCTTTTTGAGAAGGCAGACCACCATCACCATTTGTTTAAAAAAGGAGTTTTATATTCTACAATATGTGTGGAATAATAATCTTTCAAGGAAGAGAAGAAAAAAAGATTAGTATGTCTCCTGTTGGAGCATCTTGCTTTTCTGTCTTATACTCCCAACTGTCAATTACAAAAAAGAGATGAAAGAAGAGCTTATGGTATCAGCCTTCTTCTCATCCATCTTCATACATCTTTGCTTGGACATCTCATGCTGTTAAATATCCATGAAACACAGTCTGCTCCAAAATATAAGCCCCAGCCCACGCCATTTTACTGACCACCATATACACACCCCAAAGTACCTACTGACAAGATCCACCTGAAGGCAGCACAGCTTTCTCAGATTTCCCAGCCCAAAGTTGAATTCCCCCCCCACAAACCTATGTGCCTCTGGTGTTCACCATCTCGTTGACTAACAACCATCAACAAAGTCACCCAAACCAAAAATCCAGACATCAGAGACAACTCCTCTCCCTCTCTCTCCCTTACTTCTTGTATCTGATCAACACTGAGATCTGTTCATTCCATATGTGAGGCGAATCTTAAATCTATCCTTTCTATTCTGTTCCCTGGGTTGCTGCTAACTATAAACCCTGGAAATTTCTCCCTCAAACTAGCTCACTAACATTGAAAGATGATATTGAGGGGCACCTGGATGGCCCAGTCAGTTGAGTGTCCAGCTCTTGGTTTAGGCTCAGGTTGTGATCTCAGCATCCTGAGATGGAGCACGCCACTGGGGAGTGCTCAGTGGGGAGTCTGCTTGAAGATTCTCTCCCTTTTCTCCTCTACCCACATGCTTTCTCTCTCTCAAAAAAAAGAAAGAAAGGAAGACTATATCAACCTGTGGGCTTTCCAGCTCTTCTCTACCTTTCATACAGCCATCAAAATTGATTTTTACAGGACACCTGGGTGGCTCAGTCAGTTAAATGTCTATCTTTGGCTTGGGGTTGTGATTCTAGGGTCCTGGGATCCAGCCCCATGTCTGGATTGCTTCCTAGCAGAGCCTGCTTCTCCCTCTCCTCCCCACTTCTGCTCTCTCTTGCTACCTCTGTCACTATCCATCTCTCTCTCAAATAAATAAAATCTTTTTTTAAAAAATTGATTTTCAAAATTAGAATTTTAGGGGATGTAAATAAAATTCAAATATAGTCCATTACAAATCCAGAACAAATACAGAAGTACACATAATAAAGTCCCTTACGTTCCCCCACTTCATGCTCATCTCAGAAGTAACCATTATTAACACACTAATTAGTGTTCTTTCAGAACTTTCCTATACATTTATGTAAATATGCACTTGCACACCTAATCATTGCTACTTAAACATATTGGAGTTATAATGCTTTAATTTATAATGCTTTAATTTATGACTTGGTGTGTTAACAATGTCTTGGAGATCATTTTGTATTAGCATATATAATAATATCATTTTAGCAATTATTATGGGTTAAAACTATTCCAAGTATTTGAGAAGTATTATCTCACCTAGTTATCATACCATCTCTGTATAGTTAGAACTATTAATATATCTCTTTATAATACATCAGAAAATAGAATATATAGAAGTTAACTAATTGCCAATTAAATGGAGGCCTAAAAATAACAGAATGATGTAGCTAGGTTATAGAATATAAAGTCAATTTAGATTTCTATGTACCAACAGCAATCAGAAAATATTAAAATATACAATAGTGTAAACAAATGAAGCAGCTAAGAATAAAGATAACATGTTGTACACTAAAAATTATAAAACATAATAGGGAAAATTTTAAAAATACCTAAATATACAGAGAGATAAATCATGTTCCTGGAAGATTCAGTTTTGTTAAAAAAAATAAATTCTCCACAAACTGATCTAGAGCATCAATGTACTTTCAATTAAAATCCCACCAGGTGCATGTGTATGTGTGTCTCTGTGTAAATTGCCATGATTATTTTATTTTTTTAAAGATTTATTTATTTATTTTAGAGAGAGAAAGTGAGAGTGCAAGCATAGGGAGGAGCTTAGGGAGGGGAGAGAGAGATAATGCCAAGCAGACTCCTCACTGAGTATGGAACCCAACACAGGGCTCATCTCACAATCCTGAGATCATGACCCAGCCAAAATCAAGAGTCTAACACTTAATCAACTGAACCACCCAGATGCCCCAACTCAATAATTTTAAAGTTTATATGCACATACAGAGGGCCAAGACTAAAGAAGGTCAGCAGCTACAGTCAAATATCAAATTTACTGTAAAAGAATATGTACCAAAACAGATGTCACAGGCTTTGGAGCTCACTCAACAGACCTAGATATCTATAGTCACTAGGTTTATGAAAAGGGTGCCACTGCAGAGGAAGGGGGAGAGAGGGTCTCTTCAATAGATGGTACTAGAACAATAGAATACCCCATGAGAAAATGAAATATTGAGAATATCTTATACCACACACACACACACACACACACACGCACACACACACATTCCAATTAGATTACCTAGTTTAAAATAACAAAAGTAAAACAATAAAGTTTCTAGAAGGAAACATAGGAGGATGTCTTTAAAACCGTGTCTTAGTCAAAGATATTTTAAGCAAGTCACAGGAATAGCTAAAACTATAAAGGAGAAAAGTAGATAAATTATTCTAAGTTAAAATGAAAAAGAAGCTCTCTTCCTCAAAAGACACCTTTTAAGGCAGTGAAAGGGAAAGCCTTCAAGGGACAATGGCATTTTCCATGAACATATATAATGAAAGATTTGCATCTAAAATACATATTTTTTTTAAAAGCTTAAGAAGGAAAAGCAGCTGGGTTAAAAGACTACACACATCAAAAAAAACATCCAAATGGCCAGTGTACATACAAAGGGCTCAATATCATTAATTATATAACTAGTACACACCTGTAATGAATAAAAAAAACTGTGAACACCAAACGTTGGGGAGCAGTATATGACAGCTATGCCATTGAGAATTTAAATTGGGGTACCAGTTTAGAAAAATGTTTGAGAGTGTTCATACCCTGTGATCCAGCAATTGTATTCCAAAAGACATGTCAAAGACTGTTCTAGAGCAATTTATAGAAAATAGAATTTATGGGTTCTTTTTTTTTTCCTTTTTTTTTTTTTTTTGGAAGTTATGGGTTCTTAAAAGCTGGTGGAACTTGCTCCCTAAATCATCTGAGCCTGATGCCTATTTAAGGAAAGATCTTCGACTCCCTTTTAATTTTCTCCTGTTTAAGAAATAGCCAGAACTAAAAGCCACTCAACGTCTATCAAAAATAGAAGGAATTGGGGCGCCGGGGTGGCTCCATCCGTTAAGTGTCCAGCTCTTAATTTCGGTTGAGGACATGATTGCAGGGTCATGAGATCAAGCCCTGTGTCAGGCTCCAAGCTCAGCTTATAGTCTGCTTGAGATGCTCTCTCTCTCTCCCTCTCCATCCCCCCTCTCCCCACTACCATTGGCACATGCTTGTTCGCTCTCTCTCCAATCAACATATAATTTTTTGAAAAAAGTAGAGGGAATAAATACATTGCAGCATATTCACACAATTGGATACTACACACAAATTAAAACTAACAGATTATAACTTCATTCTATAACATGGACAAATCCTTAAGCCTTAAGAATAAAAGCCAGACTGAAGAATATATACAGAATGACTCATTTTATAAAAGTTTTTAAAAAACGCAAAATTAGTCTATGGTTGCACAGGCAGAAAAATGGTTACAGTAACATAGTTTCCCTCAAGGACAATGGAGGGAACTATTGATATTTGATAATATTGCATTATTTTTTCTGAGTACTGTTTTTATTTGTACTTATTTTTGTGAAAATTAATCTACCTTACAAGGTTTTTGTGTACCTTTTATATGTATGTGGTACTCTGATAAAGTTAAATTTTAAAACATAAAAAGAGAATGGGATTAGTGTTAATATGCTAACAAATTTGAAAACTTACATCAAAGTGAACAAATTTTTAAGAACCTAACTTTTCAATATTAACTCAAGAAAAAAATTAATACCTCTAAGTTATTAAGAAAATTAAGCTTTATATGCATTCACTTTTCATTTGTGATATCAAAGTTATATTATTCTTATAGAACAATTTGGGAAGACTTTCATATTTACCATTAATTTCTCTACTCTGGAGCATTTTGTATAAAATAGAAATTAGAGATTTTTGAAATTGGGCAAAACAAATGATATTATTTTGACCTGATGCAGATTTGGGGATAGATATTTGACTACCTCTAATTTTCTTCTATTCAGATAGAATAGAAGAATTTCTATTTCCCATCCCCAATTTATGCAGGTTTTTACTTTTTAAAAAGTTAATTGGGAGATTTGAATTTCCCTAAAGACTTGCCTACATTCAAGTTCACATTTATTTAGCTATACCATCAATTGTTGGATAATGAATTTGTTTACATTTGAAGGGAAGGGTAGAGTTCCGACTATGGAAGTAACCTAGACTATTGGAGCCATGCTCCACAGGAGAAATATGTTTTTTTAAAAAAGTGTATTTTTACATTAAAATATTTTAATTTTTTATTAATTATTTTTATTAACATGTAATGTATTATTAGCCCCAGGGGTAGAGGTCTGTGAATCATCAGGCTTACACACTTCACAGCACTCACCATAGCACATACCCTCCCCAATGTCCATAACCCAACCACCCTCTCCATGCCCACTCTACCCTCAGCAACCCTCAGTGTGTTTTGTGAGATTAAGAGACACTTGTGGTTGGTTTCCCTCCCGATCCCATCTTGTTTCATTTGTATATTGACAGTTTTAAGGGGCATGTGATGAAGAAGCTCAAGCGGTCAAGGATAAGTCCTTTGATAAGATGAAGAATGAGAGAAAAGGGCCAAAAAGATGGAAGAAAACAAGAAAGTGTGTCATGAGATCTTCCCACACTATTTTCAACTTTTCACTAGTGTGTCTCAAGTTAGAAAATTCTGAGTATGATTCAGTTTCTCCTGAGTAATAGCAACAGGACTTATACTTGTCTACTGGTCGGTATAGGTCTGAAACAGTATGTGTGCACTGATGCATGAATGCAAAGTCAGAAAAAAATGAGGACAGAAGTCATAGAAATTATTGGAAGGATCCTGGACTTAAACTGCAATGGTGACTAATCAGGCTTAACACGTGCAGAGGGCCACAGCAGATGTTTAGACTGCATTTACATGCCTGGTTCTTACCAGCAGTTGGCACAATGTGTGTATGTGTACTAAATTGAATCACTGCATGGAAACTGAGTATAAGAGAGCATTCCATCCTCTCTCAGAGCAATCAGTGGATTTCAAAAAAACTCCAAGAAAATACTGTTAGATTTCTGCTTTAAGCATGACACAGGCTTCTGATAAACTGACTGAGTGACCCAAGACCTAGACCCCACCATCACATCAAGCTCCAAGAAAGAGAAGAGAATCTGGGACAAGGGAACAATAAGACAGAGAGATTTCTTATTCAAGATTCAAGGATTCTTCCAAAGAGTAGATGGGTATAGAAAGGAAATTCAGCCTGCATACCTTATTTTTCAAAATTTTCTTTTGTTTGTTTGTTTTAAGGTTTATTTATTTATTTTTAGAGAGAGAAAGAGAGAGCAGGAGCAGGGGAAGGAACAGAGAGAGAGAGGGAGAGAGAATCTCAAACAGACTCCCCACTTAGCACAGAGCCCAACATGGGACTCAGTCTCATGACTCTGAAATCATCACCTAAGGAGAAATCAAGACAGTCACTTAACCAAGTCACCTAGGTGTCCACCACCAAACATTTTCTTAAGATGTCTTCTGCCCTCTCTTTTCCTCAGCTTGAATATTTATGTGTCCACTCATTTTTCTAGCTAATTTCAAACATGGTAGAAGTAATTAACCATTAAGTCAGGCATATAAATATGATAAAAAATGTGTATTTGTAGCTCATTCTTTTGCTTACTCCAGAGACAGGGCCATGGAAAATGATTCTCTAAACTCTTACCCCCCTGCTTTTTTTTCCTTTCAATAAAACAAACTTCCAATCATGTGAGTTTTAGGGTATAAAAATGTGTTCTTCTATGCTTCTGCCTCCACTTTGGATGCCATAGCTAAATGCTTTCTTCCGAAAGAATTATGGGCTAATCTATCTGATTTTAAATTTAAAATCAATAACTTGTTTTGCTACCCCCAACTTAAGGATTGCAAGTTACCCATAGAAGGCTTCACTTGACATTCAATATCTTTATCTGTAATTTAAGTATGTATTTCTGCAAGGAAAATATTCTCCACCTTATTGTTACCTGGAAATAGAATAGAAAGAGAAGAGCTTATAAGCGTGGACCAGGAAGACTACCAAGGCAGGGCTGTCAGTAATTCATGGTGGTATCAGTGTCTCTGTTGAAGGTCACAAGTCATGGTAGATGGTTCCTGCCCATCATTCTCAGGAACTTTCCTGGAATCACATATTTAGAACCGGGTTAAAATGGGCTTCATGTTATATTTAGTACAGATATATTTAGATAAATTCTCCCCCAAGGGTACCCAAGTATTGGTATATAACAGCAGTTAAATTTTATTTCCAAAAGAGAACAATCAGGTTTCAATGTTTGGTCCATCCAGATGGCTCTATTTGAAGCCACCAATATACTAAGAACCCTGTCAATCACACTTGAATCTATGTACAGATCATGAATACACAGAATAATTTAAAGTTATACTAGCTGGCTATTACCGGGTAGGTGAAACTCTAGGAAAGGAGGCTGGATAAATAAAGGTTAAAGTTAGGCAATCCTGAAAATGTAAAACAATTGACTACCAATTGATAAATAAATAGCTGAAGGTCATATAACACAATTCTTCTCATCCTAAAAAATGGCTTAAGTAACCGACAACTTTGTTTTCATCAAGAAGTATTATATGTTGCATATTCATTTGTTGAACCAAACAGAATAATCAAGTCTTTACTCATGAAATTTTGGGTAAATTTGACAATCTTGCTAATTTTTATAATGCCAATAACCCCTTAGGATGTCAAGTAATAGTAGAACAAGATGCCATGGGATCTCAAAAAAAATAGGAGAACATCTCCCACAAAATCTGGTATCTAAGAATTAGAACACAAGCTACAGTGCCTTCTCCTATATGTTCTTTTAATGTCTCTCCATCCATAAAAATTCAGGTTAAAATTTGGGGAAGTTAATAATGGGTAGGTGTGAAATCTTGTTAGTTAAGTATCTTTTCTATTTTTTATATGATTCTTATTGAGACTCTCTGCCAGGTGTTAGGCTGGACCTACCACCTGGAATGTCTATGAAGGCAACATTAATTCAATAACTCTTCTGAGATTCTGTAAGCCAGATAAGGGCTTTTCATCTTTAACTTGACTCAGCATTGCAAAAGACTACTCAAAAGTGAGTTAGGTTACTGATACTAGCATCTATGAAAAACATCACATAAAATTACTGACCAAAAAGAAATGAGTGTGAAAGAATGTGGGACAACATAATGTAATTCAATCTAGGTCAGGAACTGTTTCTTGCTCATTATTGCACCAAACATTGAGAACATACAGAGTACCTGGTGGGTACCCAATTACCACTTGTTAAAAGATAAATGGATTAACAAGTGAATTAATAAAATGGTAATGATGTTTATGGTCACATTCATTATATGATGTAGGCAATGAGACTTGCACAACTCAGATTCCTGAGGGGGAGGGTAACTGGAGAAGGTCCTGGATAGGAAATACATGTATCACTCTAAAATAAAATTAAGCATGACTTCTCTTTAATAAATTCCAATAAATGTGATTATTTTTCTTAAATGAAATTTAAGAGGAAATAGATGCCAAATTAAAAAAAAATAGTATTCACGTAAGCAATAGAATTAAATATGTACAAATGAAATTATAGAGAAAATAGTTAAAACAATAAGATGATGACCATTCATCCAAGGATAATGGAAAATTTTGAGTGAAAAAAATCCTAGCAGCTCAAGGACCAATAAAGGGCTTATCACATACAGCAGCAGTAACTTTAAGTAACTGCCAGGCTAGTCTAACCCAAAGTCTATGTTCCAGTAAATGAATCATTATTGATCATTATTGAAAGTAGAATCATTATCCACAAATTTGTCAATTATTGGAATACATTAGCCAGTTGATGGATGTTAATCAAATATAAAACAATATACTGTGCAACTAGCAAATTATTGTTAGCAAATTCCGCTGTGGATCTCTAAAACAAGACCAACATAAAGTCAAAAATATCTTCAAATTACATTTTAAAGTGTTAGGGATTTCCACTTTCAAAGAAGATGAGGAAAAACCTGTTATTGTTTCTTCCACCTTAACAAAAATAAGCTAGGTAAGCTATAAAATCGAAGTTGTTGCTGTTGTTTTATTGTTGTTGTTTTAATATGCCAGAGATCTAAGGATGCAGAGAAACCTAAATCAACCAATTTCCAGAATATGACAATTTATTCTTAAGAGCGAAGCAATTCATGATCATTGTTATGCCTTCCAAAGAGGCCAGCTGATTTTATTTCTGGTGAGAGCTCCCTTCCCAGCTTGCAGATGGTTGCCTTCTCACTGTGTCCTCATATGGTGGAGACAGAAAGAGTGGGCTCTCTGCTATCTCTTCTTATAAGGACACGAATCCTATTTGATCAGAGCCCCACCCTTGTGACCTTGCTTAACCTTATTGACTTCCATAAACGTTCTATTTCTATATATAGTCACGTTGGCGTTAGGGCTTCCACATATGAATGAGGGTCGGGTGGGGCTGGTGACAGAAACAGTGGATCCATAGCCAGAGATGATAAATACTTTCTTAGAACAAAGATGACATGAGGATGCCTGGGTGGCTCAGTTGGCTAAGCCTCTGCCTTCTGCTCAGGTCATGATCCCAGGGTCCTGGGATATAGTTGGACGTCAGGCTCCCTACTCAGTGTAGAGTTTGCTTCTCCTTCTCTTTCTGCCCATTGCCCGTCCTGATGCTCTCTCTCTCTTTCTCAAATAAATAAATAAAATCTTAAATTAAAAAAAAAAACAGGAAGAAGAAGACTTGAGTTTTTTGGAAAGGAACTGTCAATATTATTGGTTTTGGAGTCTTTTTTGTTTATTTTAAATATACCCTCCCATGAAATATGAAATTAGATGAAACAAATGGAAAAAACAGCCTAACTCTGCACCTGGGAAAGTACATGGAATGAGCTAAAAGAAGTTATTTATTTTTTTGAAGTAATTTTCCCAATATAAAACAAATAGCAATTAAGGTAGCAAATAGAAGTTTATGCAACAGATCTTAAGTCATAAATATGTGAATAATTCCAAACATTTGTAGCGCTTCGAAGTATTTCATGAAATAATGTTTTAACATCTTGCCTCAAAATATAGGAGCAAAACAGGCCAACCAAAAACTAAACCAAATAATAAATTTCATTTTGAGAAATATGGAAAAACTGTGTGGCCATAATGAAAAACAATGACTTAATCAGATACTGCATTGAAACAATTCAGAGAAAGAATTCTACGGGAAGAATGTTTTGGAAGAAAAATTAATCAGAAGACACATCCAGGCTGCTCCTTACTCCTAAAATAGATCTCAATTTCAAAAAGAAAATAGCCTCTTTTTCTAGTATTGTATCTAAGATATTCTAGGCACATACTATAAGGCTGAAAATATGAAAAAGGAACTTGGTCCCTGACCTTTCATGCTTTCTCCAGGAAATATTTTTTCTGCTGGTGGCCAACGAAAATAAAGGCCGCTTGTATACCTCGGTTGTAATTAATGACAAGAAATAAATAAAGGCATATGTGCCGAAAACAGTATTGCTGTCAGCTAAAATAATTATATGCTCTTCGTATGTGTGGACCATAAGAAATCAGTATTTTTTAAGATACATTGTTTGCCTCTCAGTCTTAAGAACAGCAAAAGAAATTCTTTTTCATGAGCACCAAGACCTCTGAGTGGCCATATGTATTTGCCAGTTGACTGGTTGGATTTTCTCTCATGAATAAGGAGATGCATACAGAGCATATAGTCTCGGTTGCCATGACTCTCATTGTCTCTCTCTCTGTCCAGCAGGTTCTGAGGGCTTTTGAGATTTCTCTTCACCTTTCAAAACCTAGTGTGAGCTGCAGATAGGAATATGCTTTACTTCCCACAAGTAGCAAAGATTTGTAATTTGCTTCCTCTATGTAATTTCTTGGCCCAATATTTGTGAAAGATGTTCCTTTTCCCCCTCTATTTTTATTTGACCCTCAGAATCTGCCTCAGTTTATGAGTTTCACCATCTTTGATCTTAAGAAGTATTTCTCTGGAAATAAAAATGGGATCCATATAAGAGAAAAGAAAGTTTGCTATCAGGTTGTTTAAAATGTACTTGCAAATATTCTTGGGGAAATTTCATGAAAAATAATTAAAACCTGTTTTGTTTTGTTTTGTTTTGTTTTCCCATGAAACTTGGGTAGACTCAGGATTCCTATTCAAAAATTACGTACTTATTTAGGAAAAAAAAAAAAAAAAAAAACCTGAACAAATAATATAATTTCTCATGGATTGCTACAGTCTTCAATTATGTGGAGTCCAAATACATTATAATCCAGATAGCAATTTAAAAAAAAAATAGTATTTTATTATGTGTAGATGTGTAGGAGATGCTGTTGGTGCCCCACCCAAATTCCCTAGCTCTTTCCACTCAGTGCATACCTGCTAAAGTTCCAGGGGCACCCCTGCCTGCTTTTCTTGAAGTCTTTCGCTGGCTCTCAGAGCTCACTTTGCTGCCTGTATAGCAGGTTAGAAATGCCAAGGAATTAATGCCTTCCTGGAACAGCCCTCCATGAATGCAAGATTGGAATCATTGTATGAATATCCCAGCTAGCTCACACCTCAGAAGAAATAACTGAGTTTTCTTCTCCACTAGCCCTCATGATCTGCAGAAAGATTGAGCCCCATGTACAGACAATGGTAACTTGATTGATGTTAAACACTTCATTGGTTGCCTTCCTCCTCCATCTGACTTCTTCACTCCTTTTCTAGTATTCTCTGGGATCATCTTCCAAGTAGGCTTTTTGTTCCTTAATCCCTGTCTTAGGGTTTGCTGGGGGGGGGACCCAAATGAAGACATTATGAAAACATTGCTCATCCACTCTGCAATATTCAGACATACAATTTTCCCAAAGAGAATGAATCAATAGTTCTTGACTTCAGTGATAAACTTGACAATTTTAGTGGCTTAAGCCGAAAAGCCTTAACCAGTGAGACTCTATTGCCTGAAGGTTGACTACAGAGCAGATTTCGTACAAATGTCAGCCTGCCATCCAAAGATAGCCTTTTCACTATGGTACTCCAAATGCCATTATTTGTAGGTCTTCATTGGGAGACCCATTAGTTTCCAGAGAAGAATTCTATCATCTCCTTCTGGGGAATTATAAGGGAGGAAAGGTTACCGAGAGTCTCATCGTGTAATACAATCTCCTTGTTTTGATTTTGTTTTTTTACTTTGACTTTACCTATGCTGGGTGTCTCAGAGCCCCCAAAACTCCCTGTTTCCATTTTTCCTGACAATAAACTTCTACTTTTTTCTCAGGGAGGGGGAGAGATGCTTGCAGGAAGTAAGAATGATAAACATCTTATACATTAATTTAACTAATATCCCCCTTTTCAGTCCATGCCTTCATCCATAATGCATTGGGACTTCCCAGGGTGAAGCACAGAACATTGACTTCTCCTTGGCATCCTTCCTGTGTATTTTTAGAGTACAGCTTTCTCTGCCATGTTAGTTATCACTCTTCCAGATGAGGCTAGGCTCCTCCTACTTCTGTTCTCTTCTCCAATTCTCTTTGCTCTGCACTCTTATTCCTTGCTTGCTTATTCCTTCTTTGTAATTTTGGTGGAATTTCAAGATGGAACAGAGAGAAACACTTGGATTAAGACCACTATTTTTAACAGAAGCTAGATTATTTTTTTCAAGAAGTGTTTTTTAGGTCATCATGAGCTCCACAGTCCTTCCAGTTTTTCTAAGTCATGATCATAGGGGTGTTGTCAATGCTGTGTGGCTCTTCTGTAAAGAAATTTCATTTTTACTTGAAGGAAAAATAAACCACTGAAGGACTGATGTCTGCTGGAAAATCATGTTTGAAACATAAAAGCTCTTCCTATTTCTATAGAAGCTGATTTTTTTTTTTTTTTTTTTTTTTTTGCATCAGTAACATATTGTTTGGTTTCGTTGAATCCACATTAACCTGGCATATTTTGTGCCAAAATGATATTTTTTACCTTAAGGGAAAAAAATAAAACATTAATAATTTGAACATCTACTCCAGCAGTGGACCTTAGAAACAGCCACACAGAGTAGTGGACTAGAGCAATGAAGCTATCTTAAAAGTCAAGGATTCAAGAAGAACGAAGGGTCAAGACTAGGGACCTAAGGGGTGCCTGGGTGGCTCAGTGAGTTAAGCCTCTGTGTTCGGCTCAGGTCATGATCACAGGGTCCTGGAATTGAGCCCCACATCAGGCTCTCTGCTCAGTGGGGAGTCTGCTTCCCCCTCTCTCTCTGCCTACTTGTGATCTCTCTCTGTGTCAAATAAATAAATAAAATCTTTAAAAAAAAATAGGGACCCAAACAGAGATTTATAAAAACGGTTCTCATTCACAAAAATTAACATGTACCTAATGCAGCATGGGAAAGAAGGAAGAAGAAAAAAAGAGGAAGGACGAGGAAAAAAAAATCATTACCTTATAAATAGTGTGACCATATGTACACATATACCTGTGTGTTTAGCACAGCTTGCAACCAATGGCAACCAAGATCCAGATCAGAAGCAATGCTTTGACGTGCTTCTTTACCACTAAAATCAAAAGGCTACCCTGTTTTTAGCCAGGAATATCAATAAAAGAACATGGTTTTCTTCTATACCGAACAAAAGAAGATGTTGCATGTTTCAAATTTGATTCAGATTTGACATCTCAAAAGAATAAAGAGATTGTTTCATCTGAGGGAAATAGAAAGGATTTGCAATATAACTACTAAAACAAATTAATATTGAAATCCCAGTTACATTTTATAAAGATTATCTAAGTCACCAAATATGAAAATTTTTTTTTCATCAAAACTGTTGCAAGTAAGATAAAAAACTGTGAAGGTTTTTAGCAGGTATTCTGTCTTTCTCTGTGACATAGATATATTAAGACTACATTAACTGTAGCTAACTGGCACCTTGTGTTGCCAGGGGAATGTGTTCAATCAGTGTGCTTATTTTCCTGTCGATTTCTCATTTCTTCTGGTCATTTGAGACTTCTAGAGTACTGTAAGTGGAATAATACAAGGTGGCTATTGTATATGTAGAAGTTCCAAATAGTGTATTCTTTATGTTTTATCAGCAGCACAGCAAAGACATGCAAGAAAATATTAGGATAGGCTTTCTCTACCTTCACCCTTTAATTGCCCGTGCTTGAACTGCAAACTTTGGGAAGTGAAAGGAAGATGCTGTGACATTGACATTTTATATAAAAAGAGTTTTTTTATATAAAAAGAGTTATTTTTTATATATTTTACTTTATTTTTTATTTTATTTTTATATTTTATATTTTTATATAAAAAGAGTTTTATATAAAATGAGTTATTTTTTATATAAAAAAAGTCTTAGAAGATGAGCAAAGAGCAATTATTTCACTGCAATACTCAGTTATGGAGTAAAATGAGGCATTTAATATTTGTGAAAAGGAGGGACAGATTTGTAAGAAATAGGTTAAAAAAGTGAACACAGGGGTAGGTTGAGAGAAAGGAGGGATGGAGAGAGAGTGAATGTCTCTTACAGTTTATAAAAAAAATGCTCTTAATAAATCTCATGATTTAAACAGAGAATGTGTTTAAGAAAAGTTCAGGGAAGAAAAAGCTCCTGTTGTGCCCAATTTTCTTCATTATTTAAAAATAAACTAAATTCTGCCTGTGATTCAGTAATTTTAAATGACAGTAAATTTAAATTGCTTCTTACTTATTAAGTAAGAAGTTTGGTTTAAGTGACAGGTACCCTTGAATTTTTCCATGAGTTTTTTTGTTGTTTTTGTTGTTGTTGTTTTAAGAAAAAATTAGAGTTGCCAACTACGGATAAGGGCCATTAGGTACTTAAACAAGCCAATGGAAAGGACATATGCCAAGGGAAGACACTCACCAACACTGTGACCTGTTAGGAGGCATGTCTGCTCTAATAAGCCACATGACAATATCAGGAGACATGTAGCAGATGTATGTGTGTTATGTAGAGTTTCAAAAGAAGTCTTGGCCTATGGAAGACCTCAAAGTTGATCCAGCAGGTGTAATATACCCATGCCACAAAGACTAAACAACAGCTACAACCCATGGCAGTGAACAAATTTAGCCAGTTAAATTTAGGAAATATATCAGATTCATGATCTTAATTTTTAAAAAATAGCTTTGTGAGGCCACTAGATTGTGGAGTCATTGGTTATACAGCAATAGTTGATCAGAGCAGCTACTAAAGATGTATCCATGACAATCAATTAGTTTAATATACAGCGGTGCACAAGATGAGCTCAGGACCAGAAATTTATCTTCTAAAATTATTGGCAACCTGTTGAAAAAGAAAAAGAACTAAAGGCTGCAACTCCTCAAGTGATTGTTTTGTGTGTGTGTGTGTATATGTGTTCTTTTTTTTTTTTTTTAGATTTTATTTATTTATTTGACAGAGAGAAAGATCACAAGTAGGCAGAGAGAGGCAGGCGGGGGCGGTGGGTGGGACGCAGGTTCCCTGCTGAGCAGACCCTGATGTGAGGCTTGATCCCAGGACCCTGAGATCATGACTTGAGCCGAAGGCAGTGGTTTAACTCACTGAGCCACCCCGGTGCCCCCACAAGTGATTCTTTATCACAACATTAAGAAAGCCATTGAAACTTCAAGTTCACCAGGTTGCCTTGACTATGGCAGTCCTGACATGGGCACATGGCTCTAACTCTATTTTTCATGAGTGTAAGAATAAAAAATTAAGAATAACCAATAGAAGATATAAGTTATAAAAACAATCTGCACCACAAGAAATGGACGAGAGGGGGTAGAAGCTGATTATAAAGAAATCTTCAGTTAAGCAGGGGGTAGGAAAGAAGAAAAGGAAATGCAAACGGAAAAGATGGTAACAGAGATGAAGATGTGGAATAGTCTACTATGTAAAAAATAAAGAACTGTGAAAGAAAAACTGAATTAAATTTTTTTCAGGTGTCTGGACAGAGTTAAGATTCTAATCTAGTAACATTGTTTCTCCTGTAATCATCAGTGGGTCCCTGCTGATTCCATCCTAAAACCAGAGGTATATTTATCTTTCAAAGGTATAGGTTTCCCTACTTGGACATTATTGTTCTTTGTATCCCTTAGTTTATATAAGAGATCACTCCTTAGGACAAATAACCAACTCATTTCATGCAGGTCATTCAACAACTGGCTCATAGTAATGATCTTGTAATTCTGACTGCCCTGAACTCAATTCCATCTTATGAGAGGCATAAAAAAACCACCGCTATGGTCACTCTTTAACTCAACCTCTCTTCCACCTGAAGAAGATTGGTTTGCTTGATAAAGAACCATGCAGATGTGGGAGGAGAGGAGTCAAGATGGCGGAGAAGTAGCAGGCTGAGATTACTTCAGCTAGCTGGAGATCAGCTAGATAGCTTATCTAAAGATTGCAAACACCTTCGGCAGATCGAAGAGAAGAAGAACAGCAATTCTGGAAACAGAAAAACAACCACTTTCTGAAAGGTAGGACCGGCGGAGAAGTGAATCCAAAGCGATGGGAAGATAGACCCCGGGGGGGAAGGGCCGGCTCCCGGCAAGCGGCAGAGCAACCGCGCACAAAATCAGGACTTTTAAAAGTCTGTTCTGCTGAGGGACATCGCTCCAGAGGCTAAACCGGGGTGAAGCCCACGCGGGGTCAGCGTGGCCTCAGGTCCCGCAGGGTCACAGAAGGATCAGGGGTGTCTGAGTGTCGCAGAGCTTGTGGGTATTGGAACGGGAAAGCCGGCTACAGAGACAGAGCCGACAGTAAGCTCACAGCTCGGTGTTACCTTGAACCGGTCGCAGGCTCGGTGAGCTCGGAGCGCGGCAAGAGGTCAGGCAGACGGGAGTAACTGGGCGCTGTTCTCTGAGGGCGCACTGAGGAGTGCGGCCCTGGGCTCTCGGCTCCTCGGAGCTGGAGACCAGGAGGCCGCCGTTTGTATTCCTGTCCTCCAGAACTCTACGGAAAGAGCTCAGGGAACAAAAGCTCCTGAAAGCAAACCCGAGCGGATTACTCACCCCGGACCCGGGTAAGGGCGCTGTAATTCCGCCTGGGGCAAAGACACTTGAGAATCACTACAACAGGCCCCTCCCCCAGAAGATCAACAAGAAATCCAGCCGAGACCAAGTTCATCTACCAAGGAGTGCGGTTTCAATACCAAGGAGAGCAGCAGAATTCCAGAGGAGGAGAAAGCAAAGCACGGAACTCATGGCTTTTTTCCTGTGATTTTTTTTAGTCTTGCAGTTAATTTAATTTTTTTCTTTTTCATTTTTTGTTTGTTTTTTTTTTCTCTCTCGCCTTCGGGTAAAATTTTTTTTAACTGTTAACTTTTTCTTTTTTAACGATTTTTTACTAGTTTATCTAATATATATATTTTTTCTTTTTTACATTTTTCCTAGGTGTTTTCATTTTTTTAATTCTTTTCTTTTTTTTTCTTTTTCTTTTTTTTTTTCTTTCTTCCTTTCTGAACCTCTTTTTATCACCTTTCTTCCCCCTCACGATTTTGGATCTCTTCTAATTTGGTTAAAGCACATTTTCCTGGGGTTGTTACCACCCTTTTAGTATTTTACTTGCCCCTTCATATACTCTTATCTGGACAAAATGACAAGACGGAAAAATTCAACACAAAAAAAAGAACAAGAGGCAGTACCGAAGGCTAGGGACCTAATCAATACAGACATTGGTAATATGTCAGATCTAGAGTTCAGAATGACAATTCTCAAGGTTCTAGCCGGGCTCGAAAAAGGCATGGAAGATATTACAGAAACCCTCTTGAAAGATATAAAAGCCCTTTCTGGATAAATAAAAGAACTAAAATCTAACCAAGTTGAAATCAAAAAAGCTATTAATGAGGTGAAATAAAAAATGGAGGCTCTCACTGCTAGTATAAATGAGGCAGAGGAAAGAATTAGTGATATAGAAAACCAAATGACAGAGAATAAAGAAGCTGAGCAAAAGAGGGACAAACAGCTACTGGACCACAAGGGGAGAATTCAAGAGATAAGTGACACAATAAGACGAAACAATATTAGAATAATTGGGATTCCAGAAGAAGAAGAAAGAGAGAGGGGAGCAGAGTGTATACTGGAGAGAATTGTTGGGGAGAATTTCCCCAATATGGCAAAGGGAACGAGCATCATATTTCAGGAGGTTCAGAGAATGCCCCTCAAAATCAATAAGAATAGGCCCACACCCCGTCACCTAATAGTAAAATTTACAAGTCTCAATGACAAAGAGAAAATCCTGAAAGCAGCCCGGGAAAAGAAGTCTGTAACATACAATGGTAAAAATATTAGATTGGCAGCTGACTTATCCACAGAGACCTGGCAGGCCAGAAAGAGCTGGCATGATATTTTCAGAGCACTAAACGAGAAAAACATGCAGCCAAGAATACTATATCCAGCTAGGCTATCATTGAAAATAGAAGGAGAGATTAAAAGCTTCCAGGACAAACAAAAACTGAAAGAATTTGCAAACACCAAACCAGCTCTACAGGAAATATTGAAAGGGGTCCTCTAAGCAAAGAGAGAGCCTACAAGTGGTAGATCAGAAAGGAACAGAGACCATATACAGTAACAGTCACCTTACAGGCAATACAATGGCACTAAATTCATATCTCTCAATAGTTACCCTGAATGTGAATGGGCTAAATGCCCCTGTCAAAAGACACAGGGTATCAGAATGGATAAAAAAACAAAACCCATCTATATGTTGCCTCCAAGAAACTCATTTTAAGCCCGAAGACACCTCCAGATTTAAAGTGAGGGGGTGGAAAAGAATTTACCATGCTAATGGACATCAGAAGAAAGCAGGAGTGGCAATCCTTATATCAGATCAATTAGATTTTAAGCCAAAGACTATAATAAGAGATGAGGAAGGACACTATATCATACTCAAAGGGTCTGTCCAACAAGAAGATTTAACAATTTTAAATATCTATGCCCCCAACGTGGGAGCAGCCAACTATATAAACCAATTAATAACAAAATCAAAGAAACACATCAACAATAATACAATGATAGTAGGGGACTTTAACACTCCCCTCACTGAAATGGACAGATCATCCAAGCAAAAGATCAGCAAGGAAATAAAGGCCTTAAATGACACACTGGACCTGATGGACATCACAGATATATTCAGAATATTTCATTCCAAAGCAACAGAATACACATTCTTCTCTAGTGCACATGGAACATTCTCCAGAATAGATCACATCCTCGGTCCTAAATCAGGACTCAACTCAATCAAAATATAGGGATCATTCCCTGCACATTTTCAGACCACAATGCTCTAAAGCTAGAACTCAACCACAAAAGGAAGTTTGGAAAGAACGCAAATACATGGAGACTAAACAGCATCCTTCTAAAGAATGAATGGGTCAACTGGGAAACTAAAGAAGAATTGAAAAAAATCATGGAAACAAATGATAATGAAAATACAACGGTTCAAAATCTGTGGGACACAACAAAGGCAGTCCAGAGAGGAAAATATATAGCGGTACAAGCCTTTATCAAGAAACAAGAAAGGTCTCAGGTACACAACCTAACTCTACAGCTAAAGGAGCTGGAGAAAGAACAAGAAAGAAACCCTAAGCCCAGCAGGAGAAGAGAAATCATAAAGATCAGAGCAGAAATCAATGAAATAGAAACCAAAAAAACAATAGAACAAATCAACGAAACTAGGAGCTGGTTCTTTGAAAGAATTAATAAAATTGATAAACCCCTGGCCCGACTTATCAAAAATAAAAGACAAAGGACCCAAATAAATAAAATCATGAATGAAAGAGGAGAGATCACAACTAACACCAAAGAAATACAAACTATTATAAGAACATACTATGAGCAACTCTAACAAATTTGACAATCTGGAAGAAATGGATGCATTCCTAGAAACACATAAACTACCACAACTGAACCAGGAAGAAATAGAAAGCCTGAACAGACCCATAACCAGTAAGGAGATTGAAACAGTCATTAAAAATCTCCAAACAAACAAAAGCCCAGGGCCAGATGGCTTCCCGGGGGAATTCTACCAAACATTTAAAGAAGAACTAATTCCTATTCTCCTGAAACTGTTCCAAAAAATAGAAATGGAAGGAAAACTTCCAAACTCATTTTATGAGGCCAGCATCACCTTGATCCCAAAACCAGACAAGGATCCCACCAAAAAAGAGAGCTATAGACCAATATCCTTGATGAACACAGATGCGAAAATACTCAACAAAATACTAGCCAATAGGATTCAACAGTACATTAAAAGGATTATTCACCATGACCAAGTGGGATTTATTCCAGGGCTGCAAGGTTGGTTCAACATCCGCAAATCAGTCAATGTGATACAACACATCAATAAAAGAAAGAACAAGAATCATATGATACTCTCAATAGATGCTGAAAAAGCATTTGACAAAGTACAGCATCCCTTCCTGATCAAAATTCTTCAAAGTGTAGGGATAGAGGGCACATACCTCAATATTATCAAAGCCATCTATGAAAAACCCACCGCAAATATCATTCTCAATGGAGAAAAACTGAAAGCTTTTCCGCTAAGGTCAGGAACACGGCAGGGATGTCCATTATCACCACTGCTATTCAACATAGTACTATAGGTCCTAGCCTCAGCAATCAGACAACAAAAGGAAATTAAAGGCAACCAAATCGGCAAAGAAGAAGTCAAATTATCACTCTTCGCAGATGATATGATAATATATGTGGAAAACCCAAAATTCTCCACTCCAAAACTGCTAGAACTTATACAGGAGTTCAGTAAAGTGTCAGGATATAAAAATCAATGCACAGAAATCTGTTGCATTTCTCTACTCCACCAACAAGACAGAAGAAAGTGAAATTAAGGAGTCAATCCCATTTACAATTGCACCCAATACCATAAGATACCTAGAAATAAACCTAACCAAAGACGTACAGAATATATACTCAGAAAACTATAAAGTACTCATGAAAGAAATTGAGGAAGACACAGAGAAATGGAAAAATGTTCCATGCTCCTGGATTGGAAGAATAAATATTGTGAAAATGTCTATGCTACCTAAAGCAATCTACACATTTAATGCAATACCAATCAAAGTACCATCCATCTTTTTCAAAGAAATGGAACAAATAATTCTAAAATTTATATGGAACCAGAAAAGACCTCGAATAGCCAAAGGGATATTGAAAAAGAAAGCCAACGTTGGTGGCATCACAATTCTGGACTTCAAGCTCTATTACAAAGCTGTCATCATCAAGACAGCATGGTACTGGCACAAAAAGAGACACATAGATCAGTGGAACAGAATAGAGAGCCCAGAAATAGACCCTCAACTCTATGGTCAACTAATCTTCGACAAAGCAGGAAAGAATGTCCAATGGAAAAAAGACAGCCTCTTCAATGATGGTGCTGGGAAAATTGGACAGCCACATGCAGAAAAATGAAATTGGACCATTTCCTTACACCACACACAAAAATAGACTCAAAATGGATGAAGGACCTCAATGTGCAAAAGGAATCCATCAAAATCCTTGAGGAGAACACAGGCAGCAACCTCTTTGACCTCTGCCGCAGCAACATCTTCCTAGGAACAACGCAAAAGGCAAGGGAAGCAAGGGAAAAAATGAACTATTGGGATTTCATCAAGATCAAAATCTTTTGCACAGCAAAGGAAACAGTTAACAAAATCAAAAGACAACTGACAGAATGGGAGAAGATATTTGCAAACGACATATCAGATAAAGGACTAGTGTCCAGAATCTATAAAGAACTTAGCAAACTCAACACCCAAAGAACAAATAATCCGATGAAGAAATGGGCAGAGGACATGAACAGACATTTCTGCAAAGAAGACATCCAGATGGCCAACAGACACATGAAAAAGTGCTCCATATCACTTGGCATCAGGGAAATACAAATCAAAACCACAATGAGATATCACCTCACACCAGTCAGAATGGCTAAAATCAACAAGTCAGGAAATGACAGATGCTGGCGAGGATGCGGAGAAAGGGGAACCCTCCTACACTGTTGGTGGGAATGCAAGCTGGTGCAGCCACTCTGGAAAACAGCATGGAGGTTCCTCAAAATGTTGAAAATAGAACTGCCCTATGACCCAGCAATTGCACTACTGGGTATTTACCCTAAAGATACAAACGTAGTGATCCAAAGGGGCACGTGCACCCGAATGTTTATAGCAGCAATGTCCACAATAGCCAAACTATGGAAAGAACCTAGATGTCCATCAACAGATGAATGGATCAAGAAGATGTGGTATATATACACAATGGAATACTATGCAGCCATCAAAAGAAATGAAATCTTGCCATTTGCAACAACATGGATGGAACTAGAGCGTATCATGCTTAGCGAAATAAGTCAAGCAGAGAAAGACAACTATCATATGATCTCCCTGATATGAGGAAGTGGTGATGCAACATGGGGGCTTAAGTGGGTAGGAGAAGAATCAATGAAATAAGATGGGATTGGGAGGGAGACAAACCATAAGTGACTCTTAATCTCACAAAACAAACTGAGGGTTGCTGGGGGGAGGGTGGTTAGGAGAGGGTGGGTGGGGTTATGGACATTGGGGAGGGTATGTGCTTTGGTGAGTGCTGTGAAGTGTGTAAACCTGGTGATTCACAGACCTGTTCCCCTGGGGATAAAAATATATGTTTATAAAAAATAAAAAATTAAAATAATAATAATAATAATAATAATAAAAGAAAAGAAAAGAAACCCCGATGGATTAAACTGTTAAATGTCAAAAGTAGAACTGTTAAAAACAAATTCAAAAAAGGAAACATATCTGAATACATCTCAGATTTGGAAAAGATTTCTCTAAGCATTAAAAATAATGAAAAAATATGTAATGTTGTCAATAATTCTATAAAAAGAAAGCTTTTTGGGAAACAGTTTGGCAATCTGCCTCATTCGCTACCTAAAAGCCTATAGCATTTGACTTTATGGTCTAACTTCTAGGAATGTCTTCTTAGGTAATGATTAAAGGTTTAGGTTTATAAATATTTATGATAACAAAAAAATTGAATAGAGTTAAATGTATAGTAAGAGGTAAATATTTAACTGATATCTAGTATATAGAGTGCCTTATAACACAGATATTTATAAATGTGCATTTGAGTTGACATAAGACAATGTTTATAAAATTTTAAGTGGAAAAGGAAGTATATGAAATGGTATATAGAGATAGATAATTTTTTACTGTATATATCTGCACACATAGAAGATAGATGATAGGTGATAGATGATGATAGGGAGGATAGATAGATAGGTATTAGATGTACCGGGGAGGAGGGAGAGAGAATGAGAAGATACTCATCAACATATTTGTTGGCAGGAAGGGTGGTTAGGAAGGTAATATTCCTTCTTTTCACAACTTTCTGAAATTTATAAATCTTACATTTCATAATAAGAATTGAACACCCATCATTTAATCAGAAAACATTTCTATATAGTTTCTTCCTCCATGTTCCCTTCATATTTTCTTTTGTCTATTTGGCTCATTTTTTCTATTGAATTACCACTGTTCACCTTAAAACTTTGCCTGCTGTTGTCCTCTGGGTATTTCTAAGCTTGGATATATTTAAAACGGAAATACCTAACAGGAACAGAAATTACATATTCAAGAAAAAGTATAAACACAAAACCATATGGGTTTAGGAGGAAAAAAAACAGCCCTAAAAACTTCAGTTTTGTTCTACTCAATTTGCTTTGGGACAGTAGTTAAGGAAAGCCAAAAACAACTTCTTAATCTAAATCAATACTATTTTAATGTAATATTGTTTAGAAAACAGTATTGAAGTTCACTAGCAAGTTTTTAGAGTCCCTTAAAACTCTGTACAGGAGGAAACTGTCAAACTCACTCAAGAGTGAGTCCTAGCCCTTCCATCCAACACCAGAGAGAAAAATGGCCTGATCATTCATTTACAAAGGGATTATCTGGCATTAAAAAAAAAAAAAAAAAATGCTTCTTCTGCTTCTGGTCCATAAAAAGAAAAGAATTTCTGCTTCCGGTCCATAAAAAGAAAAGAATGACTCACAGATAACCATGACATTGGTACACTGCAAGTATTAACAACGTGACATGATCAGAAAGCCAGTCCCTTTCATACCACCGTCTTCAGGTGGCTGCAGCCATCATAACTTAAACCATGAGGAAACCGGGTTAAAAAAAAAAAAAAAAAGGAAGCATGTGTCAGTGCAGAGAGTCAGATGGGAGAGAGTTACCTGGAAATTTCTTTCCATTTCAACCTGGTCTTTGGCAATACAGGGTCAGTCAAGTATGAAGGGTCAATGGAGAACTGTGATCTCATACTTTTTATTTCCTTTGTCAATGAGAGATATGAGAGTCCAGGCTCTAATGAGAGATTCATCAAGTAAGACTGAGAGGAAATCAGGATGCAGAAAACCAGGCAACTTTCATCAAAATATATACTAGATTTCAAGTCTCCTAACTGCCAGTCCAAGTAGTGCTTACATGGCGTTATTTTCCAACTATATCTTGTCAGACGTACTTTATTTGTCATCTGTAACTAAAGAAAAGAACAAGGAAGACAGATGTGAAGATAAATGTGGACAAGAAAGTCATGTTATAGGCAATAACTGACTAAATGACTTTATATATCTGACTGACTAAATGTTATTAAATTATAATAACTTACTTATATAACTGACTGAATGCTGTTAAATTAACCACTTACACAAAGGCCATTTTAGCAATAGTATTATTTTAACAATATATAACAAATGCATAGTCTTAGGTATTTTCGGACGTTGTAAGAGCCCATATACACCTCAAACTGTCATTGCCAGTGAGATGGTTAGCACATGAGTGACATGGCCCTGTTTACTGTACCTATCACCAACTGATCACAAGAATCACACCCACCAAGTTTGGGCTCAATCACAGAATTCTCTATTCAATCCAGAAGCAACCACCAGGCAAATCTGCCTGAGAAGAAATCCCTTGCTCTCTCTGATTTGGGTTGTAGAGCAATTAGAAAGAAATAAAATTTAAAAGCTTGTATTAAAGTATAATGTATATGTAGAAAAACACACATATCATAAATGTACTGTTGGAAGAATTTTCAAAATTCAAGCATCCAAATCAAGAAACAGGGTACTGCTCCAGAAGTTCCCTTCATGTTTCTTTCCAATCTGCAATGGTTAGTTTTATGTGTTCATGGGGCTCAATTATTCAATCAAATGCTGGTTTAGGTGTCGTAAGGGTGTTTCGTAGACCTGGTTAACATCTGCAATCGCTTGACTTTACTAAAGGAAATTATTCTCAGTCATGTGAGTAGACCCCATCCAATCAGCTAGAAGACCTTTGGAAAAGTGAGATTTGATCTGCCTCAAGACTATAGCCTCGGGTCCTGTGCAGGAATTTCATCCTGCTAGCCCATCCAACAGATGAAGCCTTACCAGCTCAAACAACTGTGTGAGCCAGTTCCTTGACTAAATCTCCTTGTGTGTGTGTGTGTGTGTGTGTATGTAAATACACATATACTATATAAAATTGCATGTACATTTCCTGCTGGATCTGTTTTCTCTGGAAAACATGACAGATAAATAGTAACTGTTTTTCTGAAGATAATCTCTTTTCTGACTTCTAACAGCATCAATTCATTTTATTAAACACATACTTAAAAGCACCTTTAAAAGCAAATGTGTTAATTTTAGGGAAGATGATTATAAGGATCATTTATTTATCATACTATCTTAGCAGAAACTGCTTCAGCCTTTCACGTTTCTTATTAAATCCTCATAATTCATGTCTTCCTTCCCTCCCTTCCTTCCTTCTTTCCCTTCTTTCTTTCTCTCAGTTTTGCAGATCAGAAAATGGAGGAACTAGGAACTAGGAGGTTAAGAATTTCTCCAAGGTTCTCGTAGAACGTCGCTTGGCTTCATTGCCTCTTTTTTCCATTTCACACAGTTGTATCCAGCTTCATGACAAATGACAAATGGCTCTCATAACCAACAAAGTAAACGGGTGCAAACATCGCATTGAACTCCACTTTACTCACAAATACAAAATTTAATTTGAAGAGAAATTGTTTCTACTACTCCTACAGATCATGTTAAGGTTTAACATTTAAAAATTATGGGGCAAGGATTGTATAGTGGATGTTGTGTTTTAAAAAAAAAAAAAGTGGGGCTCCTGGGTGGCTCAGTGGGTTAATGATCCCGGCTCAGGTCATGATCAGATTGGCTCAGGTCATGATCCTGATGTCCTGGGATAGAGCCCCGCATTGGGTTCTCTGCTTAATGGGGAGCCTGCTTCCTCCTCTCTCTGCCTGCCTCTCTATTTGTGATCTCTGTCAAATAAATAAATAAAATCTTTAAAAAAAAAAAAAAGTTTGTTTTTTTTTAAATTTACTTATTAGCCAGAGAGAGAGCAAGTGAGTGAAAGAGAGAGAGAGAGCACGCATCAGCAGGGGGCGAGTGGCAGGGGGAGAGGGAGAAGCAGTCCCCACCCTGCTGCCTGAGCAGAGAGGGTGAACCCCAGGACTCTGGGATCATGACCTGATGACAGACTCTTAACCAACTGAACCAACCAAGTGCCCCTGTTATATTTTATAATAAAAATGGTTCAAGGCGAGAGAGAGAAAAATAAATCTCTATCAGTGGCTGATTTTTGCCCGAAAGTCCTTGGGATTTTTAAGGTAATGCAATGCAAACAAAGTGACACAAATTATCATGGAAGTATAAAATATGAGAGCTGGAAAGTACTTTGCAAACTAGCTTACCCAATTCTGTATCTGTGCTTCATTATTCAGTACATCATTGCTTTACAGGAGGGAGAGAGAAAGAAGCCAACATACTGCATGCCAGGCATTGCACTAGGAGATTTTCCAATGTTTACGAAATGCAACATTCCACTCAGCCCTGACATTTTCCATAATGTACAGACAAAGAACTCAAAGCTTTAAGACTTCCACGAAACCTGTCTACCAAGCCTTGGAATGCTTGCCATTCTCAATGACCCCTTCTAAGGTATCTTCACAGAGGCAGTCACAACTACATGGTTCATTCAATAGAGACAGTTCCGTCCCATAATCTAAATCTAAAACTTACCTAGTTAACTACCACAAAATTTATTTTCTTTTCTGATGGTGCCCAGAGCAACGGAATGTGCTGATTGGCTGAAGTCAACCATCTGGACAGAGCTAAGGAAGCATGCAGTGTGGGAATGATAGTCAGTCTCCAGTGTCTTTGGTTGAGAGATGGGAAGGAAATTGGGTCCTGATATCATTGTTGAGCTACTGAATCAAACCAACCATGAAACACAACCAGGCCCTGGACTTCTATCTAAAATACTCAATTCAGGGGTGCCTGGGTGGCTCAGTGGGTTAAGCCTCTGCCTTCTGCTCAGGTCATGGTCTCAGTGTCCTGGAATCAAGTACTGCATCAGGCTCCCTGCTCAGCAGGGAGCCTGATTCCCCCTTTCTCTGCCTGCCTCTCTGCCTACCTGTGATCTCTCTCTGTCAAATAAATGAATAATATCTTTAAAAATAAAATAAAATACTCAATTCATCTCTTTCACTGTATAAACAATCTAAAGTTGAATTTTCTGTCAGTATTAGCTGGTACAGCAATTCTTTTTGGATCTTGGAAGTGAGAGTCACAGCTGTCTAGTTCCAATGTCCACATAACTTTCACAACAAAATCCTGCCTTGAGGAGCAAAGTAAGTGGAAAGAAGTGTCCACCTTAAACTACTATTTGGCCCACTGGAATCCATGAGTCATGTGTACATGAGGTACATGGTACCCTTTAGGGACTTTGAGGAGCCATGTTCTCATTCCACAGCCCCCTGAGCAATTCCTCTCATCCCACTTCATCATATCTCTTCACCTTGTCTCATCCCCAATTTTATAAATCTTGAATTGCCTCCTGCAATGACCTTTGAACCAGTTGAATTAAGGCACAGAGAAATGGGGGGGCAGGCTTGGAATGCTAGGACAGGCCATTCTGAGTACCCAGTGACACTCAGTGGCTTCTTCTCAGGGTGGGCAGTCGATGACCACGTGCAGCACTGCCACAGCTGCCGGCCTGAGGAGGACCCCACAGATGCCCCTGATGAGGTCCCCACGAGTTTCTACTCATGAGAACCTCATTAGTGAGAAGGTAGCTACTTTTTTCAATCCTGCTGTGTTTTTTGTGCTCAGTTATAACTCCTTTGGTCCAAATTAATATTTAAAAAAAAACAATAGGGCGCCTGTGTGGCTCAGTTGTTAAGCATCTGCCTTCGGCTCAGGTCATGATCCCAGAATCCTGGGTTTGAGCCCCACATCAGACTCCCTGTTCAGCTCAGTGGGAGGCCTGCTTCTCCCTCTCCACCCCACTGCTTGTTGTCTCTTGCTGTCTTTTTCTGTCAAATAAATAAATAAAATCTTTAAAAAATCTATAACATTAACCATACTGAGATTCTAGTTCTCAGATTTTAGGGATGAGAAGGAGGAACCAAGAATGCTATTTTGAAGCAAGAGGTACCTGTCCAGAGATGCTTTTACTCCTGTCTGAGCCTGCAGTCTTGTCCTTATCTTAGACGTTCTGAATTAGGTCTTAGTGACTATGTCCTCTGCCACAACTTACTATTCCCCTCATGTCCCACCCTGTATTGTTCCATTCTTTTGCCAAAAATGGCTTTGCCTCCTGTGTCACAGATTTTGTTGGATGCAAATATCATCAGCTTGCAGATCCAACTCACATAGGTAACCATCTAGAAACCCTTTCTTCACAGTCTACAAGGAACATGTGACCTCTCTTTTTTCCAAGCGCTCTCTATTCACTTCTTCGATGAATCCCAAAGTTACTTCATTGCCTTAAGCTTCACTTGTGTTATCTTTAAAATAGTGTAATTAAACTTGCTCAGCTTAGTTTAAGCTGGTTAAGCATTTAAAAAAAAAGAAAAAAGAAAAAAAGCTGAAGTCATGTATGGAAAACATTTCTGGCCACATCAGTCAAGTGATACACAAATGTTACCCTTATTACCCTTATAAAAACAGAATATGTTTACTATAACTCAAGAAAAAAGTTCAAGTATAATATTTCCAAAAAAATTCTCAAAGAAATATTCCATTTTAACAATATTGTTTTAACTTTATATCATATTTCCTCTTTCCAATGATGTGTTTTGTAAGTTTCTTGGCCTGAGAAGTATTAAAAACTGCATTACCATTGTACTAATCGTCTTCCAGTCATTTCATTCCTCTTTTAAACTATGCATGTGAGGGCTCCCAAAGGGTCAGAGATAATTATTTCATGTCAGTAGAATGCTTGGAGCTCCAGCATAACTCCTCTGAGAAACATATTTGTCTAATAATCATTTGGGACTATCAGGCTCTCATAGTAAAAACAATGACATCATTTCTAATTTGAAGCTTTTGTGCCTTATTAAGGAGAAAAATAGGTTAGCTTCTCTAAAAACTCATCTAACTGATTAGCCTCGAAAATGAATATATGCATATGTGAATACTATTTGCATTAGGGGCAATTATAGAACTTGGAAATGATGGGATTTTTTTGCCTTCAGCAATTTATACACAAAACTTATTTCACAATAGGTTTTAAGGGCATTAAATTATGTGGAACATCTCCCATAGGATCCCCTATTAATTAGTAGGATGAGTTGAAAGTACTTAGGTTTAGAACCACGATGTTTAGCGAAAGATATCAAGTTGTGACAGAAGGAACAGTGAACACACTGAACATGGGTAAGAAGTGGGTTAGAGTTATATCTATCCAGATTTCATTGTGTGACCTTGATAAGACATGCCACTTCTGTGAGCATCTCCACAAACCCATAGACGGTAGTGATGAACAGGTCACTGGACCCAGACTGTCTAACCTCACAGATGCTTTCCAGAATGGGTCATAATTTTATCTACCATATGTTGAATAAATATTTATTGAGCACCCCCCCAGCCAGGGACTTAACATATTTTTCTGATTTAACACTCCCAATTATGTGAGGAAGTTAAAATTATTCCCATTTCACAGATGAGTAAATCGAAGCTCAGAAATACTAAGTCAAATTGACATTGCCAGAAGAGGAAGCAGTCAAAGATGGTTTATTTTAAGCAAATGTTTCCTCTGTTGCATGAGACCTTTCTAAAAGGAGGAAACTAAAAGCTTAAATAGAGAGTAATTGCATGACAGTGTGCTGAAATAATATAACATATATAATAAGCAAAGACCTAATAGACCCACCTAGATGTTCTGAGTTGCAGTTCCACGTTCTATCATAAAATGCAGGTGTTCAATGTAGGGACACATCTGAGAATACTTCAACAGAGTGGCAGGTGCCCCATCACATGACATCAATGTCCCATTTCCTTTTGGTCCCTTCCCTTCCTTTAGCAACATTAAAGATAGTAACTTGAAAAATTGGATACTTATCTAGTTAGAGGACATTCAAATACTCTAACTTGGCACAGCATTAATAAATCTTAGGAAATGTCTAAAGGGTCTCAGTTGAGATTTTTCAGAAAATTGGTTGACAAAGAACTCCCTGAACATCATACCATTGCTAAGAAGTCCTTCCAAAGGTAAATTCAGGGCTGGAAGGGAGGTAAAGGTTCTAAGTGATTTCTGGGACCTCCAGAGCTGCCTCTGTTATAATGATACTGAGCATATTTCTCTGTGAGGAAAACTAAAAATACCAATGAAGTTGGGCTTTTTGGTGTCTAGAAAAAAATCCGAGGTTCACCTGATCACATTAGTGGCAGTATTTGTCTTGGGAAAGGAGAGTCACTGGTCTACTCTGCCGTTGAGAAAAGGAAACAAGTCATTTCAATTGGACATACACCATAAGGAATTATTGAGTCTGAGACAGTTTTGCTTTGCACTATTTTAGGGGGGTGAGACAGACTGAATTAAATCCAACTTTCCCCCCACCCACACTAAGGAGGTTTATCACAGCCAAGGCACATCTAGGGACTGGGGCAATATTAAATTAGCGCTTAGACTCTGCTTTCGGCTCAGGTCATGATCCCAGGGTCCTGGGATCGAGCCCCACGTCGGGCTCTCTGCTCAGCAGGGAGCCTGCTTCCTCCTCTCTCTCTGCCTGCCTCTCTGCCTACTTGTGATCTCTGTCTGTCAAATAAATAAATAAAATCTTTAAAAAAAAATAGCGCTTAGATACTGTAACTCAGCTCAGGCAAAGCATGAGGGCAATCAGTGGGTGGTATTTGCCTTGAGTGAGGACCAACAAGGTAACTGACCCCTAAAGAAGATATACAAGGAGAAAGATATTTAGAAGGAGGATTTACTATTATTTAGGGAGACAGTTGGTCTGAATCTTATATGCACATCTTAATAGAAGGGAGTACGGAGTCTCCTAACCCTGTACTTTATTGAGGGGACATTAGTGTGATCCTGGAGAGTTTAGTATGTATCCCTGCAACATAGTAGAGGAGTACAGAGGGAAATAAACCTGAGAAGGTGAGGATATCATCTGATTTTAGAGGTGTATCTGACAACTGTGCATTCATCTGTCCACAGATCAAATGTTTCTGATACCTGGAGATCATTTATGGAACACCAGAAAAGAACATGGGGTTGTAGCAGTAATAAAGAGGATCTTGATCTTGGGAACTCTGTTCCTTCTAGTGCCTACCTTTCTCAACTTCTTATTTAGTATTTACCTCTTAATTCTCAAGATTTAAGAGAATTCTTCTCTTAAATTCTTAATTCTTCTCTAAAAAGCTAGGTCTTATCCAAAGCCTTCTGCCAAGAGCCATAAACCTCAATGGCTTCCATCCTAAACTCAGGTGGTGAACAAGAGGAAACAGGACCAAGCTAACTGCCTGGAAAGGAGAAATTACCAGGAGGAAAGGAGATCATCTAACAATAAGTTCTGTGCTGTGATTATTATTTAGAAATGACCATTTTCAGTTGTTAACGTGAGATGACAATTTCTAGTTACAGTGACCATGGGACTTTTATTATCTAAGAGTTACTGGGAAAATCTCGAGTTTTTCCCCTAAGTTTTGCTTGCACTTCCATACAAGAGTAAGGGAAGGATTTTTCTCACTGAATAAAATTTAAAAGAAGAGTTGGAAACAAAACTAAATGCATTTTTTTTATCACCTGTAAATCTTTCTTGTTTATTGCACTGGCTACCATGATTCCCAGGCCTGATTTATCTGGCTGTTACCAACTAAAACATTTTTCCCCTTCCTTTGCACTTAACATTGGTTCAGATTTATGGATTGTTGATATGGGAGGGGGCTTCATTTGAAAACTATCTCATGTTGATTCTGTTCCGTTTGTTTTAACGGAGTGTAAATTTGGCCATTCGTGACCACACAGAATGCTCTGCAGCTGGTGAATGTTATGGGAGTTCCCTCAAAATGTTTCTGCCCCCACAGCTTGGCCTGCGAATGAGTCCCCTCCCACCAGCCCCCTTCCCTCCTGCCATACGCAGTGTGTACACATGCTTTTAGGCACAGAGAATTTCGTTTACTCACCTGCCCGCAGCTTGGACTCTCAGTTTTGTAGGCATAATTATTTGTGTACTTTCCCACTCATTCCCTAGGACATTGGTAACCACAAAATCTGCATAAACTATGTCAAAACCCAAATGAAATTTCAGTTCACTTATGTTCATTTTGATCATCTTTTTACACATTTGGGGCTCCATTTTCCAAATAAAGAGTCCCTATCTTCCATTAAGCATCTCTCCTCTTCCTCTCTTTCCTAGCATGGACATACTTTGCCCCAAGGAGAGGAAATGCTGCAATAAGACAGAATGTAGGCTCAAGGTCACAAAATGGGGTCCTCCTGAAAAAGAATATGTTGCTGGAATCTGTAGTTGTTGTTTATTTCATATGAATGGGAGAAATAAAGAGACTCTAAATAGAGTAACATATAACCACAACTCTACTTTTGGGGACCTATTTGATTTCTACACGTTTTCTCCTTTCTTGTGAAGGTGGCTGGAGGGAGGCTACCAATGGCAGAGGTGCCTACCTGCCTCCTGTTCTCCAGAGCCTCAAAATAAAATTAAAATAAAATAAAGTAAAATATCGGGAATGTTCCAAAAAAGGAACACAGAATTTCTAGTCCTAAATAGAAGATTATGAGCTTTTCAAGAGTCAAGCTCAGATCAGATTGGATGAAGATTTGGACTGAAACAATAAAGAAAATTTTCCTAGAATATTCTTTTTTATATGTGTTCCCTAGCTGGAGTAGCAGTGACCTTTGTAGATCCTTATCCAGCATTCAAGTCAGAATGCTAGCTGTGTATTTACCCATAACACAGTTTATCTATATTGTTAGAGGCCTGGCCATTTAATTAGCAAACCAAAATGGTTCCACATAATTGATGCCCAGTGATTGGTAGTGGTTATTTTGAGGGGAAAGGAATGGTCAGCTGGTTGAGCTTCATGCGGAAAATAGAATGAGCATACAACATACAGCCACTAAATGGTGCCACAGTGCTAATAGATTTGAATTAGAATCTCGCTTAATTCTTTTTAAAAAAAAAATTTTATTAGGATTTAATGTATTATTAGCCCCAGGGGTATAGGTCTGTGAATCGCCAGGTTTACACACTTCACAGCACTCACCATAGCACATACCTTCCCCAACCACCCTCTCCCTACCCCTTGACCCCCAGCAACCCTCAGTTTGTTTTGTGAGATTAAGAGTCTCTTATAGTTTGTCTCCCTCCCAATCCCATCTTGTTTTAGAATCTCGCTTAATTCTTAACAATTCTAATTATCCTGTGCCATTATTGTCTCAGTACCTGATGAACTAAATGTATCAGTCTGCAAGTTGGCTCTTATTACTCTCATTTATCAGATAAAATGAAAATTCAAAAAAGGTGAGTGATTTATATGAGGTTACACTTTAACATTTTCTTGAACTTGGCTGGCTGTATCTATGTTCGATGAAAAATTCAGTCAAAATCCATTCTCTTCATGTATTGTTTCCTCAACAATTTGTCCAGTGAATTGGCCCAGGTGTAGAGGCAAGAGCCAACTGACAGATTAAACGTTTCTTTATGTAATCTGTTATTGTAGCATTATATACACAAGTAATGCCTGATATACATCAGAAAATAAATATATAATTGTTATTAATAACAAGTAGATAATACATCTACAAATAACTGTATGGATTTGTCTGATAAGTCATAAAGAGTCCTCCAACATACATAATAGTTGTGGTTCCTGGGTTGCCTGTGCATTCTTTACCATAAAAACTCAGACCATTCTCTCCGACGTATGAACCTCAAGATAGTCAAAGCTTATCAATTTTAGAAAGAAAAAAATAATAAATATGCTAGTGTTAAATGATTTGTGCAGGGTACCTGGGTGGCTCAGTGGGTTGAGCCACTGCCTTCGGCTCGGGTCATGATCTCGGGGTCCTGGGATCGAGTCCGGCATCGGGCTCTCTGCTTCCCTCTCTCTCTCTCTCCCATCTACTTGTGATTTCTCTCTGTCAAATAAATAAATAAAATCTTTAAAACAAAAATGATTTGTGCAACAAGGTAATGGTATTTTTTCATTTAATTTTCTTCATGACGTATCATTTTATTTGTATGTATTTTTTCCTTTCTTTGTGTTTTTTAACTTTTCTTCATAATAGTGTTCATCTTAAAGTGTATTTATCTCTGTGGTTCAAGAGAGAAATAGTTAAGTCTATGGACTTTGAATAGATGGACATGAGATTGACATTTTCTATGAAGAGAGATGGAACTTTCTGTTTTACTTTCTCCTTTTTTTGAACTCCATCATGTTTGTATGTAAAGTGTAGTTTTGGTCACAAAACAGAATGGAAGTACATACACACTGAGATGTTTAATAACAATGATTTCAATTCAGGGTAAAAACAAAATGGTACAGACTACCTTGAAATACAAGGCAGTGAATCTGAAGAATTTGCTAATTTTGCCAAGACATTCTTTCTCCAACTTTATCTCACAATTATCTCTCTGCAAATTAGTAGTACCTGGTTATATTTGTTTTTTACTCCACAATTTACATGACTCTTTCACATATAGTTGCTGAATTTGATCATTAAAACATCTAATGAGGGGCACCTGGGTAGCTCAGTTGGTTAAGTGCTTGCCTTCGGCTCAGAGTCCCAGGATCAAGCCCCGCATTGGACTCCCTGATTAGTGCGAAATCTGTTTCTCCCTCTCCTACTGCTCATGCTCTCTCTCTAATAAATAAATAAAATCTTAAATAAACAAAAATAATAATAAAGCATCTAATACTGATTACATTATTATTCCCATTTTATAAATAAAAGCACTTAGACTCAAACAGGTGAAATGATCCATCCAAGATTACAGTCGGGAAAAGCTCTAAAGCTGGGACACAATTTGAAGTCCTACCAGTGTGATGACCTGTCCAGGAGAGCAATAGCCAAACATGGTTCATACCAGAGATTCTGTCTCTTGTCTTTATCTGTAGCAAATTCCAGTGCCTACACCAATAAGCTCACAAAGGCAATATCCATTCATTAAACTTCCACTGTACAAACAGTGTAAGACCCATTTCTAAGAGATCTGATACCCCATAAGTGGAAAAAGTGTATCATGTGTCTTTAAGAAATTTATCAATAAGGAATAGTAATTCTGGGTACCTGGGTAGCTCAGTCAGTTAAGCATCTGCCTTTGGCTCAGGTCATGATCTCAGGGTCCGGGATCGAGTCCCACTGGTCTCCCTGCTTAGCAAGGAGTCCATCTTTCCCTCTTCCTCTGCCCCCTCCCCCCATTTGTGCACTCGCTCTCTATCTCTCCCTCTCTCTTGGTCTCAAATAACTAAATAAATAAATAAGATCTTAAAAAAAATAAAAGAAAAATAGAAAAGTAAATGCTACCTGAAAGTCTCTTCCTGTACCCAGTAACCTCAGAAATCCCCAGAGAGATGGTCATTAAATCAATTTACTACTCCTAAATCTTACGATGAGTGTTCAGGCATTGCAAGGCTCAGGTATTCAGGTATAGAACACCTATTAATTCTAAAATGCCTTCTAAAAGACTCATACTCTTATATTTAAAATATCATTGATGGCTAAGCCTCAGCTATCACATTATAACCAATTTGCATTGGCCTGTTTATACGTAGGGGCTGTAGAATGTTTTTCTGATGGCCAAATGGAGAAAAGCATACTGCAAAGTGATAAATATGAAGAGCATGGCCCTGGAAAGCAGGTCAGCACACTCTAGGAAAGCTTAGCAAGATGAGAGGCAGAGAGGTAATTACTGATGCTACCTTCCCCTCTCTTCACCAGGATGATGGCTTCAAAAAAGCTAAATGGATATGCCAAAAAAGAGATGGGTACTTAGAACACACACAGATGTTGCTAGTCTAGGTTTCAGCAAGACAAAAAATAAGGAAAATTCATTTTTAGTTGAAGTGACAAGGGGATTCATGTTTACCAAGAACCTATTATGCTAAGCACTTCATATACAATTTCTGATATAGTTTTTCCTTAGTTCATCACAAATAATGAGAACCCTTCTGCATTAATAATTACTTGAAATTTCTAATAATTAACCTCTAATTGCATTTGATGTATTCATTATGATATGGGGAAAAGGTGAGCACAGGATTGCCTTGAAGAATGGATCGGAAGGAAGTAACTGGGAAGAGTGTACTCACGAACACAGAATTCAAGCAATCAACTCACAGAATTCAAGCAATCCAGTTGTCTTAAATATTTGTGACCCATGAAACAAAGAATGCTTTGATATCATAAGTAGAGAGAAGTGTTTCTTCCTATATTTCTTCAAGCAATGTGGTGCTGGCAGCAATTCTTAAAGACCTTACTATAAGCCACCAAATTTCTGCCTCCTTTTTTCAACAAAGAGAAAGAAAGCTCTGAGGTTTTACAGATGACCTCATGATTTTTCTTCTGGTCTCAGCTGTAAACATAGCCGGGGGGAATATGAGTTTAGCTAACACAATTTTGCCTTCTTTATTATTCTCTGCTGAGGGATTCTGAAACTAAAGAACTTTTCCCCTATGGGATTCCCCAGAGAAAATAAGAGCTAACCCAAAGGATAAAGGTTATATTACATTTCATTTTGGTTATCCAGAGAAGATCTGTACTAGTCAGGGTCCAAGGAAAACAGAAATGACTAAGTGTTTTAAACAGAGAGAATTTAATTCGTGGAATTGGTGATAACAGCTGGGTGAAAAGAGGAGATGATGAGGAAACCAGAGATCAAGAAAATCAGGAAGCTACATGCCATCCCCCCAACCCCCAGGATAAAAGGACGATGGGATCAACAGAACCCAAGTGCTAGGTCACCCAAGGCAAAAGAGGGCTAAGGTGGGCTTGTCCAGTTTGAGTTAGAGCAATGGAGGAGTTAAACCTGAGGCTGAAAGAAAGATAAAGAATTATCCTGACCTCCCCCTTTCTTCCTATTCCCCCAGTCTCTGGGAAAAACATGGTAGGGGTTCAGCATAGGAAGAGCAAGGCATGGATTTAAGGGCAAACAGGTCCAAATCAGCAAAAAGCCTTAGAAGGAGGAGAACTATCTCACCTCACCTACCAAACCCCTCCCCAGGATGAGGAGCAACTATAGGCTCAAAGAGGAAATATATGTAAGAATTGTTTGTGAACTTTGATTTGACACCTGCAACACCCCCCTTGTGGTGGAGATACCAGAAATCTCTGGGTGAGATTAAGCAGGAGTAGGGAAGATGGGGTGCTAAAGTTTCCCCAATACTCAAGGATGGGAAGCCAATGAAACTTCAGTTATGACCATAAATAGAACCTTGCATTTCCTATAGACTGATGATATCTTGGAAAATTCAGATTATTCATGCATCTAAGACAACTAAAGGCATATTGATTGAAGTGTCAGCAGTGGTTATCATGCCGTACTTTCTGAAATTTCTGCAGTGAGTATATGTTACCTATATGACTTCATAAGGTCTTTAAAAATAATGTGCTATAATCCATTCTATCTAGCCTACTTACTGCTTTCTGTTTTCCTGGTTGGATTTCAACTTACATAGATCCTTTCTAGGTGGCTAGCGTCATATTCTCCATCTCCAGACAGTTCCGCAAGGACCCATGTTCAGAGCGCCTCTTTCTGTGAGCCAATTTAATTGGTCTGCCCTGTCAAAACCAGTTAGTCTTGCTCTGATTCTTGAGCTCTTCTGAAAATCTCTGACCAAGATGGCTTTAACATTTCTCTCAGCATGATAAACTTTAAGGAAATTTGCTCCTGATTATTTGCCCTTTACTTCCTTTTTCTTAGAGGATTTACTTTAGAGAATTCATATTTGCAAATTCTTTCCTGCTCCCTTTGAAACGTGTCTAAGTCTCCTAAGGAGCCTCTCACCAGTGTTAGGACCCAAGAAACGTCTTTCTCAAGGACCTAGAAACCATCTTTCCTCAAAATCCCAGGAGAGAGCTCACTATCCTCTAGTCTCAGAGGGAGGGTAGGAGCCTGACTTTAGAGGGTGTCTTGCTTCCAGCTGTAAACTACTGTCATGAAAATAGGAGGGAGTTTATTTTCCTCTGGGTAAAGCCAATTAGCAAACAGAGGTGGCCATTGTTTTCCCATACCAGTTCTTAAAAACTTTCAGTAAGAAATATCTAGGAACCCATTGTTGCCACCTGCAATACTGCCCCCTCTTGTTGAGGTCACTGTTTCTCTCCTAGTGCAATAGTCTTGCATGAAGTCTCCTACTCGACTTTTTCTAGCAAATTCTTACTTTGATACCACCCTGCTCCTCCTTCAACTCATGCTAGTCCCTAGTGGTTTTTTTTTTAGCAAGGAGGAATAGGATTCTCAGTTGACTTATCTCCCTGGGAAGCTGAGGGAGATCACTTACTGTGTGCTCAAAAGGGTCTTGCCTAAAGCAAGTTGAACTTTGTAAATCAAGTTGTCTGCACTTCCAAAGGACCTCCAGTTAAGAAAATTAAGAAAACAACATTATGTCCCAGTCTGTCCTCTGTCCTCTCTTTTCTCTCTTCTCTCTCTACACACCATGCACACCTGTCCATCTCATTTAAAAGAAAGATGTATCCTTACATTTTTAGGAAAGAAACTCCAAGCCTGGGATAAATGACAACAATCAGATCCCTCTAAAGTGGAGGACATGTCACCTGACAACTGGGAGGGCTGTTGGTGGATGGCCTCAGCTGCCATCTCCTTCACTGATGCCTCCTGCAGGGAGAGCCCTTATCCACCAAACACCAGGAACCCTCACTCAATGACTGGCAGATGCAGGGGTATAAAGACCTGGGCATCTTGGCCCAACCCGGGACAATCCTTCAGCATATTTCCAGCTCCAGAGCTCCCATAGAATTGACTAAGGCTGTCACTGGGCTGGGACCTTGCTCAACTTCTCTCCCTGCCCCATCCTGCCTCCTGCCCTGCTCTTTTTTCAGTGCTGATGCCAAGAATACTTCATACCATTCTGCCCACTAACCATCTCAGAACTGCTTCCCAGGAAAGAGAGCCTGCAGTGAGGTTGTGAAGAGACTCAAGTGAAGGGTACATGGGGTTCCTACAGACTCTCCTAAGTGGTAGCCTACAGAAAAATAAAAATCATGGTGACCATTCATTGAGCACTATGTTGGGCACTGTAATGCATATTGTTCAATTTTCACAAAAGTTACAGGACAGATATTTCCTCCTTTACTTTCAGATGAGAAGACTGAAGCTCAGAGAGGTCACAGTGTTGGCCCAGCTCATCTTGTTAAGTGGCTCTGATGGGCTTGGGCCTGTCACCCTGCCACCTCAGAGCCCACTACAACCTCAGGCCAGTTAAGACAGCTTTTGAGGTGTGTACCATCTATGGACTAGAAAGCTATGTTTTTAAGACATAAGAGTCTTAAGACAGAATATAGAAATGCCTGCGGGTGGGGAGAGTGTATTCGAGAATAGCCAGTAAAGAGCTCAGTGGCCTCCTCCCCAGCAGTTCCAGGCTGTGCTCCCTGCTGAGAACAGAGGAAGGTTGTCAGGTCTATTAACCTCAGCAAATGTAAATGGAGACCCAGATGCTCTCATCTAAAATAAAATCCTCCCCAACAGATGGTCAGGTTTAACAAGTTGGTATTGAGACCGAAGCTTCCAAATAGCTCATCTGTACAAGAGCAGAATCAGATAGCACCAAAACATCAGCCAACCCATTTTCTGGGCCTCCGATACTGGTCCTGAGAATGACCAGCAGCTAAAAATTGCATGGCATCTCTCACCAGTGCACCAGCCACGTGGCAGAGACTAGTTTATTAACGGATCAAAGGAGGCCTGATGTGGTGACCAGGAGACTGTCTCAGGTGGTATAGTCCTTCAGGAAGAAATGATCAATCCCTTTGGACAATGTTTATTGAGCAAGTACCATGTGCCAAGCACTGACTCTGTGGCTAGAGGTGCCAGGTGATGAAAAGGCAGTGCTTTGCATGAAGAAGTGAAGATAGGAATGCCTGGGTGACTCAGTCGGTTAAGCATCTGCCTTTGGCTCCAGTCATGATCAGGATTCTGGAATTGAGTCCCGTATTGGGCTCCCTGTTCTGTGAGGAGCCTGTTTCTCCTTCTCCTCTGCCTGCTGCTCCCCTTATTTGTGCTCTCTCTTTCTCTCTCTGTCAAATAAATAAATAAAATCCTTAAAAAAGAAAAAGAAGAAGAAGAAGAGGAAGAAGAGAAGACAAAAGGCTAAAAACCGGGCAAGTTCCATTCATGTGATTAAAAAATGCACTGGAGTTGAACAATGGGTTCTATAAGAGATCAGAGAGGCCATCTCCTAGGTGGGTTTTCTCAGTCTGGGTCCATTTCCCAGAAGAGGAAGCTGAGAAATTGAGACTTGAATGAAGAGCAGAAGTTAGCCAGGAAGTGTTTGAAAAGGAAGAAGTCATTATAGGCAAAGGGGATTGATTTGCCAAGGCCCAAAAAGGACTAGCATATCTGAAGAGATCTGGGTTCATCCAGGACAAAGTTTGAAGAAAGTAAAATGCTATAATACCATAATGTTTTATCTAATATACTTTATGAAGCATGACAAATCCATTTAACACTTACTCATTCACATATATATATTGAGGATCTACTAAACCAGGTTCTACCCGAGGTCCTATGTGGTCATGGTCACCGGTAACAGCTGCCCCCTCACTAACCGGGTTTGTACTGGGTGCTCACTAATATGTCAGAAACCCTAACTATTAGGACAGAGTCTTGGTTCTCACCAAGACTCTGTCCTAACTGGGGTGGACATCTGGGTCACCTGGGAGCTTTTAAAACTATCAGTGCAAAGACCATACCCTACCAATTAAACCCGAATTTCTGGGGGAGAGGCACAAGCCCTGGGATTTTTAAAATCCCAG
The DNA here is from genome assembly GCF_022355385.1 of Mustela nigripes. NCBI lineage: Eukaryota > Metazoa > Chordata > Mammalia > Carnivora > Mustelidae > Mustela > Mustela nigripes. The sequence continues at coordinate 76,645,263 of NC_081558.1, read as the reverse complement.
GCAATCCCCATGTGCAACCAACTTAAAGAACCAAAGGACGAGTGCAGTAGTTGTCAGAGTTAAGTACGCATTAAAGTAAACAGAAGACTAATTCATAGGTCTAGGGTGAGGCTCAAGAATCTGCATTACCAGGGGCACCTGGGTGGCTCTGTGGATTAAGCCGCTGCCTTCGGCTCAGGTCATGATCTCAGTGTCCTGGGATCGAGCCCCGCATCGAGCCCCGCATCGAGCCCCGCATCGGGCCCTCTACTCAGCAGGGAGCCTGCTTCCCCCTCTGTCTCTGCCTGCCTCTCTGCCTACTTGTGATCTCTCTCTCTGTCAAATAAAATAAATAAAATCTTTAAAAGAACAAAAAAGAATCTGCATTTCCAGCAAGTTCTCAGGTGACACTGATGCTGCTGGCTCAGGGAACAGACTTTGAGAATCAACATGTGAGCATATGAAAATTTACCTGCAGTTATTTACCTCAACAATCAAAGATACCTCCTTAGGAGACCACACATGAATTACACATTAAGGATACCTCTCTACTCCAGTGATGGATTCCAGTTTTTAATGCACTTTCTTCCAGGAAAAGGATGAGGACAAGAACTTAAAAAAGGACTGCCAATTGTTACATTAAACCTTCTTTGCTTGGCGAGTTTCCGCAAAGGAAAACACTATGATGAGATCTTGAAAACAGGGCTCTCCTTGTTTGGGCAGCAAGGTGGGAAGGTTAAGAACAAGTGCTCCAGAGCCATGTAGACCCAGAGCACATCTCTGCAACCTACCAGCTTCGTGCTCTCCAACAAGTTACACATATTTCCTGTATCTCAATATCTTCTTAAACTGTGCAGGTTGAAAATTCCAATTAAGTGCTTAGTACAGAACCTGCCACATGGCAAGATTATGTAAGCATTGGGTATCTGGAAATCAGCCCATTGTTCTTCTTGGTTAACTTCTAAGGTTGCAAGCTACAAACATCCTCCTTTCTTTATTTATGCTCCATGTTTCAGTTACCTACCACATCTTCCAAAGACTGTACCAATGGGATAGCATATCCTATGAAGAGACCAGGTTTTCATAGGATATTATGAATACCAGGTAACAAGCTTCCTGTAGGTTCGGTAGACATTACAGGGATATAAAAGACAGAAGATCTACTCTCAAGGAACTTAATGCTGGTGGAAAAGAGAAGGCACGTCTGCAAATAACGATACCCCAAAACAGACTTTATAAAGATCTTCAGAAAGATGAAAGTTAAGGTCTGTGGGCCAGACAGAAGAGAGCAGACATCCGGTTGTAAAGATAATGACCCACAGCTCTGACTTCAAGGAGAAAAATGACAACTGATTTGGGTCATGAAGGATGAGTAAGAGTTCCATAGACAGAGATGGTGAGAAGGGCACTCTGAAGAGAAGGAATAGCATCAGGAAAAGAACTGAGGCAAAAATACAGACATTAGTATAGTTCAGGCAAACAGGGAGCACGTGCATTAAGAGCTGGAATCGGTGTCACCGTGTGTATTCTCCCCCTACAGTCTGAAGAACCAGCCTTGCCTCGGTTCCTACACTGACACGTAAATAAGGTCCTTTGATAAGAAGATATTAATGTATGGCAGTGGAGAAATTTCCATTCCTGCAGTTAAAAGTCAAATGAACAAGTTATACATATATTATACATATATATGCATATATAAGTGACATTTTGATATATTCAAATATATACAAATTATATATATATATATTTATATATGTATATATATGTATATAAATGTCTAATTGAATATTCCAAAATTCTATAAGTCAGCCTCAAGGTGTTTAATTTTTGTAAATGGATTCTGGTACTTTTCCAAAGCAAATGTTCATGGGTTTTCACCTTTCCTGATTGTATATTTAACATCTTGACAGAAAACATTGAGGCTGATTGAATCCAGTCATAGGCTTTATCATTATTGGACTTCTAGAAATTCTGACTCTGTGGGGTGAGACTTTCCCATGCACTACTTTTCCTGGTACTACCCACCCCCACGGCATTGTCTGACTGTGTGAAAGAAAGAGAAGGGTTAGAATTATCAAGAGGCTTTCCTAACTCTGCTGGGAATCTGGACCAGGGGTGTCTCACAGAGCCTCACAACAGGCCACTATTTGTGGCGGAGCTGGTGGGAGGGGGTGGTCAGAAAAATCTCGGAAACGTAGAGAAGAGCAGGGAATTATATATCCAGTCCTGACCAAAACTCAGGGTCTCCCACACTATGTTATTTCTGATTCTTCCTATTCTCCTCCTCTCTCTCTTCTGTCTCTCATGACCTGCACTTTGTCACTTCTGCTTTATTCTAAGTGTTAAAAGAGAGTCCCTAAGTCCAGCCCACACTCAGGGTTAAGAGGAGTTAGGCTCAAATTCTTGAAAGGAGTATCAGAGAATTCGTGGACACCTTAAAACAGCCACATCAAGTTTGTCTGCTTAGATATTGCATAGAAATGGAATCATACAGCATGTTGTGTTTTCGGTCTGGCTTCGTTCACTTGGCATGATGCTCTGAGGTTCATCATGTCGTTGCAAATGTCAGCGATTTCTAGCTTTTTATTATTGAGTAACATTTCGTTATACAAATATGCCACCCTTTATTTCTCCATTTGCCAAAATGTGCGTGTGTTTTCCGGCACATTTTAAGAGACACGTGTTTTGAGTTTGTTTTGTATTTTTTTTTAATCTGCTAAAACTTTTGAAATGCACGTTGTAAATATTAGCTAGGATAAAAAAGACTTTATGTGTTATCTAACAAACAATAAGATGTAGGGACACCTGGGTGGCTCAGTCCGTTCAGTGTCTGCCTTTGGCTCAGGTCATGATCCCTAGGTCTTGGGATAGAGTGTGGGCAGACCCCCTGCTCAGTGGGGGTCCTGCTTCTCCCTCTGTCTCTGCTGCTTCCCTGCTTGTACTCTGTATCTCTCTTTCTCAAAAGAATAAATAAAATCTTTAAAAAAAAAAAGTATAATGTATGGAACACAACTTTATTGTGATGTGGGCAACATGACTGATGTTGGGCAACAAAATGACAAACAACATCACCTAATCAAATCTGTAGGTCTTTTATTATATATTGATCACATGCAGAGTTTGCCTCAAATAATACAGTTTTCTAACTTATATTCAACAAAATGAATCGATGTAAAAAGGAGAGTTTTTGAGGTACACATTTTCTTTTTTTATTATTAAGATTTTATTTATCTGAGACAGAGCATGAAGGGAGAGTACAAAGGGAGAGGGAGAAGCAGACTCCCCAGTGAGCAGGGGGCCCGACTCAGGGCTCCATTCCAGGACCCCAAGATCAAGACCTGAGCCGAAGGCAGATGTTTAATGGATTGAGCTATCCAGGCACTCAGAGGTACACACTTTCATAGTATGCAGGGTTGGGAGTATCTCAGATCATGTTAGACGATTTAGTTCTATCACTAAGTATCTGGAGCTTTGCTGAATGAATGGACTTTCTTCACAAACCAAATACCTACTCATAATTTAACTTTAACATCATAGCTCTAAGGAACTTAAAACATGAAGCTTTTCACAAAGAACTTGGATGGAGTTTGCAAGGTTGTTTTCTATGTGGGAAATACTTTCTTTCTCCCTTGCATCTGCTAGAGAAAGGAATTGACTATTCCAGGACCTTCATGGATCTGTAAAAGCTGAATCTCATACCTAGGCTTTGACCCCCTTCTCTGTGATCTTGGTCAGTCAGCGGTGGCCACCTAAAATCTGCCGCAGTATCACTCTAACAGTGAGAGTGACAGTGGAAGGAATCTGTCCGGTCTCAGGAACAGTCCTAGACTGGCTCCCAGTGATCTTTGTATCTCCTCCCAAGATTGAGCATGGGTCAAAACTTAGCAGCTACCAAATAAATAAATTATGGTCTTAGCAGTTCTATTCATAAGGCATACATCACAAAGACGAATAACTTACTAGTCCCAAATGTCGTGCAGAAAACTTGGAAAAGTTACCCTCATGCATTTTTAAATTGGCAGCATCCAGAGCAGGACACTCAAACTCAATGAGAGGAAAGACTGCAAACCTGATGGCCCCTCTGATAGAGGGCATGGTGTCAGAATCACTTGGTGGCCTCTTACGAATGACACAAGGATCACCCATCCCCAAATTCCTGTGGAACCCCTAGAGGGATGAGGATCCTTGCCATATTGAGTTACTTTTATCTATACATTTTACACTTTTTAAAGACGTTTATTTATTCGAGAGAGAGAACACGAGCAAGCGGGAGGCAGAGACAGAGGGAGAAGCAGACTTCCTGCTGAACAGTGAACCCAAGTCCTGGCTGGATCCCAGGGTCCCGGATTATGACCTGAGTCAAAGGCTGACACTTAACTGACTGTGCTACTCAGATGTCCCAGGTATACTTTTTACATTTTACATGCAATGAGATATAGGAAAAAAGGAATCATTTTCAATTTAATTTTAAATGTCAACTAATATTGAATGAAAAAGATTGAGAACTATAGTGTAGAAAAAAATTGAGAGCCATAGCAGCTTTGGGAAGGGAGATAGAGAAGTTTAAAAGTATTAACAAAAAATGGTGGTGAATCATCAAATAGGGAGAATTTTCCAATTCTGGATGTCAATCCAGAAATTTACCTTCCTTCTATAAGAATTATAAGACCTCGCTCTACCTCCCCCAAAAGCTCACATGCATGCATGCTCTTTCTTGTCTCTTTTAAATTTCACTTGGGGTAGGACCTTCTTTCTTATAAAGCCTTCCCTTTATAAATACCCGTGCATTTGCTGCTCTCCAAATTTACAGAACCCTCTTTCCAACAAAACTGTCTTCCTGCCCCTTGTCTCAGACTCCCCACCTGGGTGAGTAATAAATACTTATCTGCTTCTCCCAGAAGAATGATGGCATGAGTTTTACATCCAAACAGAGACTCGGAAGGGAGCTTCTCTGGTCACAGGGAGGTAGCTATAACACTCTTCCAGAAGTTGTTATATTGAGGAAGGAATTGATTGAACAAATATTTGCTGAGTGCCTACTATATGTCAGACATAGTCCTAAGCACTGGGGTTGCACCATACACACAAAAGGCAAGGTCCCTGACCTTGTAGAGCTCACATTCAGTAGGTCTGTATCAGTGTTTGGAGCATATGGAACCCATCTGACCAACACAGACAACCTATGAGATCTGCATATATTATTTGGGCTTCACTTCCTATTCCACTCACTGGCCAGGTCTGATTCACACATTCAGATCTGGAATCAATACCGCCATAGGGCAGTTCTCCATGACACATGCTGCAGACATCAGTCCCATTAGAGGTGCAACCAGTGGTATTCTCTGGAGCCACCTGCAGAATCCTCTAACAGCCTTGGAACTCTATGAAGTCCCTTTCTTTCTTTCTTTCTTTCTTTCCTTTTTTTTATTTTTTATTTTTTTGTAATCACACCCAAATTTCAGAATATATAAGAATCAATACTCGAGGAGTATTTTCTATTTTTATTATCTTTAGGGGAAGTTCTATCTAAGATCCTGGGAATACAGTTACAGTTAAGAGTTTTCCTACTAAAGATAGTTGGAAGCACAGAAATCTAGAGGGATGGCTAAACAATGGAGAGAGTTCAAGATGTAGATACCAAAATATGGGGTCTACTTGCTTGAGGTAGGGTCCAGACAGAAGAACCAAGGTAAGAATCAGAGAGCCAAAAAGAAAGAGGTAGAGAGGGATGGAGTGTCAATGAGAGCAAATTGGTAATAAGGAGGCATAGCTGGGACTCTAAGGTCATTTCCTTGAGCACTGGGGAATTCATCACTTACTGCATGGGGAAGTCTAGTAGTCTTCTAAAAAACCTAGGTAGGAAGACACCAGAACAAAATAAGTACTTTAGCTTCTTAACCCCTTTATGTTCCTGCTTTTTGTTATCGGGACTAATACAAATTTGACTTCTGAGCTTTCTATAGCTATATCACCTATCTACACTTTAGTATCCAAGACCCTCATCAAATAATAGCATAATTACGAGTGAAAAGTAGAGGAATGTCCTTGGATGAGCCAAACAGACTTGTCTGAGCAAGAGATGGCCTAGAAGTTTCTTGTGTCTTGAGGAGGCGGAGGGATGGAGTTGGTTGGTAGAGACCTGAGGAAGGTCAGGCTACTGAAAATGTTGCTGTTACAGTACAAACTAGTAATCCTTGGAAGAGTGACAGAGTGCTTTATAGTATGAGATACAATAAATGGTTTCCATTAAACACCCAATTTGCCAATAGTGGGCTGCAGGGAGTAATACCTGAGTCACTGGGAGAACGTGTGCATTCATTCATTGTGCTCACATCTGTTACCGTATATCCTGTGATTGCTTTCTCCATACAGAAAAAGAAACAGGATGATTGAATGGACATATATTTATATACAGGCAGTAATTCAGTCCACTGAAATCAGCACTCACCCTAAGGGTGTAATTCAATCCTATCACAGAGCAACAGATAAAAAAGGGATGAGACAGAAGTCAATGCCTGTTAACATCTAAAAAGCAAAAAAAAAAAAAAAAGAAAAAAAAAGAAACAAACAAACAAACAAAAAAACCACACACACAAAAACAAAAAAACTGTAACACTGTAACAGATGTCTGAGAACAGGTCTGTCTCTGCAAACCACTAACACACTAGATACTTCTTTCCAAAGTGCAAATAAAACATAGGAAATATTTTGTCTCCTTTTCCAAAAGGAAAATCAATATCCCCAAATAGTCCAAAACCAACACTGTATTTGAGTGCTTTAAATCAAGTAGGCATACAATGCTGTGTTTATTACTATCTTACTGGTATATTGTCCTTTCTGGTTTAGCAGGGGCTCTACACAACCAATGAGTAAAGGTTTTTCCCTTTGTCATACAAAAAAATTGAAGGAGAGAGGTTACGTGACCTCACCAAGTATTCATTAGACTGAAACCCTGTCTTTTAATTTCAAATTAAGAATTTTTTTCATTATTTCAGTCTAGCTTTTAATAGAAAATATTAGTAGATTATTATGTATTCATAATATACATAGTATATCCTATATATGTATATTACATATACATAATATATATATGAATGCATAATATTAATATATTATGTATTCAATATTGTATATGATGACAGCTACTTAAGGAAAATCACCCTCAGTGTGTCCATTAAAGATATTATTTATGAAATTTGAGTTCCCAGAGCACGTGGAATGACCCACTTTTTTCATACAGCCCTGCTGTAAAGCTTGCACTGAGCGTACATGGGCTCTTTGAAGGTGCGTGAAGAAAATGTGGACACCTACATGGATCCAAATAGCGAGGGTGATGTTAATTAAGGGCTTGGCATGTAATTTGTCATTATTTATCTTAGTTTTTCTTTTTTAGGTTTATTTTATTAATTCTCTACTTTGAAAATTGACCAGATACTTTGTTTACTCTATTTTTTTTCATATTAAGTAATAAATATAATCATGGAATGAACCTCTGACATATGCTATGAGATAAGTGAATTTCAAAACCTGTATACTGAATAAATGAGGCAAGACTCTGATAAATACTCACTGATTGTCTTTTTTATGTGAAGTTTTAGACAGGGAAAATCAATCTACATTGACCAAGAGAAAAATCAGGGTTTACTTGGAACAAAGTTTGGGGTTAGGAAATGACATATAAGGGACACAAAGGAACATTCTGATGTGATGGAAATGTTCTAAATCATGATTCTAGGGGTGGTTACACAGTTATATAATATACATTTGTCAAAACCCATCTAATTGTACACTTTGGTGACTATGTATGTAAATTACAACTCACTAACTTTGATAAAAGAAGAAAAAGACACACAAGTGTAATTTTCAACAATAATATTTATAATGACGTTTTTATAATGTATTTATAACATTTTTACATGAAGATCCTCGCTCAAGCCTCACAATAATTCCATGAGGTAGACATCTTTATTTTTACCATCCTTAGTTCACAAATGATAGAACTGAATTTTGAAGAGTTTAAATAATTTGCTAATAATCACATAGCTAGTAAAACATAAACTAAGATTTGAGCCCAGGTTTTTTTAATCCAAATTCTCAAATGGTTCTCTCAACACAATATTGAGTCCCTTTCTAAATCTTTCCCAAATAGAACTTTTCATGCAACACCAATAAGGATGGATAGCACAATAAGAAGCTAATTTTTCAATAAAGTTATTCATAAATAGAAACAGTGTAAAAGCACTTAGCTACCATTTTAAAGCTAGCTAATATTTTTGAAGCAAACTATTTTGAAAATAGATTAGTTCCTTTTAACTTCAAAGTGCTGTGGGTTTACAGTCTTGCATATCACGTTTCGGGACTAGTCAAAGGCACAGGATGCCTTGACAGCATCATTTTTTGCATTCCCTCATCCTGCAAATGCCCATAGTTCTGCATGCCCTCTAGACTTCCATCGCTCTGTCACTCCATGCCACTTGCCTCAAATTAACTCTGTCATTCTGCTTAAAATATCCATTACCCTCAAAGGCTTATCCAAACTAGTTAATATCAAAGAAAAATTATATAATATAACCCACCCATATCACAGCCTTAATTGCTGATGGTCCATTTTACTGTGTAGAGAACTTACATTTTTAAGATGACCACATTAAACATAACTAATCTGTAATTGGTATGATTTTAAGGAAATTGTTAGAGTTAAATGATTTTATTTTTATATTCTAATATGGAAGCCATAACTTCTATTCACGAACAGCAGTTCCTTCTATTTCTGGGCCAACAGGAGGGTGGTACCCCTTACCACCCTTAAAGTTGGGCAACATAGTCCATTTGAATGACTCACTTGATCAATGGAATCTGAATGGAAGTGATGTACCAATTCTGACCCTTAATTGCCAGTGCTGCCATGACCATGAAATTCTGGATAATGAACTCTCCACAGGCTGGATCTTTGAGTGAGGTGATGTAAAGAAAGCCCCCACTAATACTCAAAGCAAATGTGGCCTACACACAGATTAAACTCTTTGTTATTTGATTGCTTTAAACTCATTAGATTTTGGTGAGCTTGTTTTGAGAACATAATCTAACCTGTCCCAAATAATACAATTGAATTCCAATATGTATTTTTTTTTTCCTTATAACTTTTAAAATATTTCCAAAGTTGGGATGGGTATTGAAAGTGATATAAACATCTCTTTCAAGGCTTCATGTCCACTCACCCACCCACCCCTCAATAAGTTGATTTTGTATCCTAGGACCCATCGTGTCTGAAATGGGAGTAAGAATCTACACAACACTTCTTTATTTGCTTCCAATATATTCTCCGTGCATGCCCCCAAGATCCCAACGAAATTTTGCTTCTTCCATTTCCCAGATCCTGGAATCCCTCAAGTATCTCAGACCATCACCATATCCTTTCTGCCTCATAATATCCCTACTCTGACCCTCTAATATTTTATTGAAAGATGCAAATAATATACATAAAGGTAGTTTATTTTTCCTTTCCTTCTAATCTGTACTCTACATATTTCCATTATTAAATGCTACACTCAGTTTAAAGAAGATAATCTTTTCCCAAAAGAAGGAAGTGAATATTCGGTCAAGGATATCCCTCTAAGTAAGCTTCTTTTTTGACCCTTGTTGAGTGTCTTTTCCCCATGTTTATTTCAAATCCTCATCTCCACTGCCTCTTCTCTACAGACAAAGTACCCTGTATTTCTTGGTATTCCAACAGTTTCCTAAAGTGCTTTTTTGTTGGTTAAATAAAATAATTCCAGTCAGCATTTTGAGGCATACACCTTGTTCAGAGCGGTCTTCTTATAAAGGAACCACTGGCCTTGCCAGTTTTTCTTACCTCCTTGTCCCTTCTCTTAACTTTTTTATTACTTTACTCATGTCTATCCTTTCAGCTCACAGGCAACAAGCAAAAAACTTTCATTTTACTGTGTTTCTAATTTGAAGTTGTGTTATCGCCGGTCCCAGTTGAGAAGACATCTATCTCATCGCTCATGCAAAGGTCTCTCTTAGTGTAATAACCTCCATTAAAGAGGGGACCCAATCTAGAAACTAAATGGAGGCTAGACGGTAACTTGTATATTTACATGACTCTTTGTACCCCAGTAACCTCCATTAGATATTTGTTGTTGTTGTGGGCGTTCTGATAGTGACACTTGTCCCTTGTCACCTGTCAGGATGCGCAGAGACTGCCTCGTCACCAGACACTGCTATTTCCTGAATCTTTCTCATGAGAGGCTGGCCACACTCCTCATTCTCCTCCTCACATCCCCAGCGCATCGCAGCTCACTTGTAAATAGTCGTTAAGGGTATTCACAAGTGAGTTGACTATAATACCAACTCTGAATAACTCAGTGAAGGAAGTAAAAAAATTACATCAGATGAGACCGATTTTAGTTGCTCCTATGACAAATGGTGGAAACTACGGAGGAAACATCATTCTGAAGATACAGTTTTTCTTTAACTTCAAATTCTTCAATGATACTGCACATAGGTTAAATAAGTCTGTATAGCTGACGAAGACATACAGAATATAAAAGAAATGCCCTCCATAATGAAGAGAACAAGTGATTTTCAACCTAAAATATAGAAGGTAGACATTTGTGCCATATAAACTTTGGTTGGAATCCCAGTTCCCTTACTTACCAGCTTTATGGCTTTAGTAAGACACTTAATCCTTCTGACCTCATAGTCCTTATCAGTAAAATGGGACTCATTCATATTTACTTTGTCGAGAAATCATGCATTTAATACATTGGCCCAGGACAGTTCTTCAGTCAATGGTAGCTATGAGTGTTACGGTACTAGATTTATAACACAAGATAATAATTATACTATCCTCCAAGCTAAGCACTTGGCTCACATTATGTTATTTAATTCTGTCAAGGGCACTATAAAGAAATGTTGTTAATATCATTTTATAGGTGTAAAAACCCAGTTTTACAGTGTGCAGTGACTTACCAAATGTCACAGAAATGAGGCCTAGGATACTCAAGCAGGTTTTCTGGTATCTTAAAACAGTGCTTGCCAAATATTAAGTGCACACAAATCACCTGAAGATTTTATTAAAATGCTAGTTCTGATGCAGCAGGTCCAGGGTGGGATCTGAAATCCTAAATCTCTAGCAAGGACCCAGGGGATGCCAAAGCTGCCAAGAGCAGGAGGGATTTAAGCCCCCCCCAGGGTCTTCTTCAGATGTTCACTCCCGATGTCATAAGGCAGCAAATGTATAGGGTTAGGTGAAAGGACAAAAATGATCAAGTTATGAACAAACAGAAAACTTCTTTACGTTTTATGAAGATGAAAAATGAGTATTATAAAGTGTTTTTCTCTGGGGACAGAAATATTAGTGTTACAATTTTCTTTTTTTCACCTGCTTATTTTTCCTAGCGTACATACAATCTAGGATCCCTAGATGATTCTCCTGTTATTGAACTAATTGCAATTAAGAACAGGGATTGTCCCAGGGCGCCTGGGTGGCTCAGTGGGTTAAGCCTCTGCCTTCGGCTCAGGTCATGATCTCAGGGTCCTGGGTTGGAGCCCCACATCGGGCTCTCTGCTCAGCGGGGAGCCTCCTCCCCCCTCTCTCTCTCTGCCTGCCTCTCTGCCTCCTTGTGATCTCTGTCTGTCAAATAAATAAATGAACAAATCTTAAAAAAAAAAAAAGAAGAAGAAGAAGAACAGGGATCGTCCCACTGGAAGAAAGGATTATTTACATATGTACTCTCACTGACTTCTGGTGACTTCATCATCAAATTTGAAGCAACAACAACAAGAAGCAGTCCCATGAGCTATGACTGCCTGTAGTAAACCCTTTTGAAGACTTTCTTTTATTTGATAGAGAGAGAAAGATCACAAGTAAGCAGAGCAGCAGTCGTGGGGGCAGGGGGGGTGCGGTGAGCAGGCTCCCTGATGAGCAGAGAGCCTGATGTGGGGCTTGATCCAGGACCCTGGGATCCTGATGTGAGCCGAAGGCAGAGGCTTAACCAACTTAACTGAGGCAGAAAGGAGCCACCCAGGCTCCCCTGTAGCAAACCCTTTTGGTAAGAAGGGAGGACTGGCAGATACTGATGTGCTAAGGAGGTATGAAATTGGTACAGTGGGTTGGCCTGAGTCAATTTCCTGTGGGTCCAGGACAATTGATACAGAACACCTGAAACACCTTCTTGAATGGCTGTACATTGTAGAAAGGGACAAGCCCAGAAAGATTCAGACTTGGCAGGATTATTAAACACTGCCTCTGAGCTAACGTTAACTTCCTAGGATCTAGGAAAGAATACCACTTTGGCCCACCAATCAGAGAGAGTGGGAGGTTAGGGAGACCGTGTCATAGATGGAGTTTTGACCTGAGCTTGTCTCCCAGTAGAACCAGCTGGTCTGTAAATCTACCTCCTCTTGAGTATTTAGTTGAACAGCTATAATCAGAAATTGGCAGACTCCACACTGGTTTTCTGATCTGTGAACTGGGGGTTCTTATGCAGGAAGGACCATGCTTCTCTCCACCAAAATGGGAAACAACACTACATACAGAAGGATCTTAAAGATTAGTTCCACCATAAAAAATTTGAAATATGCAGGATTATTAATCCTTATGACATCACCTTTGGTACTACCTTAACCAGGCAATCAGGGTTAATACCAACAGTGGTAAGTCATATTGAGAGTACAGAGCTTTGACATGATATGATGATAATGACACTTCTTTTCAGTGCTTTTCCTCTCCTAAACCTATAACCCCAGCCTAAGCATGAAAAAAGTCAGACACATCCGAACTGAGAGATTCTAAAAATACCTGACCAATATGCCTCAAACCATCAGTGTTATAAAACAAAAAAAAACAAAACAAAAAAAAAAAACGAGGAATGTCTGAGAAACTGTCACCGCAAAGAGGGGCCTAAGGAGACATGATGACTAAATGGAACAGGGTATCTTGGATGAGATGCTGGAACAGAAGAAGGGCATTTGGTGATAAAGTAAGGAAATCTGAATAAAGGTGGACTTCAGTTAATAATAACATATAAATGTTGTTCTTAAGAACATATAAACTGTTGTTCTAAGTACAATAAGCTTAATGGGGAAAATCAGTAGTATTCCTGACATCTGTAAATACAATTTTTTAATCTTAATAAGCAATTGTTGGTTTTGGTTTTGGTTTTTGCTGTTTCAAAGTTTATATATGGAAAGAAAGGTATATATAGATGCTGAAGTGACCAATACAGAAAGTGGAGGAACTCACTATTTTTCTTCTGAAATGTGTTCATTTTTAAGTAAAAAATACTATGCTATGTTAAATCATATTTTAAAAGACAGAAATTTAACTATTAAAAAAGTGTTCTGAAAATATGCTATATAATAAAATTTCATTTAAAAAAAATTCTGTATTTTCTTGAGTCTCTTGCGGTCCAAATATTTTTCAAGTTTCACTAATCAGGTGGCCCCATGAACTTCATGAATCTGAAATCAGAAATGTATTAAGTGCAGAGGGGACAGAGACATGCAAGGTATCTGTTTTGCAGGTAAGGATCTAATAAGCATGGCTTGGTTTTGAACTGGTAGCTGTGACCTTGTCTCTGAATTTCAGCTAAACAGTATGGAGCTACAGCAGACTGACAAGGGCTTCCTAATCCCCAGATCCCATTGAGGAGTACCACACATGTCTCCTGGGTACAGCTGGCTCCCTGGGGATTCAGCTCTGTGACGTTGGCTGAGAGTCAATCCTGAAGACCTCGCCTTTTAGACTGACTATTTTATCAATATCCCATTCCCTGTATTAAATCACTTCCTTCTCAAAATGCTAGAGTTTTCTGTTGTCTTCAGCTAAGCAACGATTCATATCAGGAGCCAGGAAAGGAGCCATAAATAAGTGACAAGGATCTCATGTTGCATGTTAAATATTTAAGAACATTTTCCGTGTTTACAAAAAATGTTATTTGCCATTTTATTTTAAATAGAATCTAGTGCAGGCTTATCTTTCATTTCCCTTCTTTAATGGCCATATGGTAGAACTGTGTCTCTCTACCACCAGGATAAAGAACACTATGCAAACACGGTGCTGACTGGCACCTGACAACTGGCCTCAGCCTGGGGCACGTATGGGGAATGGTGTAGACTGTGGAAAAACTCACAGTGGAACCCTGAGATGAGACGCGATGACAAGAAGAGGGTAAGGGTCACAGAAGAGGAACAGGGCAAGCTTACTGGAAATAGTGCCACAGACTATGTCACACACAGCATGACATCCTTCCCAGCGCTGGTGTGTTTTCTTGCACCCAGCAGACCCTGCTGTCTCACAAGTGAGTATGGCATGGCATTGCCTGAGAGCAAAATTTATAAACTGCCATATTGCAGGCCAGACTCCTCAAAATCATTTAGTTTGGCCCAAAGCATGTTGAAGAAACTTGAACCTACGTTGCAAAATGAGAGAATACATTTAGAAATATGGATTTCTAGTTTTGCTTGAAAAATGAAAAGATCTGACGATTCTGGGAATACCTTCAGAGTATTCTAGGCATACCAGCTCTGGCAGTGAAGAGCAGAGCTGAATTCAAGTTCCCTCTCATGAAGCTCACACTCATCTTTATCACACAAATCACACTGAGCTGTGAGTTTTCTTTTTGCTCACTCATCCTTCCCTCTGCATTGTGGGGTGAGGTGATACTGTTCCTTTTACATCTGTACCTTTCCCACCCAGATTTACGTAGTCTATTCCTGTTAAAATGTTAGTAAGTGTTTGTTAGCTTTAGGGAGTCAAGGTATCCACTATCAATTATGTTAAAATAATTTTTATTGAGTTCTGACTCTGTTCCAGCCGCTGATCGGGAGCGTCTCATGCACCTTCTTATTCAGGAAGTGAACACAACAGCATTGGTACCAAGTCAAGGAAATCAGAGGAAACAAAGTTAACATCAATGAGATTTTTTCGTAAAATATGTGAGATTTCAGCTGGTCTTTAAAAGAATATATTTTAATAAATATCCTTTATAATATATTTTATTATAATAAGGGATATTTATTATATCTTATATTATTGATATAAGATTATATTATTAAGATTAGTGTTATAATATATAATATTAATATTACAAAATATAATATTATTTATTAAAGTGACATTTTAATAAAGAAGGTAGGTACAGGGTGGTACCTACTTTTCTAGAGAGGAAAAATAAAACCCTGGTACAAGGCAAACCTATTTCTCTAACAAAGAACTCAAAGGAGATAAAGATGAAGAAGAATATGAGGGCCATTGTTGGAACAAATAAAGACCTGATTCCAAGGTTCAGATCTGATCCTATCCACACTGAATGCCTTGTACGTGGATATGATGAAAAATGAGGTAGAAATATCTAGGTAACAACAATATGTAGAAAGCAATACAGATGGGAAAACTGCGGCTTATAAAAGTAGGTGGTTTCCACAGTGTGTGTGTGTGTGTGTGTGTGTGTGTGTGTGTGTATATACATATATATACTCATTAAGTTTTATAGTTTAAATATGTGCAATTTACTGTACCTCAGTTATACTTCAATAAAACTGAAGATAGCAGATAGTACTTCATAAATATCCAATTTATATTCTCAAGGGCAGCAATGCTGCAGGGGAGGATATAAGCTAATCTTTATTAAAATGCTACTAAGGACAAAGTGCCTTGATAGGGACTTCATCCAAGCTATCCCAGTTAGCACAGCAGCCCTGCATGTGAGACATTATCAATCCTACTTAGAGACACTGAAACTCAAATATCAGCTCCAAAGTTCACAGAATTAGTGAGAGATCAGTTTTAGACTTGAACTCGGGTCTATTTATCTACAAAGTTGTGATATTCCAAGTGATCCCACACATAGTGAGTATTAACAAAGAGCCTAGAACCAGCTTCATTCTCTAGTCTGATGACAAGTACCAACAAAAATTGGTGGGAACATATACATAATCCACATTAAGGACTTTGAAATGTGCTCATCAAGGTTATTATCCTCCAACTGTCTTTTCTTGCTCTTGTCTGGCCATTGCATCAGGGCAATGCTGGCCTCAAAAAATGAGTTGGACATTGGGGAGGGTATGTGCTTTGGTGAGTGCTGTGAAGTGTGTAAACCTGGTGATTCACAGATCTGTACCCCTGGGGATAAAAATATATGTTTATAAAAAATAAAAAATTAATAAAAAAATTTTAAAAAAATGAGTTGGAAAATATTCCCTCTTCTCCAATTTTTTGGAAGAATTAGAGAAAGATTGGCAGAATTCACTTTTTAATTTAACTTCTAATCTAACTTCTTTAAATATGTGGTAGAATTCACCAGTGAAGCCATCTGGTCCTAGGCTTTTCTTTGCTAGGAGATGTTTGATTCCTGACTCAATATTTTTAGTTTTCTTACCCTTTATTGGTCTGTTCAGATTTTCTATTTCTTTGTGATTTACTCTTAGTAGGGGCTGAAGAGTGAGGAAGTGAGATGTTAGTCAAAAGATAAAAGTTTTAGTTATAAGATAAATAATGCTGATCTAATGTACATCATGGTAAATACAGTTAATAACACTGTTTTGCATCCTTGAAGTTTCTTAAGATAGTACATCTTAAGAGCTTACACTAGAGGAAAAAAAAAAACTTGTATCCATGTAAGGTGATAGATATGTTAATTAGCTTGATTATGGAAATCATTTCACAGTGTATATGCATATCAGCATCACATTATATACCTTAAATATATATAATTTTTATTTGTCAGTTAAACCTCAATAAAACTAGCAGAGGTAAAAAAACAAATTACAGAAAATTTACAGAAAAATTTACTCCAAACATGCATTTTACACTTTTTGAAGACTTTTATATCTTAAGATATTCTTAAACTAACTGGCAATTTAGTGAAATTGAGAGAGAGAAGAGAACAGAAAGAGAAAAGAGAGAAAGAGATAGGAAGAGCAGGTGGAAAGAAAAATAGTATAAAGACCATGTCTCAATTTTTATGCCCAAATCATATAATATAGGGACTCTGTTAAATGTCTAATTTAATCCAATCCATTTATCATGAATAGCTTCAATTTCACCAATGAAGGCTAATTCATAAGACACATTACACCAATGAGTAAGTCAGTAAGTTCACCAGTGGAAACCCCTATGTTAGTTAGCAATGCTCTTGGTTGTTGATCAGAAATAAGGATAGTGGAACTCCTAAGTGTGCATTTTCTGATACTAGCACCCTTCCTGGAGTAGAATTTCTCATGAGGGAAATGACAACACTAATAATGTTACTAAAGTGTATACAGAATATTTGGCTGCCTCCTGAAGTATTTTAAAATAATAAAAAGTGTTCTGTACAAACTATAGTTTATCTAAATTAAGGGGGGAATCATAATAAAAGTGTAAAACACATTGAATAACTCTGAGTTCCAACACTTCATCATTGAGTTATAGAAGTTAATTGAAACAGAGAGCCACTTTAATAATAAAACTATGTTGGGTCTAAACAGATGTGGGGGTGCCTGGGTGGCTCAGTCAGTTAAGCATCTGCCTTCCACTCAAGTCATGACCCCAGGGTCTCTGGGACCCATTGGGCATCAGGCTCCCTGCTCAGCGGGGATTCTGCTTCTCCTTCTCCTTCTGCTGCTCCCTCTGCTTGTGCTCTCTGTCTCTCTCTCTGTCAAATAAATAAATAAATCTTAAAATACAACAACCACAACAATAAAAACTGGGTGTGGTTTGCTGTCATTGCCAAATTTTAGGAAACTTGTTCTTTCATTCTCTTTCACTTGCCTTCAAGTTGTTCCAACTGTTATAGTTCATTGTGGTTGATTTGCCTACAGATTATTGGCTTCTTGAGTCTTGAATTTGGGAATTTTTGTTGATTTTCAGTTTGGCGCTTTTCTAGAATTTTTCTCTACCAAACTTCAATTTTGTTGGAACAAATGAGAAATGTGTAATGGTCTTGAAAATATTTCTTAATTTGTCTGTTCTTATGCTATCAGTAATCAAGTATTATGTGCTTCAAAATCATCGTTTATTTCTCAATTATCTCTTTAAGTCAGCATGAATTGTTTCCTATGATAGAGTAGATAATAATTGCTGCTTCACCATTAAGGAAAATGAGGCACAGATATATTAAGTGATTCCATTTTCTCTACTGCAAATGGAGAAATGTACATTGTGATCTAATATGGAAAGTCATGTAAGGTGTGCAGCTTAGTCAAACGTTAAGACAAAGACTGAGAATAACCTTTTAGTACATAGAATCCTCTTCCCCATTTCCCATGTGTAATGTTTTGTGTCATATCCTTATAAGTCTAGAAAAGACATCAAAAAAGTTCAAGATAATTAATCTCAAAGAATTCCACATCTAGTCCATGCAACTATAGCACTTTGTGGGGGGATGGGGGAGTAAGGTGGAGAAGGGTGGAGTACAAGTAACCAAAGTGTACAGACAACAAAATAATAATAATTCCCATTTACAGTGGGTTTATTGTTCTAGCTCTCATTCAAATACATATGTACATATATAATCCCCTATGTTACTCTTAAACACAAGGGAAATGAAAATTCAACACATTTTCAAATTTCTACATTATTCTCTCCTGAGACACTATTTTAGAGACCCAAGGCTACCATAAGATTGCAAAGAATTTTCATGTTTTCTTTTAAATGAGCATCTTTTCAAGAAAGAAGATATATCAATTTCCACTGTGAGCACTGGAAATGATATCTCAAGAGTGAAGATGAGTTGCACAAAAGTTGATAAAAGAATTGAACGATGGTCTAATTCTGGAACTGCTAAATAATTGACCATGATATGCCCTTTTTGAAGGCCAGTGCCAAAAATAACTTCTAGAAATGGGATGAGAATCTCAGTCAAAATTGAATTAATTTCCCAAAGAAAAAAAGAACCCTATTTTGTCAATGTACAGTAATTTTTTCTTCTCATAAAACTTTTACCACAGTCAAAAGCATGTGTATCATTGCTAATGTCCAACTTCTGCCTAAGAGGTGAATAGATATTTCCCATTTTATGGAGTTATTCCTGTACAGGATGTCCTGGGTGCCTTGTTGATGTTTTTACCACTGTGTAAAGTATGTGTCTTATGGCTAATGTTTACTATCTGACTGAGACTGTATAAATAGTTCCCAAATTATACAACTGTTTCATTTCAGAAGATTATTTGTAATTCACATTCATCAAGGTCAAAAAAATAAATATACCTTACATCCTCAAGGTAAATGATTGTGGTGTTCAAAATGGAAGCTAAAAGAAAGTGAATAATGATAAACTCTCCAGAGATTGTGGAAACCTCAGAGAATTTCAGGGAGGAGCCTGAAGCCTGATTACCCCCATGTTCTTTTACCAAGGATGGGGATCTCTCAGGAACATGAGAGAAGCCCCAGAATTTATAAACCATGCACATAAGCTGTTCCCAACCCCTCTCTGCTTGAAGCCATGCACCATCTCCACACACACACACACAAAAAACATGACTGGATTTCAAAAAAACCAATGACTGGAAACACAATATCTTCTGGTGTTACGATTTTCTGTATATAATGCAGTATTTTCTGCCTCGGAAAAATGATGGACTTTATGGAATACATTGTGCATGATTTAATTCTTATATGTCAGGGATAGCTCAACACAAACACACACTCACACACACACACACACACACAAAATATAATGAGCACACTTTTAGTTTTAGATTTATATCAATTTTCATAATTATATTTGGTGGATTTTTAAATCACTCTGTATAAACAATGGAGATAAGAGCATATTTGGAAACCATGTTGATCATTTAAGCTGTCGAACTTTGGCGATGATAGACAAAATAATGTTTAGCAGTTGGCAAATATTTATCTGGAAAATATCTATTAAGTGATAGACTAACTAAAATTAGATGTATTAAAAATTATTTTCGTTTGCCAGGTTAATGAAGAAAGAGATAGTCAATGAATTAAACATATGGACATGTCTCAGTCAGTTGTTTCTCTTTATTCTAAACAGTAAAATTATCCAGTCTTTTTTGCTAGCTGCACTAATATTCATGAAAACATAACAATAACTGAATAACCCCTTTCCTTTGTGTTTTTTAGATCTCTATATTGGGGATATATGTCTATCAGAATTTTATACAACTTTGATCTCACCTTTGTAGAATTATGCTTTAATCTGGTATTGTTGACTCCCTATTTAGTATGAATCAGTATATCAGGCTTCAATCTGGGCCTGTAATCCCTCTGGGATGATACAGATAAATACGTATTTTTACATTTTCTAGAAATTTTTAGACAATTGGTTGAGAAAAGTGAATGTCCATAATATGAACACTAACGTCAGCCCTAGTATCATTTAATACCCGCTTGACTCAATTCTAATACCAACACTTACTGTCAGGCAACCAAGTGTATTGATTACATGAAGTATCTTCTTCCCAGTGGTGGGAATAGATCTTATTAAATTCATTTTTCAGATGAGGAAACTAAAATAAAGAGGCCAAGTTCCCATAACCAGGAGGAATAGCAGCTGGTTTTGAGTCTAGATCTTTCTGAATCTAAAAGACACACACTTTCCACTCTACCTCAGACAAAACTAAGCCATCTGTCACTTGACATTTTTCACTGCATAATATTGGAAATAGCATCATTATTTCCATTTTAACATCATTCCTTAGATTCTTACTTTCTTCTTGTGGTACACTCTTTTTATATCAAGGATTTCTAGTGTAAAATTGTTCTACCTTTAAAAAAAGACTTTACAATGTTTCATTTTATTCTGCAAAACTTTACTAGTTTATATTCCCAGTTGGGACCTCCCCTTTTCTTTTACTCAAGATTTTTTGGTCACACTTCCAACTTGCTATCTGTAAGAGAGAGAAAACACAAGTAGGGGGAGCAGCAGATGGAGAGGGAAGAGCAATCTCCACCTCATACCCCCTGCCCCCGCAGAGCAGGGAGCCCTATGCGGGACCCGATTCCAGGACCCCGGGGATCATGACCTGAGCGGAAGGCAGATGCCTAACCAACTGAGCCACCCAAGCGCCCCACCCTTCACCACTTTTAGACTACACAAGCCTATTTGGACACATGAAAATGAAAACCCCACTTCCTTTCATGAAGAAAAGCCCCATATGAAAAGATGTTCCACATCGTATATCAATAGGAAAGTGCAAACTAAAACAATGAGATACCACTTATACATCTATTAGAATGGCCAAAGTCAGAACCACTAACAATACTGAATCCTGGCAAGGATGTGAAGGGACAGGTACTCTCAATCATTGCTGGTGGAAATACAAAATGGTATAGCCACTCTGGGTAACATTTTGACAGTTTCTTACAAAACAAAGCATGTTTTACCATCCAAACCAGCATCATGTTTCTGGTAGTCACCCAAAGGCATCAAAAACATGTCCACACAAAAACCTACACATGGATGTTTATAGCAACTTTACTCATAACTGCCAAAATTTGGAAGCAACCACAATATCCTTCAATTGATGAATGAATAAATAAACTATGGTACATTCAGACAATGAAACAGTGTCCAATGTTAAAAGAAGTGAAATATCAAGGCATGAAAAGTCCTGGGGAACCTTAAATGGATATTACTAAGGAGAAGAAGCCCATCTGAAAAAACTTACATACTTTTTCCTGAAAAGGAATTCTAGAAATGGCACAATTATAGAAACAATAAAAAGTTCAATCATTGCTAAGGGTTAAGGAGGGAGGTGGGGTGGATAAGAAGAACACAGAATTTTTAGAGGATTTTGGACTTTGGGGAGTTGTGATAATGCTGTAATATAGGTTTATTGACTAACAAATGTTGGGATGTTGACAGTGGGGGAGGCTTACATGTATAGGGTTGAGGGTGTAAGAGAACCTCTGTACTTTCTTCTCAGCCATGCTATGAACCTAAAGCCATTCTTAAAAAATAAAGTCTATTTAAAAGGAAAAATAATTAGGGAAGTCCTTTCTTTTTATTCCCAAACTATTTTTTTTTCAATATTCCTACCAATGCCAACTGAACCTAAGAGTCCTTTTGGCATAAAATCCCTAAAGTAGAAGTATCATCCCAGGACAAACAGGTTTGTTTGCTGTTGTTTTTCAGACACACTCCAGTATAAGCCCTTTTAGAGGGGGCATGATTTTCTCCATTAGCAAGTATATACCTGCCCGGAGTAAGAAGGCCTCTATCGTTACGCTTTCTAGAACTTGTGGTTTCTTTTCTTCTCTAGCTGAGGTGTCAACTAAATCAAAAAGTTCTGTTAGTCTTGAATAATTGAAATGTCTGGGGAAGTGTATAAACACGGGTTAAATTTTTTTCATTTTGAAGTCTTCTTGAGACAGAAGTTGATCAACAATTTTTCCTGCCCTGCGTACATTTTTAAACTAGATTTAATACCACCTGTCCTGCTGAGAGTTGCTTAATTGCATTCCTTTCTAATTTAAAGCAACATTGAAGAAAGGTATATAAGCAGTTCATCTAATTTTCAATCACTTTCTTTATACTACAAGATATGTTTTATGAAAAGTCAGCATTTGTTTAGAATATGCAAGAACATCATTCAGTAAATTTACAATAGAACTGAATTAAAAATTATAAGGAAGAAATAATAAAAGCCAAATATAAGATGTTTAAGGCTAGACAAAGACCATTTCTTCTTTGATATCAATACCTACTAGCCAGTTTTAATAGAAATCAGATTTCATTTATCAGAATTTGCTTTTTTAATAAAAACATGATTACTAGTAGTGGCTGTGAATAGTGGTGATAAAGGAAGGTCAAGAACCTAATTTAGACAACAGAGAAGAGAAGAAAAAGAGAACCAGAAGAAAAGATAAATTTATAATGTAGTTCACAGTTAGTGTCCTGATCCAAAATGCCTCCAGGGGATTGATGCAAGGTCATTTGTTCATCTAAATTAAATACTGGGAATTATTTAGGTCTGGATTAGTGTAGGTGTGTGTATTAATGTTGGTGAGTGTAGGTGTATCCATAGTATTTCATTTATTCAGTTAATTATTACTCCATAAATATTTGTTGCAAGACAGTGTACTGGGTATGCTTGAGACTCACTCAGTGTCATTTTCAATGGTTTATCCAGTAGGTAATGTAAAGCAAGCATACATATAATTCAATATAAATTGGTCAATGACATATGAATGGCAGAGTATGCTAATCTAAAGCACTACTTACCTGCAATGTGGTCTGCAGACACAGGCCAATCTAGAAAGTGTTCATCACCTCTCCATGGTGAGCAACACACAAGATTTGAGAGTAACTACATAAAACTCTGAGAATATTTGATTTACTGCAGTATTCCATAGGATCAATGCTCATGAATGCATCCAACAGTAAAATTGGGGGAATAATGTTTTTATGGACTTTTATTTTACTTTTCTAGTACTTAATTTTTTTTTGGTAAGTTACAAATGTTGGGGAGGAAATAATGTCCTTTAATTGATACTTTTAATCTTAAATGTTCAGAGAAGAGCAGGACTTGCTCTACCCCAAGGCAAAAATAAAGGCTTAGTGAAGTAGCTGACATTTTAAAGGGGTCTTGGAGCATGGCTAGGGCTTTAAGAGGTGAAATAGGGTTATAAGTTATATTTTAGGAAAGAAAAATTGCCTGAATTTAAAATGTGCTTGAAAAGCAAGTAAATGACTTTGGTAACAATGGAAGAACCACAGAGACAACTGGAAAGTGGGTAAGGGCTTGAGGTGAGAATAAATGGAATGTTCAGAAAGGAATCTGGTTGTATTATTTGGCTTTTTAACTAGCAAAATATCTAGGAAGTAGAATATTATGAGAGTTGCAACTTTTAGTGGGATGTAAAATAGCTTGAAAATGTCAATCTTAGAAACCAGATAACCAATTAGAGAACTACTGTGATAGCATGGATGTGATAAACAGGGCTTGACTTGGGTGCTGGCAGAGAGAACATGGCAAGAATTGATTAATACAGACGTTCGGGAAAACCAAAACTTCCATCCCTGTTCAGCATCATGCACAGTACTTGAGCTGTAGGAGACATCCACTGCTGTGGCTTTGTTGATTTAGAGAGATTTAGAAAAGGAGCCAAAAGACTACCAGAAGTAAGAAAATGTCTGGTCTAAAATGAGGAGAAGGTAGGTTCTGTTTTAGACATTGCCAAAGTTTCATCTATTTGAAATGTAGCATTAAGAGAAGAGACAGGGATAGAAATACTGAGTCAGCTGTTGAGGTTTCAATGTTAAGGACATAACGTGACTAAGAGTAAGAATGTAGGGAAAAGATAATGCTGAGGACAGAATGCCAACTGAGAGGTAAGAGGAGGGCAATTGTACCTTTCAGACTCATCAGTGGGGAGTCAGAAAGGTACAATGGCTATAATACAGAGCTGCAGGAACCCAAAAAGGAAGATTTTCAGAAGGCACATCAACCACACTCTATAGGATCAAGAAGCTTCGGCATGTTTAGAGAGAGGCATTTTCTCAGTGTGGAGAAGGTTGATAGTGAATTGGAGGAGTCAAGGTTGAATAATGAGAAAAGATAATGAAAGATGAAAGTGCTCACATACAAATATATATTTATATATGTATAAATATATGTGTATATATACATATAACTGTATATATGTATATATGTATTATATATGCATATTTTTATATACATATATATTTTATATACATATTCAATATATATCAATATATTTTCATATATATATACACACATATATGTATGTGTGTGAGTGTGTGTGTGTGTATATATATATTTCCCCCCCCCAAGCTGTGACAAATGTGGTAGAACTCTACCTGGGGTGAAGTGGCAGGACTGAGTGAAGGCTAAGGATGGTAGTGAGGAAGGAAGTAAGGAGGAGAGCTGTTTCTAATGGGAAGCTCACTGAGAGCACAAGTGTTTAGAAGTGTTTGTAAGAAACCAAAAGGGGAAAACTCAAGAGAACAAGTAGCACCTAGGAAGTGAGAATTAGGAATGTGTTTATTCTGAGGAAGGAAGAGAGCAGAAGAGATAGGCGACCTTCTATAACCTGGAACACAGAGGTACAGGTAATTTTTAAGAGAAAATGATTTAAGTAACTCAACCAATATTAAAGGCCCAATTCATCTGATCCACATCAGGCTGCACCTGTTGACCAGGACTTTCTCCAGTTGGATCCTAGTCAGGTTTTACAAGGTAGGAAGTGACAGTTGAGGAGTTGTCCTTACAGTGGGGCATAGACAGCAATTCGTTTATTTTCACCAAAACTTGGAATTGAGGGGTTGGTGGGTCATTGTAATTTTTGTGTTCCTTGCTCAAGTTCTTCTCAACATGAGAAGAGTATATTCTACAAACTATTTTTGCACAACGTGTGGTTTATCAGCTAGTCAAACTCATGGAGCTGGGAATAAGACAGGAAGAACAAGAAAGAGAAGAAGGTAAAATGAAGGGGAGCAGAGTATGCCACCTCAAAGTATGTCTCTCTGGCACATTCATTATTTCAAATCAGTTATTTTTAAGAAAGAGTAGACACAGATGAAGCTCTGAGAAATGGGTAGAAGTTATCCTTTTGGAAGAGATATTTACATGCATAAGGGAAATCTCTACTTGTAAAAGTGTCTTCCAATCTGTACCAGGAAGAGAAAAGTGACTCCAAATCTCTAGAACTGATATCAGTGGAAAAGGGAATAACTTAAACCTGCATAACAATCCCACTGTGTGTTTCCTGTGTTGTTTCCTGTGCTTTTTTGTAAACTTTCATGAGTGGCCTCCTCACCAACTCAGAATCCTCTGTTGTCTTTAACTGAAGATGGTCCTGAAGAGGTGGCTTGGAGTATTTGGGGGAGCTCCTCAGTTTTTCTGTGTAGTGTATACATGTTATTAAACTTTTGTCTTTATTCTGTTCTGCCTTTCATTACAAGGGGTTCTCTGTGAAGAATCTAGAATGGTAGAGGGAAAAATGATATTCCTCCCCCACAGACAATAGAAAGCAAAGAGAACCAGGAACCCTGTATCTTATTTATTGCAGTCCTTCTACATCTTTATTTCTTGTACTTCTTTCTTTATCTCGCAGCTACTGACTTTTTCCTGAATGATTGGCACAGGTTAACTGAAGTCATTCTGCCCTTGAACAGTCTCTCTACTCACCTATTGCTTAGCCAGCTCCCTGCTGGCCTAGCAGCACACACCCTAGGGGGCTTTCCTGGACTCCTAGGCTCAGATGATCTTTTTCTCTCTCAACTCCTCCTCTTCATTGACTGAAAATCTTTGTCTATTTCTGGCTTTGCCCCACCCTTACAGCCCTGTGGCTAGGGCAGCACAATAAAAAAGCATTCATTACACAGTGCCTTTGGAATCTAACAAAGCAGAACTTAAAGCTTGGCTCTGCCATTTATAGGTTGTGTAACTTTTGGTTAACTAGTAAGTTAATTTCTCCAATTCACCTTTTTCATCTTCAAAGTGAGGAAAATAATGTCTTCCCCTTAAATGTATGGCAAAGATTCCATTAATTGAAATCACGGTACTAAATTCCTTGTTACATTGTCAAGAACACCGAAGAAATAGTTTTTATTATGACTGTGGGCATATGGCTCATCTTACACATGTCAGTCTCGACGTGCAGCAGCCCTGCCATAACCAGAATGTTCAGTGGACATATGCAGTCACAGCTCTGCCTAGTCTTTGCAATAACTAGAGACAAACCTCGAAGGAGAAGCCTCCTTTAGAGGGTGGAATCTCAAAAGAATTGACCACTGTCTTCACAGTGTTCTGGAGGTGAGCAGACCCAAGAGCGTCCCATTATTCACAGACATCCCTTCCAATACTCCTTTTTCCCCTAGGACCCAGGCACCTGATTTTTCAGTTAATTTTATCCCTTCCCAGGGAAGATACTATTTTTGTCCCCCTGCAAATACCCTTCCTTGTCAATATTTCTCTCTTTTCTTGATATGTGCGCCTGCTTTCAGACCCACATTGCTGCTTCTGAACTCCATAGCACTCCTCAAGGACACTACACATTTACCAAGCACCTACTCCAAGCTCAGGATACCCTCCCATATTAGCATATCCAGGCTTCCTTTTGGAAAACTGAGATCACTTTGAACCACTCCTACCACATCCTTCAGTCCTTTCCATTACTCCCCTGCATTATCCAAACATGTTTTGTTTCCTCTGAGGGATCCTGCTGTATTTGTGCACACACAAACACACACTACAAAGCACTACACATACATAAGCATCAGTAATGAGAAACCCTACAGGTGGAGACACATAAGGACCCCCACTTGCTTCCTCCCGTGGGCCTCAAGTTAATATTGTTAAGCCCAGATGCACAGAACAGAAAGGACATTTTCTATGACATGAATACTTGGCATTGAGTAAGAATGGCCACACAGAGGGTACTCCTGGTGGGGAGGCTGAGATACTAAATCATTGGTGCCCAATGGCACAGAGGCTCTGACTGCCATCCCTCTGTCTCTTTGTAAATGTCCCCTATTCACATGATTGAATCCAGAGTTTGCAAATTAAACTGGTAGCTCAGATGTGAAATCTAGCCAGCAGATGGCCAGAGAGTATCATAATGTGTTTTGGATTAGTGGCTAAAAAGAGAAAGATTAAACATGAAACTCTGAAATTCCAAATTCCTTCCTCAGTCATTTCAACCTGCCTAGCTCTGGGATGAATTGCACCTTGAAACCCCGATGTCACACCAGGCTGCTTCTTAAAGAGAATTGGTCTTTTATACACCCTCCTTGGGAGTGCTGGGACTCCCCAAGCCAAGCCCCTTCCCAGCAGGCATCTCAATGGCAGAGCTTTCCTGCAGCTGATAACTCACTGCAAAATGTTTATCACACACAATTTTCCACTTTCTCCAAGTCCTAAAATCCACCTGTGCCTTTTTGTCGGAGCATGACAAAGAAAGTAGGAAGCAGCCACCTGGGTTTTTACAGGAAGAAGGAGCTAGAGGGAGTCAGGTCTCCCTGCTTCAAACTGTTTCATTAAATAATCACTTAACTTCTGCCAAGACCCTGTTGCTGCTTAATTACTTGCCTGCTTTCTTCTTTCTCTTTTCAACTTTCTTTTAATTGAAAATCCAAACCAGGCTTGTCACAATCTAGGAAGTCGGATTGCTTGGAGACATCTTCTGACTCTGTCTCATTAGGTGTCCAGCCACTGAAAAATGTATGACGGTTGGAGAAAAGGATATAGAAGGAAACAAATGCAAAAAAAAAAAAAAGCAAATTTACCACCAAGGTCTAATGAGGGAAACAACACTTTGAAATACAACACGGTTTTTTATTTAACAAGGATAACAATAAACTGCAGTCACCCAAATGAAGTGAGAGCCTAAGTACGATTTCTGGGAAATGATGGTTGCACTCACTAATAGGGAAAACAAACATCAGGGAGTGGACACAGCCAGTGAATCTCTGTTGTCTTAAAGGATGTGAAACCAAATGTGGAGTCTAAAATCTGTGCTTAAAGAACAAAGAAAGGGGCCCATCTGATCAGTTAAATCAGAAATAGGAACTCAGTATTCTGGTAGAGGAGAGAATGTTTTGCATTATGGCCAAACTCAAATTCGGATCCCTGAGACCTGTATCATGCTTCCTATATTGAGTGCCATGGTGATTTTCTTCAAAATATTTTATTTACTATTAGTGGCATTTTATCACTAATTACTACTAAATAGTAATAATCTATTTAACATTAGATTTCCTTTAATGTTTAAATATTAAAATATTATTTTAATATTTAATCAACAAAGAAATATGACTGAGACACTGTACATTATGTATTTCTATTGGGTTTTCAATATGTAATTTTTTTTAAAGATTTATTTATTTATTTGAAAGAAAGAGAGTGAGTGGGATGGGGCAGAGGGAGAAGGAGAGAGAAACTCAAGCAGACTCCAAGGAGCCCAACTCGGGGCTCCTTGATTGTAACCCTGAGATCACAACCTAAGATAAAACCAAAGTTGGAAGCACCACTACACAAATAGGACTGGTAGGTCCACACCTGTCTGGCTCTAAAAACTTTCGATATACCATATAAGCCATTAGCCATTTGAAAGTATGGCATAGAAACTTACATCTCTACCTTATCCTTCACACTATAATCAATTTCAAATGCACCAATAACTAAAAGGTAGGTTACCTTTATAAACCCTACGTGATAAGAACACTAAGAGCATCTTTAATTCTATCAAAGCAACTCTGGTTGGGCTTCTGAATGGGGGCTAGTGACCAGAAAGACTAAGCCACAATTAGAAGCTCAAACTTTTAGCCCCACCTCCCATTCTCCAGAGAGGGCAGGGGTAGAAATAAAATTGATATTTGAGCATCCCTACATGAAGAAGCCTTTATGAGTTCCTAATAGTATGGGGTTCCGTAAACTTCCAGGTGGCCAAACAGAACCAAGCTGGGAGGTGACACACACTAACTCCCCAGGGACAAAAGCTCCAGTACTCAGGACCCTCTCAGACCTTGCCCGAGCCATATTTTCGTCCAGCTGTCTGTATTGTTTATCATATCCTTCAAAAACTGGTAACTATAAGTGTTTCCTTGTTTTCTGTGAATGGCTCTAGCAAATTCATCAAACTTTGGAGTAGACTGTGGGAACCTCTGATTTGTAACCAAACCAGACAGAAATTATGGGTAAGCTAGGGACTTAACGCTTGCAATTGGCATCTGAAGTGTGGTGGGAGCAGTCTGTTAGACTAGCCATTAACCTGTAGGATCTGATGCTGTCTCCAGGAATATAGTATGGAATTGAGTTAGGATAGCATGGAGAAATGCTTGATGTGGGGACAAACCTCCACACATTTGGTGTCAAGAAGTATCAGCAGCAAAGTGTGCTATGTTTGTAGTAAAGCAGGCTCACAGAAAAGAAAAACACAGTGGGGAAGATTGGGTTTTTCCCTACAAAAGGAGAAAAAGTGAGGTTTTTTGCCCCATTCAGAAATAATCGGGGAACCCTCAGTGGCTCAGTTGATTAAACATCTGACTCTTGACTTTGGCTCAGGTGATGATCTCAGGGTCCTAAAATCAAGTCCAAGACAGGCTCATGCTCAGAACAGAATCTGTCCCTCTGCCTCTCCGCCATCTCGTGCACATGCACATACTCTCTTCTCATGTGCTTCAGCTCAAATAAGTAAATAAAATCTTTTTTTAAAAAAGGAAATAATGGGAATTCTTGTGCTAATTGTATTTTTCCAATGCATTTAAAATAAGCACAAACTATTATATTTAATAATATTTATACTAAATGAAACATTTAGAATAATCTTATACCATACTTTGTACCAACTGGCCAAGACGTCCAATTGCAAAAAGTGCATTTTCTAGAAAATTCATTATCTTTCAAAGCTGATTTTTTGCCTGGCTCTGAAACTCACAAATTCGGATCTTGTCAATATCCCCCAGTTGCACAAATTCTAGGAGGCTTAATCAAACTGACAAATCTTAGAAGACAACTGTAGAGAGCCAGAATGCCAATTTGAGAAAATGTGATGAAAACTACAATTGCCAGCCAGCCTGGGAGCTCACATCAATATGACCGGGACACTCTTTCCCTATAGACAAGCTATCCTTGGAGTCAACTAACAACCTGAAGAGTTTCTTCCAGAGTGGGATCAGAGCAAGGTTGCTAAGTAATGACAGTCAAGCCTCGCTGGCCTGGAAGCAAGCAGTCCTGTCTCTCTGGGAAGACTTGGAAATCACTTCTTCAGCACTCATAAAGTCAACCCCATGCCTGCTCTCAGCTGCCAGTGGAATTTCCAAATACAGGGGCAGGGGGTAGGGGAGAGAATACTTAGTACTGATTTCATTTGTTTATGGGGGGGAAAAACAACACTCAAAAGAGGTCATTAATAATTCTAATAAATGGCAGGTCCATAGTTCTTTCACAGATCTAATGATAAAGTGCATGGTTTTGTTTTGTTTTGTTTTGTTTCCATTATATTCTATGCCCTCACTAACTAGGTAGGACAACTTCTCTAGTCTATTTCAAATCTCCAAAATTCAGTTGCTAAAACAGTAAAGGGATGTTTTTACCGTCATCATCATTATTATTATTATTACATGCAGCTTCTTTTGGTTAGAAGGTATAAAAACTGAATTCTTGAGAATTATTGGTTCTAACACAAAGGGTTGAGCTGTTACAGCCCAGCTCTTCTGCTGATTATAATGAAAAGCTCTGGATGAAACACAAAAAACTACCCAAGGATGTTAAAAAAATAAAAGCAGATGGCTTAAGGATGGATGTCATAATTTAGAGAAGTGACTGCTTCAGTGAGTTTCTCTGTTTTCTTTTTTTCTTTTAACAACTTCTCATACAGAGCTGTGAGGTGGTGGCAGCAGCACAGGCAGCTAATACTTGAGGAGAAATCTTGGATTTTGAGTCAGAGAAACCAGGGAAAAGGGTGCTTGGTAGCCAGAAAGGGAGAGGAACATCCCATGATGGAGAATGCCACAGGAAGTAATTCTTAATTCTGTGTGTGAACCTGCTCATCCTGAGGCTCAAGGTTGGGCAGCACAGGTGTAGGTCAGACACAGACCAGCATGGCACAGCCTAGGGATCAGACCTGGAATCTGAGCTGCCACCCCTCCCCCCCACACACAGAAGGCAAGCCAGAGCTTCCAGTTTGATTCTAGCCCAGTTGACTGCCCACTAAATCAAAAGCATCAACATTCTCCAGAAGATTATAACCAGACCCAGAGTCTAAACATCCTAACATTTAAAATGTTCAGATTACCATCTAAAGTTACTCGATGTACAATAACACATGTGTGCACATACACACGCACACACACTCTAAACAGAAATTAGCCCTTAAAAGACCCAGACACTGGAACTATTATGAAAACAACTGTCACAACTATGCTGCATGAGATAAAGGAAAATGTACCTGAAGTGAACAGAAGTATGTAAGTTCTTAGCTGAGAAATAGGAATAATTAAAAAAAAAAAACAAAAAACTAAGATTTTAGAACTAAAAAAGAAAATATCCAAAAAATTTTAAAACTCGCTGGGCGCACTTAAGAAAGTGAAAGAAGGGAGTTAAGGAAACCTAAAGTAGAAAAATAAAATTATGTAATGTAAAAAACAAGGAAATTTAAAAAAGAAAAGGAAACAGAACCTCAGAGACCAAGGAGACAATACCAAAATATCCTTCACATTAGTCAATGGAATCTCAGGAAAGAAAATGAGATGGAGGAAAGAAAATATTGGAAAAGATAATGTCTGAAAACTTTCCACATTTCGTAAAAGATATAAATTTACAGATTCAAGACACGTGGGATCCAAAATATGAGAGATTCAAGCAAAACAATTAGATAGACAAATCATAATCAAACTGCTTTAAAATGCATAACAAAGATAAAGAAAAAAATGTGAAGGCATCTGCAGAAAAATGACATTACATACAGATGAACAGTGATTTAAGTGGCTTTGGGTTTCTTATTAGAAAATAATGAAAAAGCCCCGATGTCCACTGACAGATGAATGGATAGAGAAGTGGTATATATATACAGAGAGATAGATATATGAAAATGACTCAGCTATCAAAGAGATATTTGTTGTTGCAAATTTGCCATTTGTAACAACATGGATAGATTTAGAAGGTATAAAGCTAAACAAAATAAGTCAGTCAGAGAAAGACAAATACTATATGATTTCACTCCTATGTGGAATTTAAGAAACAAAACAGGGAGCATACGGGAAGGGAATAAAACAAGATGAAATCAGAGAGAGAGACAAAGCGTAAGAGACTTTTAACCATAGAAAACAAACTGAGGGTTGTTGAAGAGGCAGGGGGTGGGGAGATGAGATAACTGGGTGATGGGCATTAAAGAGGGCATGTGAGGTAATGAGCACTGGGTGCTATATGCAACTAAATTCTGCTCCTGAAACCAGTAATACACTAAATGCGAACTAAATTGAATTTAAATTTTAAAAAAAGGAAAAAAGAAAATATGGAGACAAGAAGACTGCAAAATAATATTTTCAAAGTGCTAAAAGAAAAGAATTTCCAACTCAACAATCCATATCCAATGAAAATAACTTTCAGGAAGAACTGTAACAATAAAGACAATCTCAGGTGAAGAAACTGAGAGGATTAACTACTTAGAGGAAGAGCTCAACAAATTCTTCAGGCTGAAAGGAAAGGACATCAAAGGGAAACCTGCTCTCCTGGAATGAAGGAAAAGCAACAGAAATGGTAAATATCTGGTAATGGTAACACAAAAACATAAATTATAAAACATATAGGACTTGAACATTAAAATCATAACACTGTCTGATGGGGTTTTCAATGCACATAGTTATGACCCATGTGACAGTGGTGACATCAAGGTCAAGAGCAGAGTGCTACACGGACCTATGTGGTTGCAGCACGTCTCTATATTACTTGAAGTGGTATAACACTAACTCTCAGTGGACTCTGAAAGCTTAGGTATGTATATGGCATCTTGAAAAAAAAATGCACATACAAAGAGCTAAAATGTCAAAAGGTAAACTAAAATGGAATACCAAAAATTATTCAAGCATTCTAAATAAAGGCAAAAAAGGAAACGAATAAACATAAATCAAGAGTAAGAAAGAAAAGATGGGATTCCTGGGTAGCTCAGTAGGTTAAGCGCCTTCAACTCAGGTCGTGATTTCAGAATCCTGGGATCCAGACCCGCGTCGGGCTTCCCGATTGGCAGGGAGCCTGATTCTTCCTCTGCCTGCCTCTCTTTCTCTCTGACGAATAAAAATCTTTTCTAAAAAGAAGTAAAAAAATAAAAGAAAGAAATGATTGATCTAAGTTTAATCATATCAATTTCATTAAATATAAATAATCTAATCAGAATAATAAAAAGACAAATCATCGAACTGAATAACCAATGAAGACCCACTATATGCCATCTATAGGAAATCCACTCTAAACATAAAGATATACACAAATTAAAAGTGAAAAATGATGCAGCATGCAAACACCAATCAAAAGAAAGCTGGACTAAGTAGATCTTAAGGCAAGCTATATTATGAGGGATAAAGAAGGACAATTAAACAGGGTTAATTAAAAGTCTGAATGGGTATACACCTCAACACAGCTTAAAAATATTAAGTCAGAAACCAGCAGAGTTGGAAGGAGAAATAGACCAATCTACAATAATGGTTGGAGATTTCCACATTCTTCTCTTGGTAATCAATACAACACGTAGACAGAAAATCAGTAATGATAATAGAGGACTTGAACATTAATAACCAACTTAACCTAATTGATATTTCTGTAATACATCACCCAACAAATGCACAACATGTATTCTTTTCCAGTACAACCATGGCAATAGACAATATTCTAGATAAGAATACAAACCAAAACCAATTTAAAAGCGGAAAACCAGATGAAGTATATCCTCTAACTATAGCAAAATTAAATAAGAAGTCAATAACAGTCATATATTGGGAAAATTCCCCCAAATAATTGGAAATGAAAGGACTCTAAATAACACAGGGCTTAAATGAGAATTCATGGAGAAAAATAGAAAATTTTGTAATTGAAAGAAAATAAAAACACAATGATGTGGGGGGGGGGCACGGCAGAATAAAAATTATTAAATTTCACTACTACCTATAGTCCATTGACAAGTCCTTGAAACAAGCAGAGTGACATCCTTCCAGGGACTTAACTGCATCAATGTTAATATTTTGCTAAGGGCAAAGGCAATCCTTGCCTGACACCCCCAACCCCCACTCCCCAACCATCACCACCACCAGGATCCTGTAAGTCTACTTGAACATCGAGAAATTCCTCTGGAAATTTCCTTTATCTCTACCCCCCCAACCACCACCAAAGATAAGTTTGGGCAGTCATCCCCAAGCATATGTCCCACACTGACACATATCTGAAGGGTCTCATGACTAAGGTTTTATTAAACAGTAATAAATGACCTTTTCCCAACAATAGCTAGTTCTTTCAAGTCCTGGAAACCTTGCTTCCAAAACTCCTTACAATAACCCCCTCACAATTTGGAAGTATATAATGGGCCACTCCTCACAACCCCATTGCAGCTGTTTCTGCTCAAGGGTCCTGTCCTGTCCCTGTGCTTTAATAAAATTACCTTTTTGCACCAAAGACATCTCCAGAATTTTTTTTTTAAGATTATTTATTTATTTATTTATTTGACAGAGAGAGAAATCACAAGTAGACAGAGAAGCAGGCAGAGAAGCAGGCAGAGAGAGAGAGGGAAGCAGGCTCCCCGCTGAGCAGAGAGCCTGATGCCTGGGCTGATCCCAGGACCCTGAGATCATGCCCTGAGCCGAAGGCAGAGGCTCAACCCACTGAGCCACCAGGTGCCCCCATCTCCAGAATTCTTTCTTGGCCGTTGACTTCGAACCCTAATGATGAGGGAGCAGGAGGCTGGCTGAGGACGGAGCAGGGGCTGGTGCTTGCACCCCCTCTCCACCCACTCCCCTTGGTAATATGTGTGACATTCCTCAGGCACCCCTGACTGCCCTAAAAGAAGAACAAATGGTTATCTTGCAGAGATCACAGTCCTGCAAGGCAGGAGTCTCTTGGTTTGCAAATATCCTTGAGATTTACAACAAAGAAGTTACCTTATCAATAGCCCAATTTCCAAAGACACATAACTCAGTTCCTCAAGCCCTAATGTCACCCTCCCCTCCATAAAAAAAAACGGAAGGAGGCTGAGGTAGAAGGAAAAGTAAATAAAGTTAAATTTCTTCTAAACCTAAATCTCACTAACAAGGACGCTTGATAGCAGGAATGTAACATTCCACCGGGAGACTCCCAATTGTCTTTATGTTAGTGCCTCATTAGAGGGTAAGTGGCCTTGGCTTGATAGTAACCAGGTCTTCAATATCCTGACAGCCTTCTTTACCCCAATAGCCCTTCTGAACACCCCTTTGTCCTCACCTACCCAACTCCTGTGTATATAAGCAGCCACTCCTCAGAGGCCCTGGGCAGCCGCATCTCCGCCTGCCCCCCCCCCCCCCCCCCCCCCGTCCTGTCCCCGTGCTCTAATAAACCACCTTTTTGCACCAGAGACATCTTAAGAATTCTTTCTTTAGCCGTCGGCTCCGAACCTCACCCCACCGAACCTCACCTAGGTTCAAGAACTTCATCACTAATATCGTCTTCCTGCATCACACAACATACAAAATTTGTGGGATAAAGCTTAAAAAAGATACAGAGAAATTTACCAAATAGTAAATTGATTATCAAATTATTTAAATGCCCATCTTAGCAAACTAGTAAAAGTGGAGCAAATTTAACCCAAGGCAAATAAAATAAAATAATACAGAGAAGAGAAGAAATCAATGAAATAGAAAACAGACAAATAATATAATTAATTAATCAAAACAAAAGCTGATTCTCTGAAAAGATAAAAGAAATTTGACATTCCTTTACACAGACCAAAGGAAAAAAGAGAAAGAATGTAAGAGGGTATATCACTATACATCTTACAGACATTAAAAGGATAAAAATGGAATATTGCAAAAGACTTTATGCCCAGCAATTTGAAACTAGAGGAAACAGGTAACCTTGAATAGCCTTAAATATATTAAGGAAATTTAATTCATAGTTTTGACCATTCTACAAAGAAGGAAAAGGGGACATGGAAGGAGAAAAGAGGAGAGAGAAGAATAAAGACCAAGAGAGGTCATTGTCAGGGAGGAAGACTTTCCTCTGCCTACAATCTGTTTACCTGGATTTAAAATTAAACTGACATAAGACAGAATAACAGGAGCAAAATCAAATTTAATAGCACGTGTATAGGGACTCCACCCAGGCATGAGATTCCTAAGGCAATGAGGCAGCAGGACTCTAAAAAAAAAAAAAGGCTGAGAAGAGAGGTAGGTCTGAGGACACTCAAGGGAGTGTCCTTTAGCAGGATGGTGAAAGGAGAGGTTTTGAAAAACAAAAGTTACTCTATTATGCAAGTAAGCTTCTTTGGTAAAGGGGAGTCTATGTTAATATCTCCCTTCCCCTTAGGAGCTCTCCTTTTCCATGTAAATTTAGGCCTTTGAGGGAGAGGTGGTAAGCTTTCCTGCATCTGTTGGATTTGCTTCCTTTTAACTCAAATATAACTCAATATAACTCATATATAACTCAAAATCTTTATGCCAAAGTGGCCCATCCTGGGGCCTCTGCCCTTGGCTTCTACAATACTAGATATAACTAATATCTAATATATTAATATTACATTAATAACTAATTATTATACTATTATAATTATTACAATAAATATATGATTAACATATTATATTATGCATTAAGACTATATTAGTAACTAATATATACCAATATATTTGACAGCTATGATGAAATGGGCACATTTCTTGAAATGTACCATTTCAATTGTACCATTTACCACAAGTGACACAGGAGAGCGAAAAAAGATGAAAATTCTAGATCCATTAAAGACATTGAATCTGTTGTTGAAATCATGGCTCCCCATTACACACCCACATGCACAAATTAAAAAACAAAATCTTTCAGAGCCGATGGTTTCACTGGTTTTCTATAAAACATGTAAGGAAGGAAGGACCCCAATCTTACTCAGAATCTAAAGAAACAGGGGTATGAGGGCAGCACGACCTTATTGCCAAAATCTGGCAAAGACTCACTAAAAAACAACAAAAAGACAACCAAAAACCTTAAAGAAGAGTACCTCTCATAAACATAGGTTTAATAATTCTTAACAAAAACTAGCATAATGATTATAAACAAGCTATAAAATAGCATACATCAGGACCAACTAGGGTTTCATCCCAAGGTGTGGAAGGTTGGATTAGCAGTTGAAAAGCAATATACTGTTTGTGGTGTGCCCCGTTTGTATAATAAAGGCCAAAACCTATATGATCATTTCAACAGAAGTAGGAAAGCATTTGAAAAGGTCAACACTTATTCATAATAAAAACAGCATGTAAAAATATAACAGGGAAATGTCCTGAAAATATAAAAGAACTAAAGATATGAGGCATTCCTGTGATCACTGAGTATAGGCTTTATTAGTTCAGTGGGAGCTCATGGGTCAATACCGACATTTATCTGGAATAGATCTTGCTCTGTTTCTTGTAAATATGCTAGTAGAGGAAGAATTTCTTTCAATCTGAAGAAATTTGACTTTAATTTGTTTGGTTTTGTAGCTAGTGACAGAGACTGAGACCGAGCTTGACAGAAGCCATTATTACAGCATAAATATTGTTGTCTGATGCCCAGACTAGTTAGGATCCTCTCTCTCTCCCTCCTCTTTCCCCACCCACCTCTTCTGTCTGACTGTCTCAAGAGAAAACTGTGGAGGCCAAGAAAAACAAGGCTGTACCCACCTCGAGTCTAGCCCTGACAAAAGTACAGCCATCTTAACAAAGCAAAAGCTGGCACCCCCCCCACCCGCTCCCCTCCCCTTGGTAGTATGTGTGAACAAATAGTTAACTTGCAGAAAAAAGAGAGGAGTCTCCCTCGGTTTACAAATGTCCCAATGCTAAATCTCACTAACAAGGATGCTTGATAGGAGGAATGTGACATTCCACCAGGAAACTCCCAACTGTCTTCATGTTAGTGCCTCAAGGAAAAACGGCCTTGGCTTGATAATAACCAGGCCTCCAGTATCCTGACTTTCTTCTTTACCCTGATAGCCCTTCTGAATATCCCCTTTGTTCTCACCCACCCCCAAGCCCACCCCTACTCTGCCTTTAAAAACTCTGACTGTAATCTGGTTAGGGGTCCAAGTCTAAACTTTGCTGTGTCAGGTATACTTGGGCCCAAGCTTAAGCCTGTCAAATAAACCCTCATGTGATTGCATCGGTATTGGCTCCTTGGTGTCTCTCAGACAAGAAAACTCAGGCATAACAAAAACCACTGGTAATAAGTACTTGTTGGGGAAGAAAGAAACTATGAATATGGGTAGTTAATTGCCTTAAATAATATTCTTTTTTTTTTTTTACATCTCCCTATAACCAAAGACAAATGATAAAACAAAACAAAACAAAAACAAACGAACAAACAAAAAAAACAATTTTTTTCCCCTAAAAACCAGACAAAGATTTTTAAAAATAACAAAACAAGCACTGATGAAGGTGCGGGAGACATTTTTTTCTCTTGCACGGTGATGGTGCCGCGGGAGAGCAAGTTTCTCCTCTCACGGAGTCAAATCTGCGGACAAAGGAGAGTGAGTAAAGCTAAAGCGATACACTTTTATTAAGCAAGGAAACAGAAAAAGCTCTCAGGAGTGGAGGTCCTTGGAGGTCCTTGTTGCCACAACAAAGACCTCCAGTGATCATCTTTTCTTTAGAACTG
This sequence comes from Mustela nigripes, assembly GCF_022355385.1. Taxonomy (NCBI): domain Eukaryota; kingdom Metazoa; phylum Chordata; class Mammalia; order Carnivora; family Mustelidae; genus Mustela; species Mustela nigripes. Next base: position 76,606,011 of record NC_081558.1, on the reverse strand, counting down.
ACCAGGGAGCTTGAGGTCTTACCACTCCTGTGCTGTTCTGGCTGGAGTAAGGACTGGTGACAACATCTTTAATGACTTACTTCCTTTTTAGGGTCTGGTTATTCTTTGTTGGTCACAGGTGCTGTCATAAAAAAGACACCCCTTTACACGCCTAGGGCAGGGTGGTCTGCCTTGTTCCCATTCTCTGGTTTCCTTACATCTCAGCATTTTGGGGATTTCTGTAAGCCTGATCCCAGAGCCCCCTACCTATCTCTTGCTAGTAGCCCCGCCCATTCCTTACTCAATGGTAAGAACTTAACTTGGCAAAACCCCTGTGGGCAGGGGAGAATTTAACAGAACAGTCCTAGCCCTTAAACCCAGTCACATGTCCTTTGAGCCAGGAATTTCATTTTTAGGAATTTGGGTTTTTAATAGGATTTATTTATTTATATTAGAGAGTGTGCATGCCTTAGGGGGGGTAGCAGAGGGAGAATCAGAGAATCTCAAGCAGACTCTCTGCTGAGCAGCGAGCCCTACGGGGAGCTGGTTGTGGGGCTCCATCTCACAACCCTGGGATCATGACCTGAGCCACAAGCAAGAATCCGGACACCTAACCGATTGCCCCAGGAATTTATCTTAAAAAAGAATCAGAACACAGACTCTAGAGAACTGCTGGTTACAAAGGGGATGTGAGTGGGGGCATGGGTGAAATGGATGAAATAGATGAATAGATGGACACATTTATGGTGATGAGCACTGAGAAATGTATAGAACTATTGAATCACTATATTGTACACCTGAAACTAACATAATACAGCATGTTCATTATACTGGAGTTAAAAAAAGAAATAAATAAAAATAAATTTTAAAAAGATAGAGGTCCCCCAAAATAAAAATATCTTTATTAGGGTGTTCTTTTTTTCATTTTATTTTAAATCTAAACATCTATTTCAATATAGCAAAAAGGAGCCACAAAATGCAGACAGCCCCTGGAAACCTGAGAGGCCAATAAATGAATTCTACCCTAGAGCCTCCAGAAGGAACACAGCCTGCTAACACCTTGATTTTGGTTCCATGAGACTTTTCTGTCAAACTTGAGAACTGCACAACTGTTAGATAGTAACTCTGAGGTAAGTCATTAACTTTGTGATAATTTGTCCACATTTGCAAGAAAAAAACTAATACATATCCCTGATGTCATTAAATAATACATATTTTATATGAAGAAGTAAAGAGGGATCTATTGAGCCATATATTAACAGTGGTTCTTTCAGAAATTACTGACATTTTTACTTACTGCGTATTTCAAAGGTTTTTCTGAATTTTTATAAATAGAATGCTTTAAGTTTTATAGCCGGAACACATTGAATTTTATTAAAAATGTTTTTAAACACAACAGCGCCCATTTAAGCAATAGTAATTGTGTAATATTACTCCTAAGCACATACGCCACATTTTCCAAATTATTCACTTCCTCTTTCAACAGGTACTCACTAGGGCCTCCTAACATAACTGAATCAAACAAGCATATGTTTTGTTTTCTAAAAAAAGGAAAGTGAAATTTCAAGTGAATCACATAATCTGTCCTGTCTCTCACTTTGAAGGACTGAGACATCAGATCCATTTTGGGGAGCAACAGGTGCTCCGAGTTCCCTCCCAGGAGGGGGTAGCAACCCATCAGCATTATCTCCCCACGGACCTCTCTCTAGATCAGCAAGTACCTTTTTCAGGTGGCTGTCTGCATGAACAATAAACATCCGAAGGGACATTGCAGTCTCATCTATATAGATGCTCCAGAGAATAAAAATTGTGAGAGTTTATGGGTGCATTTCCATCTCTAATGTACTTCTCCATATATCTCATGTGATGATTGGCCAGATACTTTAGACAGCAGCAATATAACCTAGTGCAACTTCGTGTGGGAAATAAGAGTTCACTATTACCTCATCCTGCCTACCATGTTTGTTTCCAAACTATAGCAAGAAACCATACCAAGGAAATGCAACAGATTGGGCTGGCTCAAGAAGGTGGTGCTTCAGAGAAGGAATAGCAGATAAAACCCACTGGATGCCCACTGAGTATGACGCAGGAAGAGTGTGAAGCACTCACGTGTGTCAATTTTTTTTTTTTATGAATAAGGGTCTTTTATCCTGAAGGCAATATAAGTCAGTGAAAATAAATGAATATGTATCTAAATCAAAGTATACAAAAAAATATAAAATTTTATTCTCATTAGAGAAGCCCAGAAATTCTTCATCCTTACCTCCAAATTACTTCTCCACTAATTTCATAGGTCTGCACCATCTGGTCATGTAGCTCCGTTTTCTGTTACTGTGCAAATATTTCCTTATGGGAGGCATGTGGGGCCTCAGTCATTATTTACAATACTCATTCTCAGAGTCTGGTCCCTGGACCAGCAGCATCAGCATCACTGAGACTCACTAGAAATGGAGAGAGTTGGGCCCCAATAATTCTGATTTGGACCTACTGAATCAGAAACACAGAGCTGGGAGAAAAGAGGACGATGGTCATCTGTGTTTTTTTCCAAGTCTTGCAGATGGTTCTGATGTATACTGAAGTGAAAAGAGCCTTAACATACAAATTAACATGCTAACGGAAATGGGGGGATTAGAAAATTAAAAATATAATCATTTGAATCCAGTGGCCCTTGTCCCCATTCAAACCGCCAGTTCAGGTTTGCTGTGTCTTACCATCAGAGTTCCCTGCAGAGACTAAGATTCCTATGCAAGGATTCATGAAGTCTGCCCAGGAAAAACTGCAAAAGCTAGGGGAAGGTGAAGGAGCCAAGTAAAGGGGGTAAAAGGCTGCCTCCAGCCTGATCCCGCAGGAGCTCTGGAATGTAATTAGTCTTCAGGGTTGCCCCAACCCGAGGCAGAGGAACAGGACATTCACAGCTCCACACCTGTCTGTGGTTGGCTGCGGGCTGCCCCAGGGGATCAGCTCAGGAGCATTTCTGATTCTCTGCAAGGGCAGGCAAAGTAGCACCAGTAGCCCAAGAGCAGGCTGCCCAAAAAACCACATGTGGGAAGCCAAGCACACCAACACTTGAGAAGGGCACACAGAAACTGTAACAGGATCCTTGATGGAAATAAGTCGGAGCCCACCCAAAGAGTTGGGCAAAAACATCCCAAGAAACAGTTCAATTCTCTGATCCCTAAACAAGAAAAGGATCCTCTGGGAGAAAAAATGAGTGGGGAAATGCAATGAGAAGATAAACACTGATGGACCCCACCCTCTAGGCATTGTGGGCATGACCTCAAAGTCACAGAAATATTAATAATAACAATAACAACAACAACAATAACTCACATATATAAGGCCCTTAATATGTGTCAACACTGTTCGGAGTCCTCTGTTTTTGCCAGCTCACAACCCACACAACAACCCTGTGAGGTAAGTACTACTTTTATCCCTGTTTTACAGAGCAGTCCAGTACCATGGTAAAGGTCACACAGCAAGTAAATGGGTAAGCTAGAATTGGAACCTAAACAGTCTGGATACAGAATTCATTTTACTGCCTGAGTCTGAGGTCCTGTGAGTAACTGAATATCATTTAAATATCTGGAAGTCAGAGGTGGCTGGGTGGCTTAGTCGGTTAAGCCTCCAATTCTTGGTTTCAGCTCCGTCATGATCTGAGGGTCCTGAGATGGAGCCCCAGGGCCATCTCCATACTCAGCAGGGGGTCTGCTTGAGCTTCTCTCTCTCCATCTGTTCCCCTCCCCCACATCCCTCCCTCCCACTCACATGCTCTTTCTCGTTCAAATGAATAAGTAAGTCTTTTAAAAATATATCCATAAGTTGTGGCACTGACATATAGGAAGAATATGAGTAGAATTTAAAGAAGAAGATAATAGATTAGTTGAATCTAATCAAATGGAGACATAAAAAATTCATAATGTGGAAAGTCAGTCCAGGAGACAGACGGTGAACTGAGATGGGGGCCAAAGGAACAAGTCTAAACTATGGTTCATCTTGGAGGTTGTGAGCTGTGGGCAAGAATCACATCACATCTCAGAGAGGAACTTCAAAAGTCATTAAAAACTTTAGCCAGCTGAGAATATAACCTCAAGAATTATTGGAAAAAGTTACCCTAAATATTTTGGTTTGGCATAATTGTTTAATTGGTTGGTTGCATCTTTTAACACAGGCAATATTTGGAATTAGGAATATAAATATTTAAAAGAACCCAAGCCATGATACTAATAGCTTGATTTAAATTTGTGCCTATTTGAAGTTAAAGTATTTATAATGATCAGGAAAAGTTGGTCTATTAAATAGGTTAGACTTGTAATTCTAATTTGAAGATTTATGTATTTATTTGAGAGAGGAGAGAGAACAAGCGCACGCTCATGCTTGGGGGAGGGTCCGAGAGGGGGAGAGAGAAAATCTCAGGCAGAATCCCTGCTGAGCACAGAACCAGAGGCTGGGCTAGATCCCAGAACCTTGAGATCATAACCTGAGCTGAAATAAAGAGTTGGACATTTAACCTGACAAGCCACCCAGGGGCCCCAAAATTCTAATTCAAAAATTAATGTGGAATTTAGTTATTGGTTTATGCTTTGGGTTCTTCTTTACTTGTTAAATCATGCTTTAAAAAATACAAAAGAAATATGTTAACATTCCCACAATACTTATCCTCTTCTTAATTCTATATGCAAACCCTTTTCCATCCCTAAGAAAAAATACTGTTAAAATTTTGCTTATGTACTTAAAGACTTGCATTTTTAAATTGAAATCTTACTAAGTTATTGTAAATAGTATTAGAACACTAAATACAAATTAATATTCACCATAAATATATATTTATATTATTGGGTTAATAAGAAACACTTAAATACTTAATTGAGGTACTTGAAAGGAAATAGACTATATTAAATTTATAGGTGCAATTTAAAATATTTAAATGAGTTTAATTAACAAACTTTATAAATAGGGAGAAACAATAATTGCAGTGAAATAATGTGTTTACTACATTATTTATCTTCTGTGCAAACTCCAGAAAATCCTATTTCCCAGTCCTGTTAATAGTTAGGTTGGGATCTTATAATTGAGTTTTTGCCTATGGGAATGTGTCAGTTTGGTTCAAGATGGTTAAGGGGAAGAGTGAGTAGAAGCAAAGCACTCCAGGATAGCAAAGTTGCAAAAAGAAATCAGTGAGATTTTTTAGTAACCTCAAGAGACATGCCCAGGAAAACCACCTTACCTGTATCAGGCTGCAACTCAAGTAAGAAATACACCCTTTTTGCAATTCAGCACAAAGGGAAATTCGCAGTGTCATTAGTCACAAAGGAAATGCAGAGCGAAGCCACAATGAGATTCTACTGAACAATCTGAATGGCTAAAATTAAAAAGATTAGTTAATACTTGTTGGCAAGGCAGGAAGGCAAACATCAGCTGGGGGACCCCTGCGTGGCTCAGTCAGTGAAGTGTCTGCCTTCAGCTCAGGTCATGATCCTAGGGTCCTAGGATCTCGTCCCACACCAGGCTCCCTGCTCAGTGGGGATTCTGCTTCTCCCTCTGCCTCTGCAGCTCCCCCTGCTTATGCTCTGTATCTTCTTGCTCTGACAAATAAAATCTTAAAGAAAAAAAAAAGGAAGTCAGCTGGATGCAATGTATGGACATTGTGTTTTGCAAAATAAAAAAACACTGAATTTTAATCATGAGACAATCAGAAAAAGTTGAATGTTGACTACTAATCTGCTAATATTTAATTATTGGTAAGTTTTTTTTAAGATTTTTTTAAAAATTTATTTGACAGAGAGAGACACAGAAAGAGAAGGAACACAATCGAGGAGTGTGGGGGAGGAAGAAGCAGGCTTCCTGTGGATTCAGGAGCCCGACGCAGGGATCGAACCCAGGACCCTGGGATCATGACACAAGCTGAAGGCAGATGCTTAATGACTGAGCCCCCAGGCGCCCCTAATTATTGGTAAGTTTTTAAAAGGTTCAGTGTTGTAACATCCCCCCTGAAAATGAATCTTATATTTAAATGTTTATGAATAAATGTATTTTCTTAACACTAAAGTATTTATGAACAAATTTAGATGTTGACTGAGAATTTCTTCAAAATAATTCAGTTATCGGGAGGAGGAAGAGTAAGAAGATACAGCAGAAATGAGATTGGCCATATTGAATCTTTGTCAAAGGTGGGGAATAAATGAGGAAATGGAGATCCGTTGGCCTACTCTGTCTACATTTGTTTATGTTTTAAAACAAAAAGCTTTAAAATGGTTTTAAAAGAAGCCAACAGAAATAAAAATACAGTTAGGATGGCTTTGCTTCTGAGTATTTGGGAAAAATTGCCTCTCTGATCAAGATGAAAAGCGTACATATACAGAGCTATTAAATGTTACTGTAACGCTGCCGATGAAAGAGATTCACAAAAGCCTTTTATTAAATTTTTTCCAGTAGACAATGTTATGCTTTTTGATTTGGCCCACATAGCAATAGCAGTCAGTGTTCTTGGACCAAGGGACTAGTTAAATGATGCCCAGGAAAAGGAAATGCCTATTACAGTGTCAAAGCTGGATCTCTGCAGGTGATCAGTGATGAACGTGGAGTGTCTGCATCTGTTCTTCCAAGAGCTCCCCCAACTACTTCATACCCGAATCTGTAGGAGAGATTTCCTACGCGTAATTGGAAAATGCTTTCAATTCTGGACTCCGCGTCTCATTTTTATGCTTGAAGTCTCAACTGTTTTGCAAATAAATTGTAATTCATTCCATGTCCTCGTAGTGAAAAAAAAGGAATTGGCTTCTTAGAAGTTGGGCATTAAATCTGCTCAGCCACAAGAGGAGGGAACACACAGAAAACATCAGGAGTGGATATTCCTCGTCTGTTCCAGAGGGAGAAGGATTCAGGTCCTGATTGTCTGGACTAGTGATTACAACAGCATTCTTAAGAGGTTCAGCCTGCACTCAGAGGTCAACTAATTGCTGTTGTCTGATGAGTTCTATCTCTTTTCCAAAATTGAACTGGAGATATTAATTCTCTTCTGGCAATTAAGTTGGTATTCAGATGAGAAAAAATTCTCCATCAGCATTCAGTTCAACAGAACCGATTTCAACTCAAAACTTCTCAGCGTATAAATGAGACCCACCCCCCCCACTTTGTCCCTTCTTTATTTTGATTTCTTATACACAGTGGTTTCAATCTGTCAGGGCTAGTGTTTTCTATTTATGCCTTTCACCCTAAAGATCAACAAACCAACAGTAAGTGGTGGGAAAAAATTATAGAATTTCATGTTTGAAAGCATAAAAATTGTGTAATCTAATGTTCCCCAAAGTGCTTTCCATAAGATGTTTATTGGTCTGAAGGTGGTGGGAAAAGGGTGGAAAAGTATGCATGCAAATAAATTTAGAACTCCTAATTAAATAAAAATAAACATGTCATTTCTGGCAGGGCTTTGCAAAGCATTTAATACGTTAATGTGCCCAGCAAATTGCTTAAAGAAACACAAATCATGTTTTCTCTCAATTTTATTTGACCACATACAGCTTTCTTATACGTTTTAAAGATTTATTTATTTATTTTAGAGAGAGAGAGGATGGAGAGGCAGGGGGAGGGGCAGAGAGAGAGGGAGAGAGAAAACCCCAAGCAGACTCCACGAGCAGTGAGGAGCCCACCTCGGGGCTCCATCTCACAACCCTGAGATCATGACCTGAGCTGAAACCAAGAGTCAGACGCTTAACCGAATGTGCCACCCAGGTGCCCCTATGTTTCCTTTAAAGAGCACAATACTTTGCAAAAAAACATTGACTCAGGGGTGCCTGGGTGGCTCAGTGGGTTAAAGCCTCTGCCTTCGTCTCAGATCATGGTCCCAGAGTCCTGGGATTGAGCCCTGCATCGGGTTCTCTGCTTGGCAGGGAGCCTGCTTCCTCCTCTTTCTCTGCCTGCCTCTCTGCCTACTTGTGATCTCTGTCTGTCAAATAAATAAATAAAGTCTTAAAAAAAAAAAAAAATGGACTCAGTCCCTTATTTTAGAAATGATGGGACCAAGGAACCAGAGAGACTTCGTGTTTTTTCCCAAGGACACAGGGCAAACCCAGCTTGGAACTGGAAGCCTCACTCCTTTCCACCCCCGTGTCAGAGCACTTCCCACGACCAGTGCTCACGTCATGACAGCAACTGACACTCATAAATATTACCACTTAGACTTGTGCATTAATCATCAAGTTTTAGGCACACCGCAGAAGTTTTATTCTCACAGGTAAGGAAAGGGATGACAGAGAGGGTAAAGTCTTCATACAGATCTCAGGTCTTTGAGAGGAGGTCTTTGTGGTAAGGACCACATTGAGTCATCCCAAGCCACCATTCATAGTAGAGACGTGATCACTTAGTAAAATGGCAATTTAATTCCTTGATCTTCGAAGCACTTCATGTGGCAGCTTTCATCTAATGACGGCTCTCTCGGGGCAAATCAGTCACACCATTCTTCCATTCTGGCGCCGCTACTTACTAGCCCTTTATGTAAGATTGTTGGGGACCGGATTTCCCTATCTGTTCAATGGATTCAGATAGCTGCTCTGAGGATTAAATGAGCTAATATTGTTGAGCGAGGCCCTGCACACAACAAGTACCACGAGGTATAAGGAAACCATGAGGGCACAAAGCTATAGCCTAAACCAGAGAGAGGTAAGCTGTGGGTTAGCATGTGATGCCCTAGAAGGCAAAACAACAGGCCATTCCTAACCAGTTTTATATAGTATGCAGTCTTAACTGACGGGAATCTAGAAACTGAGCCCAGCTAGCGGGAGGGAGAACTGCCTCAGGAGTTCAAGAGGCATGGAAATTAACTATCTGCGAATAATCAGAATGACTCTCCCAGACCTTCAGAAAGATATTTGAAGTCCATTTTTAAATTTTGCCTTGAATATGTTTTTTGGCAGAATCTTCTATTTTATCATTTTGCAGCCTCCAGCAACTCCTGGGGTCCATATTTCAGAGGAACTACTTATGCTAGCTTTTAAACAGAACAACGAAGAAATCACCTGAAGGTTTTAAGGGAATAATTCTGTTAAGAAGTGGTCTACTGTGTATCTAAATAAGGAAAAAAAGCCCAGCTTTGCCTTTCATCTTTTTTTTAATCCATCCCTAGTCCTGGATGGCTGAACAACTCCACCAGGAGCAAGAATATGATTACTTCCTGAGGAATGTGGTATCAAATAAATACTGACCTGGAAAGATCTGGAAGATGACCAAATAGAGTGATTCTCAAAGTCGGATGTGCATCTGAAGCACCTGGAGAAGAGTTAAAATGCAGAGCATCAGGTCTCGTCCCCAGTGATTCCGATTTAATGCATCTGAAGTAGGGTCTTAGAACCTGCATTTTCTTAAGGAATCACCCCCAGTAAAGACTCTGGGCCCAGTCGTGAGAAATACTCAGGTTGCCGCCCATCCTTTCAAAGTCATAAGGAGAGAAACTGAGACCACACAAGATGAACTGGTGATAGGACCCAAACTCAAACCCAACCTTCCTGGTATTCAGGTCCATGTAGGGTATTAGCTAAAACAAATTGTTCTTGAACTCTCCTTTCAGAGAAACGGGTGTTCATGGAGGTTGAGATAAGCTGAAAATGCTTAAGGCTTTGAAACAAAGCTCTTGGTGGAGGGACACATTCAATTTTTCCCTATGACTCCATGTAATGGTACTTGACTTGGTAAGACATGCTTCAGAGCCAGACATTTAGGGAAGCAAGGGGAAATACTCATTACCCAGGAGGATTCACTTACCTGAGGACTCTGTTCTGAGTTATGAGAGAATGAAGCAAATGACAAGCTTGCTGGAAACGTAGTCTGCTCAAGTAGGAATCACTTATAAATAAAGACAAATGGTTCATATGCATTTAGATTTCTGTTCCCTCCAGATCTCTCAACAGAGTTCTTTCTCAAAGCCTTATCTGTTGTTAGAGGGGATTCGTGTTAAAGGAGCATAAGGCCTCTGCCACCCAATAAAGTAAGAAATGCAATCATTTCCTTTCCATAATAAGAACTATACAGATACCTGGGTGGCTCAGTCGATTAAGTGTCTGCCTTCAGCTCAGGTCATGATCCCAGGGTCCTTGGATTGAACCCCTCATCAGACTCCCTGATCAGTGGGGAGCTTTCTTCTCCCTCTGCCTGCTATAGCCCCTGCTTGTGTGCTCTCTCTCAAATAAATAAATAAAATCTTTTTTTTTAAGATTTTTTTAATGTATTTGACAGAATGAATAATATCTTTAAAAATAATTAAGAACTATACAAATCACCCTACTCCCCCTCTCTTCCTTGGCTATGGGGAAGCTCAGAAATGAATCTGAAGCATAATCAAGCAACCATATTATTAGCCCCATTGGTAAAAATATTCGTGTTCTTCTCTAACTAGTTTCCCAAGTTTTTTTTTTTCTTTCCTTACAGTTTCTTCCTGATTACATTATTAAGTGTGTTGTCTGTGTTTTTCTTTTAGCTTTCCCAAAGCTAAAACAGGGCTAGGAACAAAGCATAAATTGAAATAACACCTATGATAGTTAAAACTTGACCTGTTCATGTCAGTTATGGTCCTATCTTCCCAAAGCTCCTTAAAAAATGGCAGGTCTAACCCCCTTGGGTTCCAAGTGGCTTCATACACTATTCTAAATTTTTTTTTAATTTTTAAATTATCATCATTATTATTATTTTTACAAGATGAGAGATGAGATCCTGATCCCAAAGCAGTTGAACCTCCAGGCTTATAAGATCACTTGAAGTGAAAAGCTCATGCCAAATAAAGGTCAGATTGAGCCAATCAGAATTTCATTTCCAGGAATTAAATTTGAGATCAATGAGGAGCATCAAGTAGTTGGTTGTGAAAGCTGTACTGAGGGGTTCTCACCGACAAACAAGGAGGGGTCTTAGAGAGCAACGCGAGAGCTGAGGATATAAGTAAGCAAGGGTTCTAGGCAGCAAGAAGCTCTAGGGATGGAAAGATACAGAAACATGAGGAAGCAGCGGGCTGGAGCCTTCAGACGGTTGAGCAGTTTGCACATCGCACCTGGCTGAGGGGAAGGGGGGTCAAAACCAAAATCCAGGGTACGTTTTTCCTTCTAGGCTGTGCCCACTCTGGCATGGGTATGCCCACCAGAGGAAGGTGTGTACAATGGTCCCAGCCATGAGCACTGAGAAAGAAATGCAGACTGATACCGGATGAATCAAAGATCTAGAAAAATTCAAGTCCCATTCACGGCATAGAAACTCTTATTGGTGGGGTCTCTAGATCTGTCCTGGGTGCTGAATGACCTTCCTGTTGACAATCCCTGAGGCCTCAATCACCTGTGACTCTGATAATTCCCATGAGGCTGGGATGTTGGGCTTTTTGTAGCTTCCCAAGTGTCTTGACTGAGACTTATTTTTCTAATTCTCTATGAATGTGCTTAAAATAAATCCCGAAAACACAGACGGTGAGTTAGCCTATTCCTTCAACCCATAGAATCTACCTAAAATAAACAACACTGTGAAATTGTGAAATGGTTTACCTAGCAGCCTCGTTTTTCCTCCATAATGCTTTGGAAGAATATGTTGACATACACAACTTTCCTTCTGTAATTGAAGTGGGAATAAATTACCACAAACCCAATGGTCTAAAATGATTTAAGTTTGTTATCTTAAGAATCAATGGGTCAGAAATCTGACAGAGTTCTCACTAGGCTAATCTCAAGGTGTTGGTGGGGTTGCATTTTTTTCCAGAGACTCTAGTGGAAAACCCCACTAATTTTTCTGCCCCAGTTGCTACAGTTGCCCAGTTGCCCCAGGCTCCCCACATTCTTTTGCTCTTGGCCACCTTCTTCCACATTCAAAGCCAACAATTACATCACTCTAAACTCTGCCTCCATGGTTACATCTCTGACTCTCTCGTGCCTTTCTTTTTCGCATTCAAGGACCTTGTGGTTCCTCGAGCCCATTCAGAGAATCCAAAGAATCTCTTCATCTCAGAATCCTTAATCCAGTCACATCTGTAGAGTCCCTTTTGCCATATTAAGATAACATATTCACAAATTCCAGAATGTGTGTGGGGATTATGAATTCTGCCTATCACTGTGATCCAGTAAAAGTCCAGTAAAAGGCACTTTTTCAAATGCCTTCATGAAGATGATTTATTTATTTCCTTTATATAAGGAAAAACTCAAAAACAAGAAGAAAGACAAAAAGACTACACACCAAGTTTTCTCCTATGGGGTTTCCTCTGTGGAACTGCAGAGCCCCGAGGGTTTGACTATTTTCTCCAGCATGATTTCTCATGAAAATTCAAGTATATAGAAAAGCTGAAAGAATTGTACACTTAACACCTTTATACTAAATATGTAAATTCTATTAACATTTTGCTGTAATCACGTTAGCGTGTAGCTATCCATCTGTCCATTCCTCAGTCCATTGATCCAATTTTGTATGCATGTCAAAGCCAATTTTAGACATCAGTATTCCTGACCCCTAAATAATTCAGTATACATGTCATTCAGTAGAGGTCAATGTTAGCTTTTTTTAAGAGAAGATTTACATAGAAATCTTAAATATATACAAATCTTAAATGTACCAATCCATAAATTTTGAAATACACATATGCCTGTGCAACTTAAATCCCTATCAAAATACACAATGTTGTTATCACCCCACAGAGTTCCCTTTCTCCTTCCCTGCACACACTCACTCCAAGAAGCAATGACTATTCTAATATTATTCCTCACGGATTTGGATTTAATTTTGGAAATTACCATATGTAAGACTTGGTAGAATGAGATCCTACTGATCAATTACCAGTTTGGATCTGGCTTGCTTATCTGGCTCCTCTTTTCTCCGTGGTGTTGCCAACATTGCCTGTGGTTATTTGTTGATCAGATGTTACCTGGGACATCTTTGACTGAAACTCGCCATGAATAAAGATTAGGTTTGTTACTTAAACAAAATGCAAAACCACAGTAACTCAAAGGTCTAATTATTACCTAATACTAACCAAAAAAAAAAAAAAAAAGAAGAAGAAAGAAAGAAACTAAGCCTATCTAGAGGGGTTTTTCTGGGAAGGGGGTGAAGGGGGATCAGGAGGAGAAAAGTCTTTTCACTAAAATTGAAAAGCTGCTCTCTAGATTATACCCCATGTGTCCTTATTCAATGCATTTGTTAATTCATATGTAGATGAGCACACAGTTTGAGAACGCAGCAAAACGCACTTGAACAGTAGGAGATTTGGAGTTGGAAAATCCTGGATTTTACATTAGAGATGTCTGATTTTCATATTTCATGTAACCTTTTGGGACCTGGTTATATATCCATAAAATAGGAATAACAATGTCTGTTTCTTAATGCCGTGGGAATTTGAGATAAATTAACAAATACCTAGCAAAGGATTGGGCACATTGTGGCCCTCAAACATCATGGATATTATCATTCTACTATGTTGTACTGTATCATATTAGTAGTTGTAATATCGTCATTATGTGTAGTGCCTATTAAAACAATTTTGGTCAAAAGAAAAAAAAACCTAAAATTTGAAAACTGGGAAATGCTAGACAATTCTGTCTTAATTCTTTTTCATTCAAGCAAATTTGGGGTTCATTTTGGAATTACAAAGTCATTTCTAAAGTCTCTGGACCACATGTGTGAAGAGAAAGACCGAAATTTCAATATTCAGGGGGGTTCTGGGGAAGGCATCACTCCCTGGTTGAGTTCCTGGAGGTCACTCCGGGTCTTGAAGTGATTTCTCAGGACGTATCTTTTTTACTCTCCAGGAAATGGCAAGGAGCAAAGCCAACGGTGAAATTATCTAAAAGAACAACTTGTCAAAGGAAATAATGCATGTAATGATCTAATTATGAAGTTGGACAATCTGGAGAGTTTAAGTGCAGATATTGAATCCAAGGCCTCCTTTCTCTTATTTTGTAGAAGAAAATCTAACTCTAGGAAGGGGAATACAGGAAAACATCAGCCTCAGCTCCTGATCAAGGATCAGTGCAAACAATTTGTTTCCTGCTATTTTTAGCAAAGGATCTACATTTTAATTTGAGTGGGTAATCAAATACCTAAAGAAGCTTCTGACACTTTCTGGTGAGTTTCCAATCCTACCGAAGGAAGAGAATTTTTACACTGAAAGGTGGCTCTTCATTCATCTGTGTGTGTAGCATATCCTTTTGATACCCTATATCACAGGTTCTCAGGCCACCTTTGTTTGTTTTTTGTTTTTTGTTTTTTTCTTGTGGGCATTTTATATTTTTTAATCATTTTGTTTTATTTTACATTTTTAGGTGTTTTTTTTTTCAAAATTTCTTTTCAGCGTAACAGAATTCATTGTTTATGCACCACACCCAGTGCACCATGCAATACATGCCGTCCTTAATACCCTCCACCTGGCTCCCCCAACCTCCCACCCCACCCCCCGCCCCTTCAAACCTTCAGATTGTTTTTCAGAGTCCATAGTCTCTCATGGTTCATCTCTCACTGCCACCTTTGATTTCTGTTGCCATTGTGGCTGCCTGTTCCACGCTCACTGACAGCATCCCACTTCAAGCACCCGACTATATCTTTTCTCTCTCTCACTCCAAGTCCTTCTCCAAAACTGGGAGAGTCTGACTACTAGGTGTGACTAGAGCCCAGAACTACATGAGAATCACTGTCATCAATAATGGTAACAGAATATTAGAATCAATGGGTAAATGCCTCAATGTCCAGTTGATGGATGGACTATTCTGGGAAGCATCATATTCTCCAAGGCCCCACTGCCTGGAGCAATGACCTTGATGCAGCCTTAATGGAATGTTTCCAACTTTCCTGTCTTATTCTCCTGGCTCTCCCACTCCACTTCCTGAGGTTACCTCCCAAATAAACTATCTGTTCCTGAATCTTGGTCTGAGCCTCTGCTTTGGGAATAATCCCAAAGAAGCTTAGGTCTCTTTAATCTCTAGCTCCCCCTTGCCACCACTCTAGTCCATGTCCCATTATCTCTTGCTTGGAACACTATAATAACCTCTTAATGGATATGCCCCTTTTTTTTTTAATTTTTTATTTTTAAATTAACATGTAATGTATTATTAGCCCCAGGGGTACAGGTCTTTGAATTGCCAGGTTTACACATTTCATAGCCCATACCTTCCCCAATTTCCATAACCCCACCACCCTCTCTCTACACCCCTCCCCCCAGCAACCCTCAGTTTGTTTTGTGAAATTAAGAGTCTTTTATGGTTTGTCTCCCTCCCAATCCCATCATATTTCATTTATTCTTTTCCTACCTCCCAAACCCTCCATGTTTCCTCTCAACTTCCTCATATCAGGGAGATCATATGATAATTGGCTTTCTCTGGTTGACTTATTTCACCCAGCATAATACCTTCTAGTTCCGGCCACATTGTCGCAAATGTGGATATGCCTCATCTATCTCAAATTTATTCACACAGCAGTCAAAAT
Source organism: Mustela nigripes (assembly GCF_022355385.1). Lineage (NCBI taxonomy): Eukaryota > Metazoa > Chordata > Mammalia > Carnivora > Mustelidae > Mustela > Mustela nigripes. Next base: position 76,590,609 of record NC_081558.1, on the reverse strand, counting down.
GTTTTTTTTTTTAAGTTATATCATATCACTGCCATATTTAAAACCCTGAAAGTGTTTCCTGTTTCATCTAGAACAGAACCCAAATTCTTTGTGATGGCCAGTGAAAACTTTGAAGTTCTAGTCCTAACCCAAACCCCCAACCTCATCTCATACCCCATTCTCACTATGTTCCAGAGAGTCTCATTTTTCTGCCAAGGCCATGCCAAGACTGCTTACACCCTAATGGTGCATACTTACTCATCTCTTTGCTTGCAATTCTCACCTTCCAGATAACTGAATGTAACTTCTTTATATAACCTACTTTTTCCCATTTCCCAGAGAAATCATCCCCTTTTCAGAGGGTACTCTTCAGCTCCCTTAAGAAAAGTTCTCACCAATCTTGCACATTTCCTCCATAAACCTTTCTGGTACTGGTGATCACCCTTACTTGTTTACTTGTTGACTTCCCATCTCTTCCCATTGAGATAAACATTTGTTAAAGACAAAGACTTCTTGTTTTCCACTGCACCACACAGAACATTGCATGGCACAAATACATTTTTTTAAGTTAAAAAAATGGTTTAAATGGATAAGAAAAGACAATTGAAAAAAAAAAACACAACTAGAAAACAATTCAAAAGTATTCTCTCTTTCAAGTAATTGAAAAAATGTGGTTTAAAATAATGAGATATTTCATATCTAATTCCAAATAAATCTTTCATTCTTATTATGCAGGCAAGAGTACAGTAATTCTCTGCAAACAGGTACAAATCTTCTAGAAACCAACTTGGTAATATGTATCAACAATAATAAAATGCTCACACCCTTTGACATAGTCATCTTACATTTGAAAATTCATTCCAAAGAAATGAAATAAGTACATAGAAAATCTCTATGCATAAGGATTTTTTGAGGCTACATTTGCATAGTGCATATGAGAGCAGATAAATAAATAACATAAATTTGTATAAACAGGAAATAAGAACAATGGCTGGGAGGGCAAAGTAGCAGCATGTACAAATAACCATGCTATAAAATTACACTGAGAAAAGCATGTGTCCTGTGGTCGCAAATATGGAAAAAAGTATATGAAAAAAGAAAATATACAGGGACAGCTGGGTGGCTCAGTGGGTTAAGCCTCTGCCTTCGGCTCTGGTCATGGTCCCAGTGTCCTGGGATCCAGCCCCGAGTCCGGCTCTCTGCTCAGCAGGGAGCCTGCTTCACCCTCTCTCTCTCTCTGCCTGCCTCTCTGCCTGCCTGTGATCTCTGCCTGTCAAATAAATAAATAAAAACTTTTAAAAATTTAAAAAAAGAAAATATGCAAAGATGATAACAGACAAAAGCGATAGGATTAAAACTGATTTTTAAACAAACTTTTTTCCAAACGTTTTGCGTTGCATTATTTCTATAATGAAAATAAATATCTGTCTTGCTGATTAGAAAAGGTCATTTTGAAAACAGAATCAGATGGTTCATTTATTCACTCTTCCAACACTCAGTCCCTGTTATATGCAAGAAACTGCTAAATCCTGTGGGTGACTATGACTATGTCCATGTTTGTCTTGAAGACCTCAGTGATGCGCAAGGAGAGAAAATAGACCCAATCCCAGTGCAAAATACATTGTGGTAAGGACTGAAGGGAGCTACTAAATACAGAGGCATTTGTATGAAGAATGAGGGATTTCTAGTCCCCTGTCATGGGATATTTTTGTTGTACCCAATGTGTTGTTACTATTGTCAAGTATATTAGTCAGAAGAGTCTGTTATATGTCCCCAAACCTCAAATGCCTGATGTGCACATTCTGGTTGGTAGCTTTTGGGGGAGGTCTCTCCCCTATGCAATGACTGAGGCTTCAAGTGTTCTGCATTTCTGACGCTGACATTTTCTAACTTCTCCTGAGGGGTGTTCAAGAATGAGGGGGAGCCACAGGAGGCCGGCTTTGCCTGAGAGGACGCATCACGTCCACTTGGATTTCATTGACTCAAATGAGTCACACGCTTCCAATTCTAAAAGCAGAGGGCTGGAAACTCTAGTGCCTGAGTGTGTGATGACTCTGCAGGGTGGAAAAGGTAGGGGGCCAAGGAGTACATAGTAAGCAGCAGCCATCTTGGCCCAGGAGGCAATCTGAGGGTCCATTCAAGTCAGAAGCCCTGGGCTCAAATCTCTGTTCTCAAAAAACAAAACAAAAACAAAAACAAACAAACAAACAAAAAACCCAGAGCCAAATTTACGTAAGGTGAGACATTATTCTAAAAGATTATGGCAAGAGGAAGTAAGGGACAATAACCATAGGCAGAATACCCCAACCATAGGATCTGCCAGTGTCTGAGTTACGCAGAAAGAGGCTTTTCTTTAAGGGGAAGTACTGTGGCATGAAAGAAGCTGTTATGGGAAGGGGGGGGATGGGGTGAACAAATGGGCATGGCAGTGACCTGACAGTAGATCAGACAACGCTTTACCCTGAAATCAGCCTATTCTTGGGAGGGGCAGGTAAGAAGGTGTTGCTGGCTGGCTCAGGGGAAGGGTGAGTCGGGAACCTTGGGGAGGAAGAGAAAGTTAGCCGAAGTGTACGGTTCACAGCATTTTGTTCTGATTAATTAAATGGGCAAACCATTCAGCGAATCATCTGTGAAGCAGAGAGTGGAAATTTAGAGAGTCTGTAGAATGGAAATTTAGAGAGTCTGTGTTGGGCCTCCTCACAGGTAAACAAAGGGGCATCTGTCAGTCTTGCCTAAGTCATATGAGGAAAAGTGTCTTTTTGCAGTAAGCCATTTCCCAGAATACGATAGAGTGGAGGGACTACTGAGTGGCTACTGTTTTCCAGGAATAGAAAGCTCAGGTAAAATTCAACATTGCCATGACCCTCTAATTCCCATCTGAATGCCTTGTGGCAAACAATTCTAAATTCTCACCAAATTTATTTCCTCTTCCTTCTCGACATAAGCTAGTTCAAATCTCCTGGCCATATGACTCCTTTTTTGGCAATAGGACATGCGTGAAAAGTGATACATGCCATTTTCTAGGATTGGCCCATAAAAGCTTCCCACATGTGCCCATTTATCCTTTATCCCCAAGCCAGCAAGCCTGGAAGCTACTTGTTAAAGATACTAAAGCCACAAGATGGTGAGAGCCAAGACCCTCAATCCTGCCTTCCTGCTCAGAAATGCTTTAGAACTTACCTACCTAAGAAATAAGCTTCGACTCTGTTAAGCTACAGAGATTATTTTTTGTTTGTTTTGTTGTATTTGTTACAGAAGCTAACACTCTTTAATCTTTCTAAACCTTAAAAGGTTTTGGTTTAAATATTTACCAAAAACTTATTAACATCACGCCTGGTACATAGCAAGCCCTCAATAAATGTTAGCTATCACTATAAATATCATTCAATATTAGGATGGAAAGGCTTGGCTGACAAAAGGGCATCTGAGTTATGCTTTGAGATATTGGTAGGATTTCCATGGGCAAGAGATCTGAGGGACAGCATTCCAAACGGGATTTATGCTGTGTGAAAGGCTAGAGCAAAGGAAAGGAAGGCTCAGGAAATGAGACCAGCTGGTCATTCTGTTCTCAGCCTATAGTTGGGAAGATGGAGACAACCAAAGGAGGATGAAATAGGAAAGTTAGTGGCTGCCCTATATTGCAGAGTCTTGAATTAAAAAGGAAGCTCCAGAGATACGTTCGTTAGGTTACTCCTTTCTGCCCGTGGACGCCGCCGAGTAAGCATCGTTAAGTCTCCCCTCCCACCACCGTCATGTCTAAGTCAGAGTCTCCCAAAGAGCCTGAACAGCTGCGGAAGCTCTTCATCGGAGGTCTGAGCTTTGAAACAACCGATGAGAGTCTGAGGAGCCATTTTGAGCAATGGGGAACACTTACGGACTGTGTGGTAATGAGAGATCCGAACACCAAGTGCTCCAGAGGCTTTGGGTTTGTCACCTATGCCACTGTGGAGGAGGTGGATGCTGCCATGAATGCAAGGCCACACAAGGTGGATGGAAGAGTTGTGGAACCAAAGAGGGCTGTCTTAAGAGAAGATTCTCAAAGACCTGGTGCCCACTTAACTGTGAAAAAGATTTTTGTTGGTGGCATTAAAGAAGACACTGAAGAACATCATCTAAGAGATTATTTTGAACAGTATGGGAAAATCGAAGTGATTGAGATCATGACTGACCGAGGCAGTGGCAAAAACGAGGGGTTTTGCTTTTGTAACACTTGATGACCATGATTCTGTAGACAAGATTGTCATTCAAAAATACCATACTGTGAATGGCCACAACTGTGAAGTAAGGAAAGCGCTCTCTAAGCAAGAGATGGCTAGTGCTTCATCCAGCCAAAGAGGTCGAAGTGGTTCTGGAAACTTGGGTGGTGGTCGTGGAGGTGGTTTTGGTGGGAATGACAACTTTGGTCGCGGAGGAAACTTCAGTGGTCGAGGTGGCTTTGGTGGCAGTCGAGGTGGTGGTGGATATGGTGGCAGTGGGGCTGGCTATAACGGATTTGGTAATGATGGTGGTTATGGAGGAGGCGGCCCTGGTTACTCTGGAGGAAGCAGAGGCTATGGAAATGGTCGACAGGATTATGGAAACCAGGGCAGTGGCTATGGCAGGAGTGGCAGCTATGACAGCTATAACAACGGAGGAGGCGGAGGCGGCTATGGCGGTGGTAGTGGAAGCAACTTTGGAGGTGGCGGAAGCTATAATGATTTGGGCAATTACAACCATCAGTCCTCAAATTCTGGACCCATGAAAGGAGGCAATTTGGGAGGCAGAAGCTCTGGCCCTTATGGTGGTGGAGGCCAATACTTCGCCAAACCACGAAACCAAGGTGGCTATGGTGGTTCCAGCAGCAGCAGCAGCTATGGCAGTGGCAGAAGGTTTTAATTCCTGCCAGGAAACAAAGCTTAGCAGGAGAGGAGAGCCAGAGAAGTGACAGGGAAGCTACAGGTTACAACAGATTTGTGAACTCAGCCAAGCACAGTGGTGGCAGGGCCTCGCTGCTACAAAGAAGACATGTTTTAGACAATACTCATGTGTATGGGCAAAAAAATTCGAGGACTGTATTTGTGACTAATTGTATAACAGGTTATTTTAGTTTCTGTTCTGTGGAAAGTGTAAAGCATTCCAACAAAGGGTTTTAATGTAGTTTTTTTTTTTTTTTTTTTTTTGGCACCCATGCTTTTGATTGCTAAATGTAATAGTCTGACAATAAATAAAAAAAAAAAAAAAAAAAAAAAGGAAGCTCCAGTGACATCCTAACATAAAGAAAAAGAGTATTAATATGCATATTCAGGGGATGGAGGGGTTTGTCCCAACTCTTTTTCTATAGAAAAAAGAATCCTGCTGCTAAGGGTTGAATTCATTAAGAAATCTTAGGCTGTTGCAGGGAGGGGAAGAGAAACAGTGAAAGTACTTTGTCATCCGAATTTTAACTAAAGAGCAAGGCACTATTAGCAGCAGCACCTGGGACAATGGCTTTTTATTGGGGTCACGGACCTTTTTGAGAGGAAGATGGAAGCTAGGGATCCCCTTCTGGAAAAGCACATGTGAACGCAAATACTAAGTCCTCCAGGCCCAGGCGTGGACCCAGGTTAAGAACCCCTCCATCAGAGGAATTCAATAGAAGAGAAAAGAAGGCACTGGAATCAAGCTCACTGTGGTGTCTCTGAGTGAAACAACAGCGGAACATGCCTTCCTCATCGACGGTGGCAGAAGCGCCACACTGCCGCCAAGCTGAGGCTCTCACAGCGACAGCAGGAACTTGACACCATGTGAAGGAGCTTGTTGTGACTTTCGGCACCATCACTCACAGCATGGACTGGAATAAGAGACCATGTGCTCTGTGACTCTGTTTCCTCATCTGTAAAATACCTTCAAGTGAAGTCTATGAAACTGCTTTCGAAAATTCTAAATGGTGAATTGCTATACAAATTAATGCTAGTCATACTTTAAATAATGATTACATAATTTTCTCTTTTGCTTCCTCAAGAACTGTGGTGTTACTTCTGTCTCTTATTCCCTTAATGAAGCCCATACGGGTTGACTACCAGGAGCCCCTCATTTTCCTCAGAGCTAGGAAAACAGAAGCAAATGAGAGACTGTCAGCCCTCAAGAAGCACCACATGTGAGTGATCTTTCTTCCCTGAGCTTAATCCCACTGTCTTAAGGGGGCTCCCCCAGAAAATGACCCTGAAGCCAGTGAAGTGTTCACAGTTGGTATGGAAGGTACAGAAAACATCAGTCAGACAGGAAACATGAGCCCTTGAAGAAAGACAGCACATACTGAACACACGATCAATCCCTCCACCACTGTGGATAAATGGAAGCTTCAGCCCAAGGGAAATCTTGAGCAAACTGTAAAACCCACACCTTCAGGACTGTCCCACCGAAGAAGAATAAATTGGCTTCCTTGGGGGTATTTATTCCCAGCACTCCCAGCCTACCTTGCAATCAGAGCTTCTCCAAGCTTCTGAGAAAGCCCCCAGGGGGAAAGAAGCAGACGCTGACTGCTGAAACGCAACTGTAGAGCAATGAAGTGGAGAGGCCAAAGGGATGGGAGCAGAGCCCAGCTCTTATGTCCGAAAATAGGGAATACCTCATTCTTTAGCTTTTGGGGGGATGCAGACTTTCCTGAGCCCTGTTGAATTGGTGAAAGGGCTCTCTGTCTGAAAGACAAGAATATAAGCTTGAGGATCACTCCTTTAGGTGACTCTGCGAGCATTTTTCCTCATGAAATCCATGGAGTTGTTCAGTCTCCAAGGTTTTGTGCGCAGGGGAAGGATGAAAGAAAGAACCATGCCACAAATTTAGTAGATACTGTTCACTGGGTCATTAGCATGAGTCAAGCATTGAGTTAATTGCTTTTATATGCAATATAAAACACTGCCAGTTACAACTAGTTACAATATATGCAATATAAAACACTGCCAGTTACAACTAGTTACAATATATGCAATATAAAACACTGCTAGTTAGCAGCACTGCTAGTTACCTACTAGATTTTCCATGACAAAGCAAGAAAACTGATGCCTTAAAAAGATTAAACAACTGACAGACCTGGGATTTGAGTCCAGAGAATTCAGTTATAATCCTGAGAAAACATTCTTTTTTTAAATTTAATTTTATTTTTTCAGTGTTCCAAGATTCACTGTTTATGCACCACCCCCAATGCCCCATGCAATATGTGCCCTCCCCAATACCCACCACCTGTACCCTCAATGTCCCATCCCCCGCCCCTTCAAAACCCTCAGGTTGTTTTTCAGGGTCCATAGTATCTCGTGGTTCACCTCTCCTTCCAATTTCCCTCAGCTCCCTTCTCTCCATCTCCCCATGTCCTCCATGTTGTTATGCTCCATAAATAAGAGAAACCCTATGATAATTGACTCTCTCTGCTTGACTTATTTCACTCAGCATAATCTCTTCCAGTCCCACCCATGTTGCTACAAAAGTTGGGTATTCATCCTTTCTGATGGAGGCATAATACTCCATAGTGTATATGGACCACATCTTCCTTATTCATTCGTCCATTGAAGGGCATCTTGGTTCTTTCCACAGTTTGGCGACTGTGGCCATTGCTGCTATAAACACTGGGGTACAGATGGCCCTTCTTTTCACTACATCTGTATCTTTGGGGTAAATACCCAGTAGTGCAATTGCAGGGTCATAGGGAAGCTCTATTTTTAATTTCTTAAGGAATCTCCACACTGTTCTCCAAAGTGGCTGTACCAACTTTATCCCCACCAACAGTGTAAGAGGGTTCCCCTTTCTCCACATCTTCTGAGAAGACATTCTTAACCACAGTGTCATACTGTGCTGCGTTGGGTCATACTGTGCTAGCTTCAACCTCGAGTTTCAGCCATGTTTTCTTCCCATGACACTGGTCAAGAAGTGTGCACTGCCTTTCAGGGGCTGTCAGTGCTGGGAACACAGAAGTCTGGAAACCAAGTACAGCAGAAAGTCCTGGGGCAGGAGGAAATGAACAAACTTCAGAGCTCCCTCCAACAGGAGAGAGGCCCCCAGAAAGAAGCTCTTTTGCCCCTCTTGGCCCCTCCTTGGAATATTGGCTCCTACAGCTTCAACATCCAGGAAACCACGGGAGCCTGGGCTATCCTTCTGCTTGCCAGGAAGAGCTAATGAGCTAATAACGCTATCTACACTCTTAGAGGAGGATGAGTTTATGGTGATATTCATTCTTTGGGGGCAGCCGTCTGGTCCAGCAAGCCCAGCGTTCTCTAGCAGAGGCTCTTTTCTCGTCTTTACTCCTTTCCCCTCTTCACTCCCTCACTCTGCTGGTGAATGACTCATAAGCATTTTCTCCCAGACTGAGTTCAGACATCCTTACCAGGTGGTGCAATGGAAGTACATAGCTGTTCACTACCCTTTCCTGGAACCCAAAGGGAACCAACATTTCCCTCCAAGTCAGTAACACCTGCTGAGCACTGCCCACGCGCCAAGCCTTTTCAGCAGCATCTGCACATTATCTCACCTGCTCCTTATAATAGCCCGCAAGGTTCTATTATTCCCACCTTTCCAATGAGACACACGGGCTTTCTCTGACCATGATGTTTGGGTCTGCTATTTTTTTTTAAAGTTTTTCTGAGACTCTCCACAAAATACTCATTCAGCAAGGCCACGAATGTAGCTGTCAAGACCTCTTCCACTGGGTCAACAGAAGATTCTCTTACCTTTGAGGAAGAGAGACGAGAGTGGACCATATTCTGTAAAAAAACATAAGCTTCATAAATCCCTTCCTGTGGATGAAAATAGATCAGAGATGGAAGCCCTGGGTGTGTAACTTTCTAGGTTAATTGCTTTGATTTTCGGCAGACACATTTGGATAGTTTCATCTGAGTGCCTCCCTTGGAGGGAGTGTGTGCACAGATTATTAATCAACTTTGCATTACATTGGAGCAGCATCTCATTCCCTGAAGGATATGCAGCGAGAGCTCAGCAGCAAAAGGGAGCCTGGGGAGATGTGGGCCCCATGTGGAGTCCTAAATGCTACTTTCTGTGAGCCTGGGATATAAAGAGAAAGTGGGGAGTCCTCCTTGTTCCCTGGAGGGGTCCCTGCCTCTTCCCAGGAGCAGCATTAAGGCTCTTTCATGTCCTGTGGTGGCAGGAAGGGCTGCCTAATCTCAGATTATTGCTCCTAGCAGACACTTCCCCTCAGACACTCAGCAGCCAATGCATATCCATGCCGATGGTTCAACACCACCGAACACGAAATTGAAAAGCGTGTCTCTTTCCTTTTTCCTGAGCTTTATTTCCAAACAGAAATACCTAAGAACTTTTTGTTGCCCATCGTGGTGCCTGATGCATAATTAAGGTCCCATAATGGATGGACAGATTGATTAATGAGTGAAAATATGAATAAATGAATGAATGAAAAACTAAGCTCCCTTCTTCATCAAGTCATACATACTGGGTCAGAGAGCCTAGTCCTAGATGTCAGCCTCTACATAGCTTGGGATGACTCCCAGATGCTTCTGGGTTGACTGAACAAACTCAGAATGGCATGTCCGGCTTCAAGCAGCATCATGAAAGTTGATTAAACAGATGAGACCTGTGAAAGAAAATGTCAGTCTATGTAGGAGGAAGGTTTTAGGTGTTTGCTTCTGAGACTCTGAATGTGAAGCAATTGATTGTGGTTTCTCTGTCATTTACCCCTAACCTACTTGTCTGTATAAGCCTCTTCAAACTATTCCTGGGACTCCTACTGGTAAGGAATTAACATGCTAATTCATTTAGATAATCATCAAATTCATAAGTAGTATGGTTAGAAACTAGCCTTCTAAGACCACATCCATCTTTCTAAATAATGGTGCAACAGAAATTTGGTGTCCTAAATTCACTCAGCCCTGATCAGACAGTTGTAGGTTATGTGCCACTCTTTATTTCCTTCTGTGACTTGGAGTCTAAAAGTCCTCTTAGATCCAGATCCTAAAGAGGCTAAGATTTTCTCAATGTAATTAGTGGTTCCAAAAGGGAAGACAGCATTCTGTTGCTCTTGGCTCCAAATTCATAGTATGTTAGAGGTGGAAGAGAATTTAGAAAGTATTCCGTCTACCACCTAGATTGTTGCTAGTTCAGATCATGATAATATGGAAACTTAACTGTTCTGTGTTCTTCCTTGTCTTTGCAGAATAGAAGGCTCCTGTTACCCCCACACCTCCAGGGACAATTTGAACAGTAAGCCCACCCTATCCCTTGAGAACAGTGTAACAGGTCACTCAGTTATTATGGTTCTAGGCCTGAGTTAAATATGTTATCAAGCTTTATTGGAAAAGAAGGGGAAGATCCCAAGGAAGTTTCCATGGCAGGAGAGGCTAGCTACCTAGGAAGGACTGGGTGCCTGGAACTCACCAAGCTCACTGCACCATCCATGAGTTTAGGAGCTACCTGGTTGCTAATCCACTACCTCTGAATACCAAAGCTTCACACAGAGATGAACATTTCATCACCGGGGTTGGGGAGCCTTTTCCAGCCATGCCTTCCCATGGGTGCCCACTGAGGACCTTGTCAGTATGCATTGCTGTCCCAAGACCTGGCCATCCAGAGTGACACACAATCGTGAGTCACAATCCACTTTTCATGACTCCCAATGGACACTCCCTGCAACACAACAGGAATCTGGGACCCAAAAGAAAGGGGTGAAACCCTACAACTGGCAGAGGCTGAAATGAAGATCTCAAGACCCCTTGAGCTTTGTGACAAGTGTTACTGCAGTAATATTTTATTTTATAAAAACAACTGTTTAAAGAGGCTTTTCTGATCACAGGATATGAGAAAGAGCCAAACCTAAGAGCTAAGTCACCTGGGTCCATGGGTCAATGGGCTTCTTTCATGGAACATAAGTAATATGAACATAACTTCTGTAACGGCTAGTGTCCATCTAAAATATTTCATTAATAAACAGAGAAATACCCTACAAAGTCCGGGTAGGCAATCCCGAAGTCTGAGTGGCTAATCAGTGGACAGACTCTCTGTGGAAGCATCAGACTGTCTCCCACATAATGCTGGGTGAATGTGCTTCCTTCCCATGGTCCAAGAACCACATTTCTTAGGTCCCTTGTTCGTTCCTCCTAGACCTTACCATTAGATCAAGTCAGCTTCTCCTAACAGTGATCTCCCTGAGGCAACACCTATCTATCTGTAAATTTTCAAACAGGACCTACCATTCTGCTATTCAAGTTAAAAAGCTGGGCCCCGTGCTCAAACAGGGAGATCCTACTCTGAGTCACTTCTGTACTTGTGATGTCTGTTCCTTCTTCTGATTGGTTTCTCCTCCAGGGAGCCTCATTCTTGGTCTTTACAAGAACACATTCCTTTCTTGTATATCTTAAATGTAATTTTCTGCTCTGGGTTTGGCAACTGCTTTCTCCTTTGGTGACTGTCTATAAAATTCTATCTTTTAGACAGAGACCTCATGGCAAAATGCAGAGAAGAGCTCTACAGAATCAGAGGCCCGACTGACCATTTCCTCTGGCTCTTGTAGAGGGACAGCAGCATAGCCCAGTAACAACCTTGTGTCATTGAAGTTGATGTCACTTGAAGAGCATATTCTTGATGATTTTTCGACACTCTCAGTTATCTTGAGTATATTGGGTTATACTAGCTTCCTATGTCCTTTCCCTCCAACATCTCCCCATAACCAAGGACACATTGTTGTGGGGGTACCAAAGGTCATAGTGCACAGTCATGGAAACAATTACATCAACTAGGCCAGAAAAAGAATAAATCTATGACTATGACTAATAAATCTATGACTAGGCAAAGTTACTGTTTATTGTGAGGCCAGCTTCTGTACTCGGTCACACTATGGTTTGTCTTATCCTGTCAACCTGTAGTGTGGGTGGTGTTATTTCCCTTCACATTATTTTCAGGTTTATAAACAAAAAGCCGAAGGTTTATGTATTCATTCAAGATAAATGTATTGAGTGTCCATGATGTGCCAGACCTTAGAGGTGCAATAATGACAGACAGACACAGTCCCTGTATCATGGGCCTTGCAGTCTGCTCTGTAGTGAGTAATTAGGCAATCCATGAGTAAACAAAATTTAAAATATATTTCTAAATCATGATAAGTACTATTTTAAAAAAATAAACTTACCTCTGAGAGTATATATTTCACCAACAGGAGGCAGCCTCCAATCCATATGTTTCTGACCCAGAGTCTCTGTTCTGTCCTTCACAGCATCCCGTATTCCAATCTAAGAGACTGAACTGAACATTCGCAAATTATACGTTGCCATGAAAATAAAGAGGGGATGTGAGATAGTGGAGTATCCGCATTGACCTATAACCTAATACGGGTTTTTCTACACGGATCCGCGGGAATTCCCTGCAGGTTTGTGTTGGGTCCGTATTTTCTCTGTCACTCAGGTGTCTCACTGGGGCCGCTTTTCAAGATTTAAGGAAAATTGGTTCAATACCAGTCACCTAGCTTATGGGAAGTCAAACATCTTCCCTGAGATAAATTCCTGTCCCTGCTTTATCCTGATTTTTCACTTCTCCTCTTGTAACTAGACTACTTACTTCTTTTTGCTCCAGAACAACCCCAAAGGAACTCATCCCCTTTCCTTAATTTCACTCCAAACCTATAATGTGGCAGTTTTTATGTTTCACAGTTCTGAGGAGCAACGATGACTGTTGACACTGCAGGAAATAGGAGACGGGGCAGAAAGAGAATTCAAATTGGACATTAGACCTCTGAGTCTTCAGGTTGTCTTCAAGCTCCCATTGGCCACCATCTTCCTCTCAGTTTGTCTGCCCACTGTATTTCCTTGATTCCTCTCTCCCTCACTTCTGCCCTTTTCCAGTTTCTTGTTTATTTCTTGTATAAAATATTTGCACAGTTTTTTTTTCTTTTCTTCATGATGTTACTGCCTCCTAGTCACCTCCTCTGGGTTTCATCTTCTACCGCCTAGGTCTTATCAAGGCACTTGTCTAAATTGATATTGCTCTCCTCTCTCCCTAAGAGAAATTCTGCTGCCGGCTATTCAAACAATGTTATTTTTCACCCTTCTCCATTTGTTTGGACACCGGAATTATAGCATCAAGAGTAAGAAAAGGGTGCTGCAACAGAATAAGAATTCCCTTTGTACTTAAAGAGTGCAAGAGAAAGAAAAACAAAGTTACAACTCTCTCACCTCAACATTCTGAAACTCAGGCTCCCTCTGCTAGTGAAAGAACCTCTGTAACAGATTTCCTTCCGACTGCCTCTCTCATAGGTGTCAAGGCTAACAATCACATCAGCTAGGGAAAAAAGGGCAGGTGAATGATATTCACCCCTTCATGACTTTTATTTGTGCTATTCCGTCCTTGTCTTGGGGAAGCAGCAGCGGCTGAACACCCACACAGGCCTGGCACTGTCCTCCAAGGGCCACAACAGAAGGGAAAGGAGCAGACCCCGGATGACTTTTTAGAAAGTATTGTCCCTCCATGAAAATGGACTTCTTACTGTTCCCGCAATTCTCTGGATCAATCTTGGTGACTGAGCTGCGTCACTGAGGATTTAAGCACCTTACCCTACACTCTACGCCGGGCATGTGCATTAACCATCTATCCTGCTTCAGTTCACCTAACAAATTAATAGGCACCTACTCTGTCAATGAGCCAAGTTGTAACCTCAGAAATGAGTGATGGGAAATATCACTTGGCTGTAAGAGTATATGTCTCAGTGGATATCTCTGCCTTGGGCAACACAAAGAAATCTGCAATAATTCGAAGATACATCATGCGCGTTGCTCCTGGTAGTTTTGTAAAGTGGTTAAGAACACAGACTCTGGACTCAGACTGCCTGGATAAGTGACCTGTCTTTGCCATTCAAAACCTAATTGATTTGGGACCACTCATCTAAACTTTGCATGTTTCATTGTCTCATCTACAATTACAAAGTAATTAGAGTAACTGCCTCATCGTGTTGCCATGAATACCCGTGTGGTATGCATGGGACCGTGTTTGGTGCATAGTGACAATAAATATGAGTGATTATCATCGTATGGACAAGCAGATTCCTACTACTTCAGAGATAAAGTATCTTACCTCCATATACTTGTGTTTCTAATTGAGCTAATGAGAGACTGGGGATGTGCAGCAGCATGCCAGCAACACTCAAGGCCACAAAAGAAATGTAGTTCATGTTCCTAGAGTATCCGTTTGACTCTTAAGAAGTAATTTAGGGGCACCTGGGTGGCTCAATGGGTGGAGCCTCTGCCTTTGGCTCAGTTCATGATCCCAGGGTCCTGGAATCGAGCCTCACATCAGGCTCTCTGCTCAGCAGGGAACCTGCTTCCCTCTCTCTGCTTGCTTCTCTGCCTACTTGTGATCTCTGTCTGTCAAATAAATAAATAAATAAATAAAATCTTTTTTTTTTTTTTAAAGTAAATGAACTCATCTATCTGTATCAACAAGCGTAGATGTCAAAAATGTCATTTTCAAGTGAAGAAAGCAAGCTACAGAATTATGCACAGTGTAATAATAGTATTTTTTTTTAAAGATTTGGAGCACTTGGGTGACTCAGTTGGGCTGCTGCCTTTGGTCATGATTCCGGGGTCCTGGAATCAAGCCTCGCATTGGGCTCCCTGCTCACCAAGGAGCCTGCCTCTCCCTCACCCTCCGCCTGCCACTCCCCCTGCTTGTGCTCTCTCTCTTTGTCAAATAAATAAATAAAGGTTTTTTTATTAAAAAATAAATATTTTATTATTTATTTGAGAGAGAGAGAGAGAGAATGCGTGTGCTTAGGGAGGGCCAAAGGAGAGGCAGACTCCCCGCTGAGTAGGTAGCTTAATGTGGGACTCACTCCCAGGACCCTGAGATCATGACCTGAGCTGAAATCAAACACTTAACCAACTGACCCAGGTGCCCCTGATAATCCGTTTTTAAAACACGAAATTATGGTATTTTTTTTTCAGCATCCATAAATGAGTATAAATCTGTAAGAATAAATCACAAACAAGTAGTGATTATTTCTGAGGAATTGAGAGGAGACAGATTATCAGTGGTGGTCAAGGGGACTTCAGACTATAATGTTTTCATTGTCTTTAAAGTGGGAGAGTAGATTTATAAATTATTTATTTACTAAGCTTTTTTCTTTAAAGAGTAATTTAAAACATTATTTCATTCTTGGAATAAGCCCAGATATATAACGGAATAGAAAGTGAATAAACTTACATAATTTTCAAAATAAAATGTGACACCTCAAATAAGCTTTCTAATTACAGGGTGAACTACCTACCAGAGCCTCCCAAGATACACATTTACCTTGTTTTGTTGTTAAAGGAGCTTTGGGAGGAAAGAAAGATTGAAGAGTACCACATTGATTGGAAGGGATCTCATTCCATTTTTCCCAAACTTAGTTGGTGATGCAACAAGCTTCCATTTACCCAGGCAAGAATGTCAGCTAACCATCTCTTTTCATTCTCTTCACTTTCAGCACATATCCAAGGCTTACCTCTTAAATCCCTCTATAATGTGTCCATTTCTCGTAACTGTCACTTAGGACACCTTCATCTCTTGTCTGAATGACTGCAGATCCTCAGTACCGATTCCCTTGCTTCCATTCACCCAACTTCCTCCATTTCCCGACACACTGATGCCCTCATGATCTTCTGTATGCAAATAGTGTCAGGTCATTCTACTACTATTTATAACTTCTTGATGGTTCTCCATCATCTATAATTCATCTAAACACCTTAATAGCAAAGACAATTTATGACATGGTATGGTAGTTAACTGATCACCAAACTATCCCTGTTTTCGTTACCAAAATGTTTTAGCTTGGAAGCAGATGTCCAGAAGGAAATCAATTTTGTAGATCAGCTTGTACTTGGGTAGGGCCAGGTGACAAGGTCTGGCTGATGGAAAGTGAACCAAAATAATGGATTCCTCTATGGCTCACAGGCTCCTCCTTGTTTTCTTTTCCTTTCCACCCGCTGGAGACAGATCACAGAGCTCTGGTGTGGTAAGGCCTTAGATCCCTGAATCACCACATGGCAGCCAGCTGCCATCTGGTCAGAAACATCTTTCTTAAATGGTTGTATGCTCAAGAAATAAACTTCTATTGTATTTGAGCTATACGAAATAGTAAGAAATATGTATATACATATATGTGTATATATGTATATGTGTGTATATGTGTATACATGCATCTACCCCCAGTTCCCAGCAGAGAGCTCCTAAAATCCCTGTATTTCCCAGGTGATAAGATCTCTAAGGATGTCTTTTGTTCCACTGAGGTGACTCTGAGCCTTGATCAGAAGCTTCAAATTTTCAGTCCCACCCCTGATCCTCCAGAGAGGGGAGAGGGATAGAAAGGGAGTTAATAATTCTTCATGCTCATATAAGGAAGCCTTCATTAAATTCTACTAGTGGAGAGTTTGAACAGCTCTCAGGAAGGTGAACACACACACACCAGTGCTGTGACACCCACCAGTTCATGGGGTCAGAGGATCCTGGGCTAAAGGCCTCCGTCCTATAGAGCTCTCTATCTAGCTGTTCATTGGTATCCTTTATTGTATCCTTTAATAAACTGGAAGACATAGGTAAGTGTTTCCCTGAGTTCTGTAGAAGCTCCCACAAGTTAATCGAACCTGAAGAGGAGGTCATGGAAGTCTATAGCCAAATCTGAGAGAAGCGGATAAAGGGACCAGTTCAAGTGAGAACCATCCTATCGTCTCAGTCTTCTGTTCCTTCCTTC
Organism: Mustela nigripes; assembly: GCF_022355385.1. Taxonomy (NCBI): domain Eukaryota; kingdom Metazoa; phylum Chordata; class Mammalia; order Carnivora; family Mustelidae; genus Mustela; species Mustela nigripes. The sequence goes on along the minus strand of NC_081558.1, from coordinate 76,573,943 downwards.
CTTGCTAGTCCAGCCTCCCCTAGTGGAACAGCAGCTGGAGAGGGGAAAGGAGAAGCACAAGGCAGGGATGTTCTCATTCACAGACCTGTGGCCTAAAGTAGGCCAAAGCTGGGGGCAGGAGAGAAGGGTTTGCACTGAATTCAGCTCAGGGTTTTGAATCGTATCTCCAACTGAACACTTTACTTACTGAAACAAACAAACTTTATTTTTATCTGTCTTGTAGTTAAAACTGAAAGCGAAGTCGGAGAGCTGCCAGAATTCTCACTTGGAAAAGAAAATGATCTCCCCTGAATAACTGTAAGAGATGATAGAAAATAAAAATAAATGTGTACTCTGATTTGCAAGCTTGAACTTCACCGGTTCTATGTGTTGCACATACCAGTTTCATCACTATCGGAACCACTGAAATAATCATAACTTAGAGTTTGGGGTAGGCTGTCAAGAAATCGGTTTTTCCACAAAATCAAACGCTGGAAGCAGAAATATCATCTGGACCCACCTGACATAATGATACTTTCTCTCTCTGGATGAACAGCCGGTCTTTATGGTATTGAGCACGATTCAAGAGGCCTAAAATTTTTGAACATCCTCTTCAGTTGACACAGCTAAAAGTTCAGTGTGCTCTTCAGACCACCAGCATCGTTATCACATGGGAACTGGTTAGAAATGCAAATTCTTAGGTCCCACCCCTGGCTTACTGAATTCACTAAATGAATTTCTCACAGTGGACCCAGAAGTCTGTGTTTAATAAGCCTGGGATTGTGATGAAGCAAAGTTGGAGAACCACAGCAGTCGGATATTCCAGAATATCAATGCAAACCTTTGTATCACAAGGCAGCAATTGAGCAAAATTTTAGTTGGTTTTTTTTTAAGATTTTATTTATTTATCAGAGAGAGAGAGTGGGAGAGAGAGAGCACAGGCAGACAGAATGGCAGGCAGAGGCAGAGGGAGAAGCAGGCTCCCTGCTGAGCAAGGAGCCCGATGTGGGACTCGATCCCAGGACCCTGAGATCATGACCTGAGCCGAAGGCAGCTGCTTAACCAACTGAGCCACCCAGGCGTCCCAAAATTTTAGTGTTTAAAAAAAAAAAAAGTGATACATCAGAGGCACTTGGGTGGCTCAGTTGGTTAAGGGTCTGCCTTTGGCTCAGGTCATGATTCCAGGGTCCTGGGATGGAGCCTGCATCACATCAAGCTCCCAGGTCAGTGGGAAGTCTGCTTCTCCCTCTGTCCCTCCTTCTGCTCATGTTCTTTCTCACACTCTCTCCCTCAAATAAATAATAAAATCTTTTAAAAGTTTTCCTGTAGCAGACAGGACACTACGCTGTGCTGGGAGACATTATCCCAAAATACAGATGGAAGAGGAGGGCAGGTGGACACGGCTGACCAACAGGAATGCGGTGGCAGGAAGCCATGCCAGGAATTGGGCTAACCTCCTTTCACAGGTGTTTTATGTGCCCACAAGCAGTCAGGTGGGAATAAGTCACATACAGGTCACTGAAATATCAGGTCCATGACTGTCATGCCTATGCAAGGGTTTTACAAACTTAGATGCTTCCCTAAACCCTTGAGAGTTCAAGTGAGGAGTTTTCTATATGTGAGCCATACAGTCCCATTATTTACTAAATGAGCTGGAAGCTTATGGCTTCTTACACAAATGTGTAGCTGAATTGTTTCTCTCTCTCTCTCACTTTCTTTCTCTCTCACACACACACATCTATATATTAAAATCTGTACCAGTATAAAAGTAAGTGAAAGTTATAGCTAAGTATCTGTATGATGGGGATGAAACATGTCAAGGGTCTTGGGTTTTTGAGCGAATAGATCTGCTCCTTATCGTTTATCACCCTCCATGGGTTGGGCATCTAACCACTTGTACCCACAGCATCACTACATAAATAACTAATTTGTAATCCACCTTCTTACATGCCAAGCTCATCATGCTTACAGGTGTGGTATTTTCTCATTTAATCCTCGCAGTAATGCATCAGGGGTATACCATTACTATTTTCACTTCAGAGAGGAAACTGACCTTTATTGACACCCAAAGTCACCCAGCTGGGAAGTGGTAGAACCATGTTGTCCATTCAGGCTGTACGTCATTCTCTTAACCACTATGTTATACGGCTCCCTACGGAACTGAGAGCACCTCATACATCAGGCTATAATAACAGATAGTAGGCTTGTTACACGTCGTTATCCATTTTCTATCTAAAATTTATCAAGCCCTGCCTCTGCCGTTTGCTTCTTGTGGGAACAGGGGCGCGGGACTAACCTCACTGAGTAAACCGCTTACTTCTCTAGCTCTGAAGGTCTTTATGAAGATGATATAAAGGATGCACACCTAGAAGGTCCATTAAATTCTTAGAAACACTTTTGAAGAACAAGGGCTGACCCACCATCAGTTAGTTCCTACTGCATCGAGGCAGACCTCTAAAGTCCAAGTATGGGAGACTTACATCTTACGTATTTCCACCTTGGACATTGGTCATCTTAATGGTGTCACCTGTGAACAAGATGACATTGTATATTCAATTCATGAAGACTCTTAAGAATACTGCCATGCCCCCATTCACAGGAAGGTGCACGCCAGACCCAGAGGGCTATCAGTGACCGTGGACCCACTCGAGCATCTAGCCGGGCACTGTAATGGGACGTTACTCACATTATATTAAGGAATCCTGACAGTGAGTTTGATGCCATCGTCATCATCTTCTAGATGAGAAAATGAGAGCATAGATGGGTTAATTGGCTTGTCCATGTCACAAATAGAAGAGCTGCAGTCCAACCCAGGCCAGGCTGAGTGTAAACATATATACTCTTCCCAGTAAATCACACTGACTCTCTAATATGATGACACATAGAGATTATGCACCATCGCAGGAAGCTTTCTGTCCTTCACCATTGGTGTAAGTGATTGCTAACTGTAAATACTAATATCACCCTAACTTTCCTCTGTGGAGCACATTGTCATGAAAAATGGGTTCCTCTTACTTGGACAGCAGGCTGTTCATACACACGGGACCAGATTAATCTTTCCTAACTTTTAGTCTTGTGTGCCGCCTTCATGATTTTGCTGTTTAAGGGACCACCACTGTTACTTGCCACCAGCAGATGGTATTTATAGAAATAAATACAAAGAGGAGTGAACAATGGCATTAGGCCCTAGCTACATAATGTCTCCTCTCTTTTTGTGAAAACAGAGGTCAATAAGCATTTGGGAAGGGTAAACACATACTGGCATCAACCTGAAAATTTCTATTTACCCTAATCAGAATGATTTTTTAAAAGATTTTATTTATTTATTCATTTATTTTTGTCAGAGAGAGAGAGAGAGCAAGAACACAAGCGGGCAGAGTGGCAGGCAGAGGCAGAGAGAAAAGCAAGCTCCCTGCTGAGCAAGGAGCCCGATGTGGGACTCGATTCCAGGACCCTGGGGTCATGACCTGAGCTGAAGGCAGCTGCTTAACTGACTGAGCCACCCAGGCGTCCCCAGATGATTTTATAGTATTGAAAATGGAACACTATTTGGTAGGTGATTTAATGTCATTTAATGCCCTCCCCAGGAACCAATGCCAGTTGTCTCATGTGTCACAGAAGAGCATTTGCTGTGGCCTCGGTGATAGTTATCTACACTTTGAGAGATAACGAACAAGGATGTTTTCAGGGTTCCTTCTGGTTCCTTCGGGTTTGTGGAAACTTTTCCTACTTATGCCTTGAGCAAGCCACCTATCATTGAAATTAATGTACATTCAGGCGGTGCGCAGTCATGCCTGGGTGTGCCATTAACATTGGTAGTGGATTGAAAAAACTTACTCCCATTCGAAGGTACATCCATGATCAGAACTCAAGGAAGCAAGTTATCCAATTCACCTATAAATTTGAACAGTTCCCTAAAGCTGAAAATGTCTCCAGTGATTAGAAACAGACACGGGGAAAAAGCCTGCCTGTCAAAACAGAACACGGCTCACATCAGCTCAAAACAGCGTGAGGAAATTTTGCAGGCTATTTTCTACCAAATAGAGAGCACTATCAATTCACATCTGGAGTTTATCTGTAATGATAAATCGCCTTCCATATGTGCTTTTTCGCCTCCCCCAAATATTTTATTTATATAAAGAGATAAGATAGACAATTCCTAGGGAGAAGGAAGAAGATATGTGGATGAAGATATGTTGAAAGACGTGCATATCTGCTTGTTCCTTGCTGGTTTTCCCCAAACTGTAAACATTAAAACAATGAATAATGTATTGGAAAAATAACAGCTGATTAGAAGCAAGACACCTTGATAAAAGTACTTAAGAACTGTTCTCTGTTGATTGGCCTCACTGGGGTCAGCAGCAGCTCCCAGATATGCAAATACTGGTGATTTTCAAATGAAGAGATCCCTTCCATTTCCAATTACCCTCCTGGGAAATTTCATTTGAAAAATTCACCACATACAATTATCACCTACATAAATTTCGCTGTCCCTCTCATAGACTTGAGAGTCCGTGGAAAGCATGCATAAATGATTTAGTAAAGCGAGTGACCAAATGTCAGGCTTAGTTTTAAGTTCTATCCAAAGATACCATGCCGAAAAATCAGAAAATGCTAATAGAAAGGTCAAGGAGAAAAATCCCTGACAGGGAGTCCTTCATGTCCAAACTGGAATGGATTTATAAAATTAGGAAGAAATGTATCAGTTACAAACCACCCAAAATTCATTGGCTTAAAAGAGCAATTACTTATTACTTTGCTTGAGCTTTTGCATCAGCTAGGGGTTGGCTGATCTCAGTTGAGTTTGGCTGGGAGTAGCCCTTGCTTTGTGTGTCTCTCATTCTACTCCTGAGACCAACAGGCTTGTCTAGACAGGCCCTTCTCTTGTCCGTGGCAGAAATTCAAAGGTGTAAACTCAATTGTGTACGTGCTTTTTCGAGCTTCTGCTTAATCCGTACCACTAACATGCCACTGACCCAAAGCAAATCATTTGGCTAAACAGAGAATCAAGGAATAGGGAAAGACAGCCCCCTCCTTGGTGAGCAGAACCGCAAACTCAGACGCCAAACAACACGGATGGATTGCACTGACCACCCCAGTCACTTAGGGAGAGAAGAGAAGCATTGGTGCCACAAATTCAATCTATCTCAGGATACAATTAATAAACCAAGACAGCCCAAGTCATCTGCCTCAAAGTGGGTATATAGGGGCACCTGGGTGGCTCAGTGGGTTAAAGCCTCTGCCTTCAGCTCAGGTCATGATCCCAGGGTCCTGGGATCGAGCCCCGCATCGGGCTCTCTGCTCAGCAGGGAGCCTGCTTCCTCCTCTCTCTCTGTCTGCCTCTCCAGCTACTTGTGATCTCTGTCTGTTAAATAAATAAAATCTTAAAAAAAAAAAAAGTGGGTATATAGAGGAAAAACACAATAGAAAAAGATGCCCTTTTTCTTTCTGAAAAAGAAGCTTTCTGAAGTTTTCCAGTTAGAATAGAATGCCAGAATATGAGTCATAGTCATGAAAAGGACCCAGGCCTTGACAAGCTATAGTTCTAACCACCCACCACCCCACCACCCCACCCCCACCCCCACCCCTGCTCTGGCCAAGCACTTGCAACAGCAGCTACCCTCAGTAAGGAAAATGGGCTTAGTGAGGCTAAGACTGGTTAAAGAGTTTAATCAAAAGTGTACACTTAGTCATTGCAGACAGGAAAAAGTTCAAAGTTGTCTGAAATGGCTCTGAGGCCTGAACCTTAGGATTCTGTCTTAACGTGACTGGCAGATTGTGTCTCTAAAGACTTATTTAAAGAGCCAGGTCTTCCTGGCACCTGACCAAGCATCCTACTCTTGATTTCACCTCAGGTCATGGTCTCTCAGGATTTTGGATCAAGCCCGGAGTCAAGCTCTATGTTCTGCCATAGGCATGGAGTTGACTGGAGATTCTCTCTCCTCCACCCTCTGCCCCTCCCCTGCTCACGCTAAAGCATGCTCTAATACAGTCTTTAAAAAATAATAAAATATTTTTTAAAATTTTAAAATAAATAAATATCCAGGTCTTCGAACACCTATAGTCTCTTCTAAGGAAGTTACAATCTCAGCTAATGCCTTTTATGAGACAGAACTCTTCCTCCAGGAGGAACACACTTTTGTTTAGAATACATTGTGACTATTATCACTTGTTTTTTGTCACCTTGGCACTTTTAACATATATCTCTATGTTTACTTGAAGTATGATTTTAATTTAAACTTTTCACAGGAACACCTTTGATTTAGTATTCTAAGCCAGCAAAAAAAAATTTTTTTAATTAAAAAATACATGTTAGGGTGCCTGGGTGGCTCAGTGAGTTAAGCCTCTGCCTTCGGCTCCGGTCATAATCTCAGAGTCCTGGGATCGAGCCTCGTGTCAGGCTTTCTGCTCAGCAGGGAGCCTGTTTCTCCCTCTCTCTCTGCCTACTTATGATCTCTGTTTGTCAAATAAATAAATAAAATCTTAAAAAAAAAATACATGTTAATCTCAAAATTTCTCTGTAAGAATTGATTTCAAGGTGTAGATATTGTATATGTGTATATATATACACATATATATAAAATGTTATATTTTATACATATTACAGATATGTTATCATGTTACCTATTATAGCTATTTTGTTAAGAGCTCTTTTGTTATATAGAATTAAATAATTTAATACAACTAAAGGTCTTAGTATAATGCCTGGAGTATAGTAAGTAGCAAATAAAGGATAGCTCTGTAGAGAAGGAACCTGCTTATCACAGGACACTCTTTATTTAAGTCCTCATCCTGGATGTTAAAATTCAACTGGCTGGTGAGTCTACCCCAGATCAATATATTTCAAGAGGCCACCTCCAACCCAGACATTCAAATGATATAGCTTTGATTTGATCCTGGAGGAGACAAAAGGAATATCTGGGGAAGCTGTTTAAGGCTTTCAATGATGCGGAAACACTGAGAATCAGGAAGTGACTTTCATGCACACCTCAACCTATAAAATTTGCATCCATGGCCATCAGACATAACCTAGTTGTTAAATGGGCAGATCCTGGCCTTTGGATGAACTCCCAGTCCTAGGACCTGCAAAGAATAACACACTGCACACAATTTCTGCACCAAGTTTGTTCTTGGCTCTCTCTGCCTCCTGTTCCTATGTGTGAGTATGCTATCTCTGGTTTATCCCAATGGTTTATCCCAATGGCAGTGATCAACATGAAGGCAATGTATCCTGCCCTTCATCTGTCTTATACGTCCACTGACAGCAAGCATTTTCTGAGTAGATGAGATTTTATTGAAATTTGAGAATCACAAGAAATACATTCCAGGTTCCCACTGCAATGTAAAAACAGACCTGCATGAAATAAATCACCCCAAAATTTTGTGATGTAAAACAATAATCATTTATTATTATTATTATAGCCTCTCATTACAATGTTAGCTGGAGCTAGGTTCATCTGGGTGGTTTTCACGTGGCCTCTCATGTGGATTCAGAGGCTGGACTGGGAGCCATCTGTAGGCTTCACTCACATGTCTGGTGCCTGGACTTGAACATCTGGAGCTCCTCAGGACAATCATTCACTTTCTGGTCTTACCACATGGTCTTAAAGAATTTGGGCGGAAGAATAGCTAGACTTCTTACATAGCAGTTCCAGGCTCCAATGCAAGTGTCCCAAGAAGCAGAGATAAACAGAAACTGTATCACCTTTTTTAACCTGACCTTAAAGTCACCCACCATTACTCTTATTATATTCTTTTGCCAGGGAAATCACAATATCCGACCAGCTTTAAGGGGAAGACACAGACAGCTCCCACTTAATAAGGGAGTGGCACGATTCTAAAAGAACATGTGGGATATGAAGTGGTTTCGTGGTTATTCTTGGAAAATACAGTTTGCTAAAGAGAGATCATGTCTCAGAGTATCTCATCATTTGTTGGTCACTGTCTTCTTCCTGCCCAAGCCATGCATGGCCTTCTTCCACTATTCCCTAAGAGCTCCAAATTTTCCTCACTCCATTATGCATGATAGTTCAGTTCTTGCCAGTATTCTATCTTTGCTGCCTGTCAGAAGAAAGAGACTCTATCCCCCAGGAACCTGAACATCTGCCTTCCATAGAGAGCCATACTCAGATTTACAGGTAGCCAACCCTTGGCCTGCTTTCTATCGGACTGCAGAGAATGGTATGAGAGAGAATGAAAGGAATAGTGAGAGGACAATAGCCACAGTCTTTGACAAAGATCCTCTCCTCCTTAAAATAGAGTCTGGAACGAACCGTAAGAGACTCTTAATGTCACAAAACAAACTGAGGGGTCTGGGGGGGGGGGGGAGGGAGAGAGTGGTGGGGTTATGGACTTTGGGGAAGGTATGTGCTATGAAGTGTGTAGACCTGGCGATTCACAGACCTGTACACCTGGGGCTAATAATACATTGTGTGTTAATAAAAAAATTAAAAAATTTAAAAAATAGAGTCTGGAAATAAGGAGATGGGAGTTTCATATATTCCAAGAAAAAAGATACATCCTCAATAAGGCAAGGGAGAAAAATATGTAAACAAAACCCCAAGGTTTTGGAGAGCATCATTTAATAGTCTATTCAAAGATGGAGGAATTCATTGCTTCAGCTTGAAGTGATTAGTCAACAAGATGAGAATGTCAGATACAGAAAAACCTCCAGAAAGAGAAACACAATTGTGAAACAGTTACAGCAACATCAAAGCCCCTGTGGCAAACTGCCCTGCTTCACACTTCCATTTCATCTCTCGTGTCCAGCAATATTGCAGATGGAAAAATAAAAGCAATTATAATTTCTCTGAAGATGCCTAGTGCATAAAAATTGTTCTGACACAATAGTTCCCTCCACATAGTATTCTAGGAAAATTATTTTTCCTTAAGAGAACACATTTATGCACACTTGTACCAGTTTAGATTGCTTTCTATAATGTGTAATCACAAATCTAATGAATTATGACTTGAGTAGTCGAGGTTTTTTAATTTTTTACCATGTAATAAGGAGCCCCAATGTTGCTAGCACAGTCACTATTATGGTTTTATGATTTCATCAAGGATTCAACTTTCTTCTATCTTTCTACCTCCACCAACTTTAGTGTGTGGCTTTTATCCACATGATTGCAAGATGGCTGCTGCTGCTTCAGTCAACACATTCACATTCCAGGTCAGAAATGCAGGCAAGTATCAAAAGCCTTCTCTTTATGACAAAAAATCAATTCTTCTCAGTGTGTTTGGCCTACATCTTATTAACCCAGAGTTTTGTCACATGGCCACAACAAATCAGAGTGATACTTTAGCTTTCCAGTAAAGCTAGAAGATGATAAAGAAATGGGTGTTGTGAATGACATTTGGCTACAAAAGTAGAGTGTTTGCCACAAGTAGCAGCCTGGGAGTCAAGAGTGCTAGATTCTATTTAATCCTCTGATCTAACTGTCTAATCATGGAGACTTTTAACCTACAGGACCCCGTCCAAAAGAATGGAATAATGAAACAGATCTTGAATACTCTATGATTGTCTACATCCAGTGTTAACTTAAGGTAGCATGGTTGGGGCAGACACTGTTAGTCACCTAACCAACACTCATTTCCCACCTGTCTTCCCCTACTAGCAGAGACTAACTTCCACCATATAACCTGGTGAGATTGAGACTTTCTTCCAGCTACAGCATGACTAAAACTTGGCCAAGAAGACCCACGGAAGAGTATGCCACAGCATCTGCAAAAGATTTTCCACCAGACAGTCAGATTGGTGTATAAGGAAATGTCTTCTAGATCCTTCTCCCATCTCTGTCCCCATCCAGTCTTTGGACTCAGCTGGGTGAACTATGGCAGCCATTTGTATCAGTGAGGCAACAAACTTAACACACTAAAAATAATGGAATGGATGGATGATAAAGAATTTCAGTCATTGGTGTAATCAATTATGGGATCACCTTTTCCTGATTTTGCATTATAGGAAACAATAAGAACACTGTCTATACATGTTATTCATGCTTTATGCTATTACTTGCAGCCCAAACATCTTATACAATACAAAGATCTAGTAGAAACTATTGTAGATTTTATTTATTTTTTAAAGATTTTATTTATTTATTTGACAGACAGAGAACACAAGTCGGCAGAGAGGCAGGGGGCGGGTGGGGGGGGGGGAGAAGCAGGCTCCCTGCTGAGCTGAGAGCCTGATGTGGGGCTCAATCCCAGGACCCTGAGATCATGAACTGAGCAGAAGGCAGAGGCTTAACCCACTGAGCCACCCAGGTGCCCCAGAAACTATTGTAGATTTTAAATCAGCAGTCTTATACTTTACTTGCATCTGAATCACCACAGAAGCTTGTTAAAATGCAGATTTCTGATGCAGTAGATCCAGGAGGGGGCCTAAAATTCTGCATTTTTAACAGGCAGGTGATATCGATGTTCCTACGCTACAGAGGCTCCACATCACACTTGGAACATCCAAGTGCTAACTCACATGTGGCTCTTGTATGATGTTGATCAAGTCACATCACTTGTCCAGGCTTCAATTTTCTCATAAAATCTGATATCTTGTGCTTCTAAGTATTACCAGAAGAAAATGTGTTAATTTCCTCGGCAAATGAAGGTACACATGAAAAGTGAACTGAGAAAGCATACACGCTGTGATTTATTTTAAACCTTCTGCTAAATGGTCATTAATCTCATTACTTCATACAAATTGCAATCAGGATGAGGCCACATATGCCAGCACTTGTTTCCATGACTGTCCAACTGCCCCACCTACATGGAAACATCATGGGAACAGAATATTAAACCGAGCTGTATTTGCAGCTGCTCCCTTAGAACCTCATTATGAATAATATGTGTGCTAATCAGAAATTCAATTAATAGAGATTTGAAAAGATTTAGAGCAATAACTCCTTTTCCCTACCCTATTCTTTTGCCATGAGAGTGAAGAATGAATGTGGTTATTTTCATAACAAAAAAGCCATCTGCCTGCAAGGGTGATTGCAGCTTGGTACCCTCTGTCTCAGGTACTCTCCGCAGCCCACAAACATCTTGGTTCAACCCTGAAATCTGTCCGCTTTTACATTTGAGCACTTTGTCTCTCTCTCCTAACCTCACTGCATTCACACGACTGATCAAGGATAACCTGCCCTCCCATGGTACCCTCCCAACTAGAGTCTTAGACATCTCCTTTACTATACCTTGAGACATGTCAGGTGCCAGGAAGCAGTGGAGTTCTCTTATACCATGAGCAGAGAGATGAGAGGTTTCTTGCATTTTTTTCTTATATATACTTTTTTCTTTTTAATAGACTATTTCTTAGAACTGGTTCAGATTACAGAAAATTTGAGAATATAGTAGGATTCCAGTTTCCCTTATGTTACTTTCCCCTATTATTAATGTCATACGTGAGTAGGACACAAATAATGAACCAACAGTGATACATTATAATTCACTAAAGCTCATGGTTTATTTAATTTCCCTTGGTTTTTACCTCATAGTCTTTTTCTATTTAGGGTTCCACATTACATTTATGTTATGTCCCTTTAAGCTCCTCTTGGCGGCGGTCATTTCTCAGACTTCATTTAGATGACGTTGAGAGTTTTAAGGAGTATTTATCTGGTATTTTGTAGGATGCTGCATTATTGGAATTCGTCCGATACTTTTATCTTGGTCAAACTGGGGTTATGGGCTACTGGAAAGAAGGTCAGAAAGACCAAGTGCTATTTTCATCAAACCCAATTAAGTGTATATACTAGAAATGTGGTTTTTAACTATTTATGTTGGCTTTGACCATCTGGTTGAGGTAGTGTTTTTCAGGTGTCTCCAGAATTAAATTATTCTTTCCTCCCCTTTTCATGATGTACATTTTGAAAAGAAATCTTAGGAAGCCTACATTTAAAGAGTGAGGGTTTATATTCTAACTCCTCGAGGCAGAGCTCTACATAACATACTTTGAATTTTTTTGTGTGGAGAATTGTCAATACTTATCCATTATCAATTGATTCAATCATTAATTTATGACATTTGGAGTCATGTATATTTATTTTATACTCTTAGCTAAAGTCTAATACTACTCTGTTTTTTCGCTTCAAGTTGTCCCATTTTTGGCCATTGGGAACTCTTTTAGTTGGGTTTTGTTTTTTTTTTTTTTTTTCCCTTTAGCATGTCCCCATTACTGTGTGCTGGTGGGTGTATCTTCTTCTTCTTCTCCTTTTTTTTTTTTTTTTTTTGAGTCCTTTTTAATTTTCTGGTGATAAAGATGATCCAAGCTCATAAGCTCATCTTGTATATTTCCTTTCCAAGTCATAGAATCATTCATTTATCCAAGTCCTGGTTATTTGTTTTGGAGAACAGCGTTAGAAACCAAGGTCCAGATTCTAGTGTGTTTATTGTTATTGAAGTGTTCTTTCTATTAGGTCCCCTCACCTGACAGAACAACAACACCAAAAAAAGGATGTTTATACTAGTCCATGTATATACACATATCTATAAATATTTATGTATGTAAAAATCTGTATCTGTATGAAGCTAAACATAACTTCATTCTGATGCCCTCAACCCTAATCTGTTGCCATAAGGATCATTCTAGACTCCTCTTCTTGCTTATCTGGAACTTCTGACTCCAATAGTGAAAGAACTGGTCCCCACTATTTGCCATCCATTTAATTAATTCTTCAATTCCAATATAGATGTATGGTAGCATCAGAATTATTAACCTGAATCCCCATGGGAAACAACTTTGTCAGCTAGGGTATAATTTTTTTTCTTTAGTCTTACCAACTCAACTCAATTCCAAAGATTCTTAGATTGGCACCTGTCCCCTTCTTCAGCTTCAGTGAGGTAATATCATTACATTTTTAATATAGTTAGATTCTCCTGTCACTACCTATATTCCTTCTTGAGGTCCCAGGATTCTTTATTTATATCTTATATATTCAGTGATAATTTAGAGTTCAAAGTAAATATTGTAACTCAGTGTTCCCCACTTCACAAACCTTTCTACTCAATGATTTCTCTGTTTTTGATTTCATATCATTGAAGAATTAAATTACAAAATCATAGCATATAACAACTCTTAGGAGTCTCAGGGGTTTCCTCACCTGTCTAGCCAAGGAGTGGCAAGCCAAATAAATTATTTGCTTTGTCCAAGGACCGGAACTCTGCTCTTTTGGTTCCCAATCGAAAGCTGTTTACCTTACACTGCCTAATATATAGGGAGAAAAGTAATTTTTGTAAAGGGAATCAAGCTGTGGTTTGTTCTGATGTATCTAACGTCCCAATTCCAGATGAAATTGCAAACTGGGGCTTGTCACGCTGTGCTTTACACATGTGCTTTCATGTGAGTTTAACTGTTTCTCTTGTCCCATAAGAGCATTCAGGCCTACCCAGGCATAATGTGGTCACTTCTGAGGGAACCTCTAAGCTACCATTGGACTTGGATTGAATTTTCTTTCAAAATCTCGTGACAAGGAAGGGGAAAATGAGTGTGGATCTCTTTGGATCAACACAAATCATAAATCTTTAGTTCTCGTTGCTTGGAGCATTAGTTCCAGCATTGCCCCTTCCTCTAACTTTCCCAGATTCATCTCTCTCTGCCCCCAGAGAATCTTTTCTCTGTGTTTCTATATCCTTTGTCACACTACAAAATGGGACAGTCTGGGACTACGGTGTGTATGTCAATTCCCTCCACAGATGACTTTATATATGGCAAATAAGATCTTTTAATCAACATTTGTTTAGGTAATTAGTAAAGGATGAATGGAGTTAGAAACACCTTATAAAGTTGGAAACCTGAGTGAGATGGGAAAATGAAAAAGTTAATACTGGCCATGACAAAAACAAGACAAGGATGGAAAAGAATAGGTTGGAGTTGCATTAGCTACTCTAGGGCCCAGAGGAGAAAGTGGATTCAGGCTACCTAGGAAGGAGTCCATACACGCCACAAAAATATAGATATGGGATCATCATGAAGGTGTAGTCCTTTTAGAATGCTAACCACCTTGACACCAGTAAGGATTTTTCTGTGTCTCCAAGGTAGAGGATGGTCATAGACTTATGACATTAAGGTTGGAAGAAATTTAAAAACAGTCTTACCTAACTTTTTCTCACTCATTTCTCTACTTTGAACTGCTATGTACTTTCAATGGAAGTCAGAGTCTCACAGGTCCCAGAGTTGTATGAGAAGGGATTCTTGACAGGACAAAAGTCATGAAAGCCAAAGCTTCATACTCCCATTTGAGGCACCTCTTAGCCAAGAGACAGAAACCTAGCTTTGGGGTTCAAAGCCACAGAACCTCAAAGATTTTTCCATAACAGTAACTGGTGCTTTCACAGGAACATGAAAAGAGTGACAGAATTTGGACTAGGTTCAGATGAAAAAGCTGAGGAAAATAAGCCTTTCATCATTGATAATGGACCCTGGGGTAATTTAGAACTGAACAGAATGATGAAAGGGACTACTAATTGAAATTGCTTCCTAAAAGTAAATAAAAGTAATAGGTAATGACCAAAAACGTCTACAGACGTGTATGCAAATCTGGCCACTTCCACTCACTAACTGGGTGATTTTGAGCATGTTACTTGTACTTCCCAGGCCTTACCTCATTCCTTGTAAAATTAGGATAATGATATTTACCCGGTGAGGTGAGCTTGTTATAAGGGTAAAATGAGAAAAATTCAGTAAAACAACAGAAAATCTGAAAGACAAAGAAGGAAATCATCATCATTGTTATTATCACCATCATCGACCTCAGCAATTACCAAATCAACAGTCTTCAAAATTGTTCAAGTATTTATTTCTGGCTAACTATTCTACTTGGTGTGTGACATGTAGCTGTTATTGTTAGTATTATTATTGACCAATCAGTAATATCAGAAGGTTATGGATTTTGTTCTATGTTCTATGTTCTTGTTCTATGGCCATCAAATCAGGCTGGTTTTCTTCTACCTTGAGGAATTTGTATGAAGCAGCCTAAAGGCAGGAGAATAGTAAATGAGCCCATCCAAGTCTTATCATCATGAATTCTTACAGTTCATGGTAAAAATGAGATATCTAGGTCAATGCTAGTTATGAGACAGACAAGAAGAAAGGCTGCAACATGTATACATTTCCCAGTCTTCTGACAGATAGTCTTCAATGCCTAGTGCCCTATATCAATCCAGAGAGCTGGTTTTATGAACTGGTTTCAGCCATGTGTCTCTTTAGAGTGAGGGCTGCATTTCTCAGTTACTGGTAACAATTTCTTTTAAGGAAAAGGAAAGCAAATTGCCACTTAAAAAAAGAAACCCTGCATAAATTTCAGGAGCATTAATTACTATTGCCCTTGGTCTTCTGGGAACTCATGCTGTCTTTCCATGGTGATTATCATGATTACATGCTATTTTAATTTTATATTTAGGTCTCTACAGAAATTGCAGATATGTTTCAGCTTAGCTAGAGGAGTTTTCAATCAAAACAAGTTAACATGCTTTTCCTTATTCTAGATTAAACTCTGTACGGTTACGTTCATCTTAAATGCCTGATCACATCCTTGGGCTTTTCCATGAGAAATTCTGGATAGATATCCAATCCCTGTTATTGCCATCTGGAAAGACTTACAGGATCATTAGGTCTAGGTCCTGACCTTCAGGACTAGGCTAGTCCAGTGAGGAAATGGCAAAAAGACCAGGCTATCTCCTTCTTCCTCGCTGACCTGGAATAATTTGAAGCTAGTGCCAGACTCCCACTGGTTCCCATTATCTCTGTCTGATATAACACTAAGAATTTTCTGGTGAAATAAAGAGACAGATAATTCCTGATGAGCCTGAGAGCCAGCAGGAGCTCATGTTCAGGGTTTTGGTGGCCCCAGTGTTTCTTTAAATGGAGATATGTGTTGTCAAAGCCAAGAAAGGAACAGAGGATTATAACAAGTTTCTGATTCTGCAAGGGCCTATTTCTTTCTCTACTGGCTAGGCCTTGACTTCCCACAGTCAGAGAATATTAGAGCTGAAGGACAAGAACCTGCAGTAGGGGCGCCTGGGTGGCTCAGTGGGTTAAAGCCTCTGCCTTCAGCTCAAGTCATGTTCCCAGGGTCCTGGGATTGAGCCCCACATCGGGCTCTCTGCTCAGCAGGGGGCCTGCTTCCCTTCCTCTCTCTCTCCCTGTCTCTCTGCCTACTTGTGATCTCTGTCTGTCAAATAAATAAATAAAATCTTTAAAAAAAAAAAGAACCTGCAGTAGTAGAGATGGTGAATGGCAAGACAGAATGAAGAATGCATTTAAAAACAGGCATGACCAAACCCAAGAAAAGGCCTGATTGATCCACTGACTGTTAAACCAGGACATATGAACCCATCAAGTGCTATGGATTTCCCTTTTAGATCTATAGCATGTCGCTAAAAAAGCACAGCTTTGTTTTGTTTTTTAAGATTTTATTTATTTATTCATTTGAGAGAGAAAGTAGAGGGAGGGGCAGATGAAAGGGGAGAAACAGAGAATCTCAGGCAGACTCAGTACTGAGCCTGACACGGGGGTCAATCCCACAACCCCAGGATCATGGTCCTAGCTGAAACCAAGAGTTGGACGCTTTACCAGTTGAGCTACCCAGGCGCCCCCATAACCACCTTTCTTTCTTTTCTTTTTTTAGGATTTTGTTTATTTATTTATCTATTTATCGGAGAGAGAGAGAGAGAGAGAACACAAGCAGGCAGAATGGCACGCAGAGGTACAGAGAGAAGCAGGTTCCCTGCTGAGCAAGAAGCGCAATGGGGGACTCCATCCTAGGACCCTGGGATCAGGACCTGAGCCAAAGGCAGCTACTTAACCGACTGAGTCACCCAGGTGTTCCCATAACCACGTTTCTAAATAACACACTCTAGGCACCCATTTCATCCATGACAGAAAAAGAACAACATCCTACATAAGCATCAAATAATTTATGATTTAAGCCACAATGAAAAATACATTTCCCCAAACACTAAGAATTGTTTTATACCAACTCTTCAAAAGTAAGCGAATTTTATTTATGTTTTCCTTCTTGAAGCTGATGACAGAAAGCTCCATCTGCGAAATCCATATTGGTACTAAGAAGTTGGCTACACAGCAACAAAGAGAATTTATGCTGACTTTTGTCAAATCTACCTAAAATTTGGGGACTTCGGCCTTTAAAGGCCCATACAACAAATCAGACAATTTCCACAAGGTGCCATATATTTATTTGTTCAGGGGGAAGAAGGCCTGACGTAGCTAGGAGCCTTGGGTCTAATCCTGCCTTTACCACTAATGGGATGCGTGTCCTTCAGGAAGACACAGCCTTCCTGAACTTCAAGTCCCCATCTGTGAAATAAAGTTGTTGGGCTAAGTCAGTATTTTTCAGCCCTGAACATACTTCAATCACTTGGCAAGATTTTTAAAAAGGGATCCTCAGGCCTTACCCTAAATTAATTACTTTACACTCATCAGGGGATGGAGTTACTTGTTTAAAGTTCCTTAAGCTGAGACCCATGAGGCCATATTCACCTTGAGTTCACATGGTGTGGACATTCTGTCACGTTCAGTTCTACAGTATCTTGGAACTTCTAGTCATCTCTGAACTTTCTCCCCTGTAGAAGGCAGAATTCTAAGACCATCAATGAGCTGTACCCTTGTATCAACCCCTTTGCTGCAGATGGAGCCTGTGACTTGCTTCTGGTCAAGAGAATATAGCAAAGGTGAGGAGACAGTCAGTCTGATGATTATGTCAGCTCCGGTATAGTGGACTAGACACAGAGACTCTCCTGTGCACTTTAAAGAAGTAAATGGCCAAATTGTGCAAGGGTCTCTGTTGTGGACTGAGTATTTGTGCTCCCTGCCTCCAGAATTCATAGTTTGAAATCTAATCCTTAATGTGATATTATTTGGAGATGGAGTCTGTGGGAGGTATGAAAGCATGAGGGTGATCATGATCTAATGATCACGAATGAGCTTCCATGCATGGTATTAGCACCCTTATAAGAAGGAGCTAGACAGCCTTGCTCTCTTTCCATCATGTGAGGACATGAGAAGAAGGCAATCTGCAAAACTGGTAGAGGACCTTTATCCGACTCTGCTGGATTCGATTTCAGAATTCCAGTCTCAGAGCGGGTATAGCTCAGTGGTAGAGTCTGACTGCAGAATTTCAGGCTCAGGAACTGTAAGAAATAAATCTGTTGTTTACAAGCCACCCAGGCTATAGTGCTTGGTCACAGCAGCCCGAACCAAATAAAACAGTGTCTGAGAGAGCCATAGCCATACAACCAGGTGCTGCTACACCCTCTGGTCCCTGACTGACAACCGGCAAGAAAGCAGGGACCTCAATCCTAGAACTGCAGAGCTGAATTCAGCCCAAAACCATGTGAGTTTGGAAAAGAATCCATAATTCCAGAAAGGAATAGTTTGCACCAAAGACTGCAGCCTTGTGGGACCCTGAGCAGAGAACTGCAATCTTTGTCTGGTCCCCTGACTCACAGAAGCTATGAGATAATAAATGCATATTGTTTTTGGTTGTTACATTTGCGGTTATTTGTTACACAGCAATAAAAGCAAACAAACAACCAAACAAAACTAATACACCTTCCAAACGGTGCATTTATGTTCAGCATGAGAGAGTGCCTGGTAGTATCTTACAGAAAGGTATGAGGTATATTTTGGAGAAACCTGGACTTGTAATGCTGAAAAATAAATTGTGGAGTTAAGGTTTTCCAAAAAGGGAAATAAATACATATTTTAAATATAGGTTATATTCCCTCAAATTCAAGTACTTAAAAATTATTTTAAGAATGTATTTGTTTTTAAATCAGGAAAGACCTGTGTTAATGTCTTTACTATCACAAAACCAAATTCCTTAAGATTTATTTTTTCCATGTCTTGGCTTCAGGTGTCCTATTGGTAAAATAAGATGAATAGAGAAGTTCCCTTTCCATATCTATGACCCTAGGCTCTTTGCATAGTGATTCCATCAGCACAATGAGGAAGGGTAGGCAGTCTGAAGTGAGCCTGATCTGAGTTAAAATTCTGGCTCCTCTCCTTATCAGCTGTAGATTTTGGCAAGTAATTTATCCAACTTACTAAGCCTCGGTGTCCTCATCTATAAAATGGGGTTAATAAAATTCCTCAATCTTCTAGTTTTATGGGTGGGTTTATTATGTGCATCCGTAGATATAATGGGCTCAATAAAACACAGGACTAGCAACACATAGTAATGACTCAAAAATGGCAGTGGTGATGATGGTTGCTTTTGTTACAAGTTCTTTGCTCGATGGCATTAGGGACAATTTGTTTATTTTTAGCATCTGTTATGATCTGTACTAGGAGAATGTTCAACAAGGCACATTTGAGAACATGGAGTTAGGGAGAGAATACAATGGTGGTACAAAGTCTGCAGAGGAGGGCCGTGTCCTTCTCCAAAACCAGCAGGGAGAAGCAACCTCCTCTACCCCCGCCTCTATTTTCATTGCTTCTTCCTTCAACAGTGCCAAGGCCAACGCCAAGAGGACGGACGTGACAGAGATTAACAATACATTCCTAGTAGTTTATCTGGGTTAAAGAACAAAGACATGAATTTTTCCCCATCCTTCAACTTGTCCCTATCGTTCTCTTTCCCTTTGTACCAGTAAAGCCAGTCTTTTCCAGGCACTATTCTGAGCTACTTTCAGGGAGCAGATGTAGTTCTTTTGAAATCAAAGGATGGGTGATTGCCTGACAGACTTGAAGTCTTCAAATACTATTGTGTTTGAGCTGCATCATCTAGGAAGATTATGGCCAAAAAAGGTATTCTCTGCTCAAGCAGAGCTGTTAAATAAAATCCAAATTTGTTTTTGAAAGTCTCACCCTAAATGTGGAGAAGAGAACTACAAAGTTGGGCCCCAGGAGAAACTTTCTACTTGGCTGACAAGAGTTTTCAAGAAAGTTGCCTGATGATCCCCAGAGCCCACATTTATTTGGCAAAGAATGGTTTCCTTTTCAAAAGAGAAAGAAATCCTAAAATAAGAGGTAACTTCTCTTTCATGGAAAAAAAAATTTAGCAGAGAAACAAGAGAAGTTCTTAGAGGATAAGTACATGAAATACTAAATTATATTGAAAGATTCATTACCAGAATTTTTGTATGAGCTATAAACAAAGACAGTTAGATAGATTCATGGATATGAGAACCATAAGGAATCACCAATTTCAAATCAGAGGTCTTGAATGTGTTCAGAGCCTAAAATACATGTCAAAAATATCAAGCAACACATTCCACAAAAGATCCCTTGATGATCCATTAGAAAAGTAATTCATCACAGATTGGTCCCTGTGTCGATGTCTTACTCTCTTGGACACACAAAGGAATATGAGAGAAGACAAAATGATGGGCTTTTATTTTTTCCCCCCAAAATGCTTTTATCTAAAGCATACATACTTTTAATACATACTATGCTGTGTTTATTTGAGGGGCAATCTGAAAAAAATTTGCCTTGTTCAGTCAGTGAAATTGCTGTAAGCTTTATGATAAAAATCAGAAGAAAATGGCCCAATGAGAACCATGTTCATATGTACAATTGGCCTTTGATCACACAAAATAAAACAAGACTGCTGGCCTCCAGGGAAACTCTGTGGTTCAGTCTATAGATACAGGGCTGAAAATAGAGCTGTCTAGAAGGCTTAGTATTGGGAAAGGTCATAGAAATGACCTGACCAACCATTGATCCATGAACTGGACCCAGGATATTGGTGGTTCCTCACCTTGGCCTCTGTCTTTGAAACGTTGGTTCTGCTTGCCTTTTTCTACTCTGAGGCTGCTCCAAAGAC
Source organism: Mustela nigripes (assembly GCF_022355385.1). Classification (NCBI taxonomy): domain Eukaryota; kingdom Metazoa; phylum Chordata; class Mammalia; order Carnivora; family Mustelidae; genus Mustela; species Mustela nigripes. The sequence goes on along the minus strand of NC_081558.1, from coordinate 76,553,190 downwards.
ATAGGACACAACCTTAAGATGGTGATGTGGTTTATATGACTGAACCTAGTTAAGGCCTCTATGTAAACTTGTAAGGTTTGGGAGGTGGGTGCAGGACTCCTGTCTTGCTGCTGCCCAAGACAACCCTCATACGTAGGTTCCCTTTGCTTTTTAAACATGCTCCCTGCCCACCTGGAATGGCCTGGCTTTTTCTTCCATCTCTCCCTACCCTCCACACATGGAGGTCAGTTTCAGATGGTACCCAGGAAGCTTCTGAGAAGGTTATAAACCAACACTAAGAAGGGAGAGTTTACCAGGAGGAAGGAAAGATGAAAACAATTTGGAAAATGTGCTCAAGATGGCTTCATCTCAATTCTTGCTGTCTTCAGCTTCCTTGGGTTAAAAATGATTTTCAGGATATACCGTTCACACTACAAATCCCAGTGGAGAGATCTCTCCACACTTGAACCAAAGGCATAGATCCAAAAGGCTTAATCAAGCAACACTAGGTGCAGGGGTTTATGAAAAGGATGTTCCAAGTTTTCCAAATGCTCTCATGGGAATTCTGGAACTACAGCAAGACTCTTTTCAGTATTTTTCCAGGTCTGATACTTCTCCAACCAGTTAGAGAATCATTTTTTAAAACTTAAGCATGTCTTGCATCAATACTGAATTTAAAAGAATAACATTAAGCATCTCCTTTCCTTCCTTGACTGCAGAGGACTTGGATTTGCATTGGAATCCCACCATCAAACCAAATGTGTCTTCAACAAATGCACCTAAACATTTCTTTTTGCTTTTCAACAAGGTCAGGTGAAAGTGGTCCATAAATTTCTCCCATAATTCACAAGAGCAAGGGCCAAATAGATGTTTTCTGGATACATGATGATACATAGGAATTCTAAAATTTTATAAATATATTATGAAGAGTCAAGCTGCAGAGCAAGAAACTGAACGACCAATATACATATGAAAATCATTTAGCTTTATTTACGATTAAAAAATGGAAATGAAGATGTTAAGACAGCATCTTCCTTATAAAATTGATAATAAATTAAAATATCAGTGGTGGTGAGGATTATGGACAAAGGCCATATTCATATACTACTGAGAGCGAAGTGGTACAACCTGTCTGCAGGGAGATGTGGAATTTGGCAATACTTATAAAATGCTTAAAAAATTCACATACCCGGGGCACCTGGATGGCTCAGTTGGTTAAGCACAGTTTCAGTTCAGGTTGTGATCTCAGGGTCTTGGGATCAATCAAGTCCCACATAAGGCTCCTGGCTCATTTGGGAATCTGCTTCAGATTCTTTCTGCCTCTCCCTCTGCCTCTCCTACTTATGTGCCCTTCCTCTTTCTCTCTCTCTCTCTAAAATAAGTAAATAAATATTTAAAAAGAAAATTCACATACACTTTGGATCCTAAATTCCATTTCTATGACTATATGCTAAGAAAATAATTAAAGATGCATACAAGCATTCAGCTTCAAAGATATACAACACTGTATTTTTTTAAATAATAACAGAAAAGCAGAATCTAAGTTTTCACAATTTCCCAGTTTAGCAAAATACTGTATACCCATATAATGGAATAGGATTTTGCCATTGGAAATCACACTGCAGATTTTTTATTGATATAGACACTTGTAGCATATTTTTAGCTAAAAAAAGAGGTTACAAAAATGATGACTTTATCATATTAAAAGCAAAGTGTAAAAGGTGAAAATGTGCATAGGATTTTGATGGTGTTAAGTATCAACTGGGCCAAGGAACTCAGAAACACCTGGCTTTTGTCCTGGCAAGTTTTCCAATTTCTTTCAGCTTTTCCAAAGAAGAGAAAGTTAAGGAACAAATTCAAATAGTAAACAGAGTACTGATTTAATAGCTGGGTCTGAGATGTTCATAAGACTTCTCAGTTAAAAGTGAACTAGTGGGAGAGTGTAGAGAGGGGGGCGCCAGGATGGCTCAGTCAGTTAAGCGTCTGATTCTTGATTTCTGCTCAGGTCATGATCTCAGGGCTGTGAGCTCAAACCCTGCATGGACCTCTATGCTGGGCATGTAGCTTGCTTGGGATTCTCTCTTTCCCTCTCCTTCTGCCCCTCCCTACCTGCCTCTCTGTCTCCGCCTCTAGAAGAAGAAGAAGGAGGAGGAGGAGAAAGAGAAGAAGGAGGAGGAGGAGTAGAAGAAGAAGAAATGAACTGGGAATCTGTGTAGGGCCTCTGTCTCCCCATCACAGCAAAAAGCCGGGATTTCACTTAGGTGCGCATCCAGACAAGAGAGGAGAGTCAGATCTGACTTTGCTTGTTGATCTCACTGCAAGGAATGAGAAGAGCCAGTAAATGTGAACCATTGAGGGAGACCCACCCCTTAATGACAGTGAAGAGGCCCATTAGTAAACATGACCCCATGATTAACATAGAATCTCATCAGTAAAATTATCTTCCCTAGATTGGAGGAGTGGGAAGGAGGTGTGTGTGTATACGTGGGATGAAAGGCAGACCAGAGCCACAAGGTCCTGCTCAATGACATGATTTCAATAATCTGCTGCATAACAAACCACTCCAAAATGCAACTGCTTAAAAACAATGACATGACTGTTCACAATCCTGTGGTTTGGCTGGGCTCTGATGTACAGCTCTGCCCCATGCAGTGGACCTGAGCTTACTCAAGCAGCTGCTTAGAGCTCAGCCTACACCAAAGCCTCCAAATGGACTCCGGGGTCTCACTCGTCATTCAGGAGTGTTGCCTGAACCTCTTTATGCATAGTGACTGGCTTTAAAGTAAGAGCATTCTAGGAAAATACACCCTGTTCTAAAAATGTGCCTGGGGTTTGTCTGACATCCAGTGTGACATTCAGACAGAAATGATTGTCACGAAGGAAGAGGTTTATCAAGATCCCTAGAAACAAGATCAGGAGGAATAGTGGCTTGGTGTGTGATGTAGATTAAAAGAGTTGGTGTTGTGGGCCTTGGATTGGTTAGTTTGTGTTGTGCATTAAAGATGCCATCACAGGGAAGCCATTTACTATCTCCAAATATTCGAGAGCCTGGGAGGGACAGTGTCACTAGGATCAAATCCCAAATGCCAGGGCATCAAGAATAAGAAAATACACGGGGCACCTGGGTGGTTCAGTCAGTTAAGTATCTGCCTTTGACTCAGGTCATGATCCCAGGGTTCTGGGATTGAGTCCCACATTGGGCTCCCTGCTCAGCTAGGAGTCTGCTTCTCCCTCTTCCTCTGCCTGCTGCTCTGCCTACTTATGCTTGCTATCTCTGTCAATAAGTTTTTAAAAATCTTAAAAAAAAAAAAAAAAAGGGAATAAGAAAATACAATTCCTACCAGTCCCAACAGGCACCCTAAGCTCTTGCCAAGCTTCTGTGTTGAATCATGTTTGCTAAGATTCCTTTGACAGGAGCAAATCACATGATCAAGGCAATAGGAGGGGATGGAACAAGGGCACGGACACAGGAGATATTGCCCATTGAGGCCCGTCACTGTAACAGCTCCTGCATAAATATTTCCAAGTGGAAGGATATTTGCCATGGTCAACAGTGGTCACCCTTGGAGTCTAGACTTAAGTACTGTTCTGTCCTTTTATCCTATTTTGTGGTTTTTATCCTATGGATTTTCCAATTTTCAACAATGAATATGAATTATTTTTGTAATAAGAACAAAGCCAAAATTAATTACCAAAATAAATACTACTGTCTTACATAAGTTTCCCCAGCAGCTGAAGCTAAGATGAGGATTCTTGTACAAGTGATTTAGTGCCCCCATGAGGAAAACCACCAGAGGGAGTGAGAAAAGCAGGACAGGGCAGGTGAAGGAGCTGACCAAGTCCAGCCTCAGCCTGAGACCCCAGGTAGCTCCGCAGGATGAAAGGGGCCACAGAGCTGTTTCACCATGAGGCAAATGGTTCAGGAGTTCAGGCTGTACTACATTTCAGTTAGCCATCAGCTGTGGCTAACCCTGGGCAGAAAGGGATAATCTCTTAGGCATCTCCTGGGAATACAGATCCCATAGGGAAGAAAAGTGTCTAGAGAAAGATGCTGCTTTCAGCCCTAATCAGGCTAGCTCAGAGCATTCAAGGGACAGGTGTACCCACTCCATACATGGGCCCAACATATCTAGTGGAGCTACTCCAGCTTATTCTAAAGGGCTGTCTCTGTGATGCCTCACATGACTGCCTCCAGCATCTGTCCTATGCTCCAAATGTGCTCTCTAAACAGAAAACAGACATCCAATAATATATATAGGGTGAATCGTCGTGCATATATGTGAAACACAACATTTCCCTTCTGTGGCTATACCACGGATCCTTAAATACAACTTCAGAAAGTGGGGAATCTAGAGTATAGCAGGAGATTATAGATAAAATATCACTCTTTCTCTTTGAAAGGCTCTATAACTGTGATGATAAGGCAGATTTTACCACACTTTCAAACAAAATTCTCCTCTGGGCTAAAATCATGCATGAGAAGTTTCAAGGGGGAAGGATCATTTTTTTCTAAAGGTTACAGGCCTAAATTATAAACTTGAGTCAATAAGTTAGACGTCTAAAAATTCTAAAAATAGGGGTGGATAATAAGAGTACTTTCTCAACCAAAACTGCAACCTTCCCTCTACTGCACTCAGAGAAAGCAACAGAAACTCATCTTTCTCCCCAAGTGGAAAAATGGGTAATAGAAAATCTACCATATGCCTTAAATTCTGTGCACTGACAGTGTGATTCCATCAATCTCATTTATTTTTGTCTGAAGTCTTATTTTCGGGTCATTAGATTCAAATACCGAATGGGGCCATATTCACCAAGATGCTCTGGGAGGAGGAAATGCCTTTCATTTAGAAGGCACACTTATTTTCTAGGTTTTACCATCAACAATGGCAGGTCTCCATTGAAGGAGGGAGAGATGACTCATAGAATCTTAAGTAAGCAATTTGGTAGAGGTTCATAGAAACATGGATAAGTCTAGAGTTCTCTCTGTAAGGTGAACTATAGACAAGACAGAGAAGGGCCTTGTCAATTTCACTAAATGGAGAAATGGACCAAAAAAAAAAAAAAAAAAATGGAGACAGAAAGAGAGATATAAGGTCTCCAGCACTGTCATTGTCCAAGTGAGATGGAGTGGGAAGCCAAAGTCCTGCCCACCTACCTTCTTCCCTAATCCTACCCACCTTCAACAACGAACCTATATAACTGACCAGAAAGGAAACAATTGAGGTTCAGAAAGAAAAAAAGAAAAGGCACACAGCTCTCACTAGCTCAAAAGATAGCCCAAACTCTAATCCAGAAATATTATGACCTTTCCACATCATTCCTCAACCATTGATCAAATACAATTGTATTCTTTTCAATATAGGTAAAATATTTCAGACTTTTTTAGAATGATTTTTATATAAAGCAATGCACAAAACAATAGATAAATCTTTTAACAAATTGTATCTTTTTTGAAATTTGGATACTTCAACTGACTTCATTTTTTTCAAGTAAGATTTGCAGGGGGACATATATCTAGCAAACTAATTTTCTGTTTCCAAGCTTCTGGTTTCAATTCCATCTCTCCTCAGTCATTCTTTCTCCTTCTACTTTCCCTCCTTCCTTCAATTCCCCTCTCCCCCAACCCCACTTCTCACACTTCAATTAAATGCTTGACAAATCAGCTCCTTCCCCTCCTCATAGGGGCTCACCACAGGCCATCTGTTCCTGATATTGCCAGGAAGGGCTGGGGAGATCTCTGAAAGATTCTGCCGGATAAGGGTAGTCTTTTGAAAACAACAGCTGCTCTTTCTATGCCTGGGAAGTTGAAGGAGATAGCATTGCATGCTGACACTCCCTCCCTGTGAGAAGCAGTCTTTAGAAGAGGGGTGAAATCAGCAGGGGTCCCCTGATGGGGGCTTGCAAGCTGACTCCACCCAGCAGGGGACAAGGAAGGGAGAGTATTCAAAGTCCTGAGGGCTCCTCCCCTGGGTGTTGCCCTCATCCAGCTGGCAGGATACAGCAGCTGTCAATGGACAGGAAGAACATATCCTAGTTTCTACTCCAAAACCAGAAGTTCCAAGCCAGTTCGAGTTACTTCATTTAGAGTACTTTAGGTGAAATCCATTAAATGGCACATATCTGACTGTTTTTACCTTCAAAATGGTCAAAGCCAATCTCATAAGAGTCTACCCAATCCAACCTTTCTGATGTCTCTGAATGACAAGGAAATCATGGCGGAGAAAGAAAATCTTTGGAAGGCCTCCATTCATCATTTTGACTGTACCAAAATAGTGATTCAGAGTAGCACTATTAACTCCATGATAAAGTTTATACTCATCACAGTGGCAAGCAAAGCCCTCTACAAGTCTTCTGCCTAACCGTCAGTAGTATTCATTCCTATCTCCCAACACCCACCCACCCTGTTCTCTGAACCTTTTCAAACCTTTCTCTTCCTCTGCCTCTTGAAGTTTCAGGGTAAGTAGAAGTTTGCAGAAAGTTCCCAACCTACCTCTAATTGCACATTGCATTTAATTTGTTAGTCTTCTTAAAAACAAATGGTAAGACATGAGTCATAATCAAATAGGGGTAAGTTGGTATTCATTCCCAGAAATGGATGTTCATTTAAAATTGACACGGCAGATTGAAAAGACCATCTTGAGTTTCTGTTCAAACAGTAATGTTTTGCTTGTTCTTCAACCAGCAAAAGGAGAGTCATGTCAGGAATAAATTTCAATGTAGTGCACACTTCCATGGGGTTAAGGAAACTGACCACTGTGCATCTTCCAGGGTAGTATCACACAGAATCCCTGGGAGGAAAAAATAAATGTTTGCCCAGTACCTTCTGTGGGGGCACTCATGTGGGATCTTCTTCCAGGAGTTACACGGGTGATTGGTTTCACAGAAAATTGGTGTTTCTGGCACTGTGTCCTTCCATAATAATGAGAAACTATCGGAATCATGAACAAATCAGAGCCCAACTGACCTTCTTGTTAATAGTAACATTATAAGGTTATTGGGTCTGTTTAGGAACTGCAAACATGTCCAATACAGAGGCCCAGTGTCCTTGATTGGTTCCCTTCCCAGAGCTTCTACAGACCACATGTCTTATGTAACACTCTGACCCTGACAGTGATTTATTTTCTGGGCATGTGATATAGGGCATTATCTGGAACATTACTAATAAAGACCATCATCTATGATATAGTCTCTTCTATCAGAATGTGTACACCTTCCTCTTTGCACCTATCTCTTCTCTTAATTTTTTCTAATAAACACTTTTCCCCTTGGCTTTTCTTTCTTTCTTTCTTCCTTTTTTTAACTTTCAGAGAGGTCGAATCAGGGACTGATGCGAGCCTGTTTGCCCCAGATACAAGATTCATGCCTCTCCAAGACACAGATTCAAGTTCAAGTAGTTTATTGGGCAGGTGATCCCAACAAACACTCACAAGGGAGTGGAGAAGCAAGACGGGTAAAGGAAAGAGCCAGAACATGTTCAATATCAATGAAGAAAACTTTATGGGCCGTTGGAGCTTAAATTGCTGAGGACCTCTGGGAGAAGCAGAGGACACATTCTTCAGAGGCATCCCATGTGAGGGGTACAAAGGAAATGGAATTTATATACCTACCTCCTCAGTCATTCAGGGAGTGGTAAGTTCCACAGAGGTTCTGACTACCTGGCAGAGGGAGACATTAAGCAAAATACCTACTGGCAGTTGGAAATTAAGGGGATGAGTGCCAGGAGTTGAGAGGGGTACTGACAGTGTCTGCTACAAAGCTAAAACTCAGTTAAGGGAAAAAGAAAAGTAAGGGCATTAGGAAAAACAAAATGAGAAAGATTAATCAGAAGAAAAAAAAAAAAAAAAAGCTGTTCTAGAATCTCTGAGGGCTAGTTAATCCATTCCTATTCTCCAACACAGACCATCCACAAATTACACGGAGATGGTAGTAGAAAAAGAAGCATTATCCTCCACTTCGTGGTTGAAAATGTGAGCCTTATCCCAATCTTTCACAGTTTTTGTTCCCATAATCTTCCAATTCACACTTCTTTTCTTCAGGTAGACCCTTCCTGCTCAGCGTGTTCACGCCAGGCCCATCGTAACCATCGTGCCTTTGCTCGTGCTGCCCAGTCTGCCTGCACCCTCTCCACATCATGAAAAGCTCCCCATCTTTAAGATCTAACTCGAACCCTCCTCTGCCCATTGAGGTCCTATCAACACTGATCATTCCCTCCTCTGCTCTCCTTGTTAGTGGTTGTGGTAGGCAGAATAATGGCTCCCAAGAAGTCCACATCCTGATTCCTAGAATCTGAAAATAATGTTACTTGGCAGAGGGATGTTGTAGATGTGACTAACTTAAGGATTTCGAGATGGGAAGATTGTTTTGGATTAGCCAAGTGGACCCAATGTATAAATAAAAATGGCCTTAATGGGGCACCCAGGTGGCTCAGTGGGTTAAAACCTCTGCCTTCAGCTCAGATCATGATCTCAGGGTCCTGGGGTCGAGCCAGGCATCAGGCCCTCTGCTCAGCAGGGAGCCTGCTTCCCCCTTTCTGTCTGCCTGCCTCTCTGCCTACTTGTGATCTCTCTCTCTGTCAAATAAATAAATAAATTCTTTTTTTTTAATGGCCTCTACCCACTTAAGCCTCAGAGAAATACAAATCAAAACCACAATGAGATATCACCTCACACCAGTCAGAATGGCTAAAATCAACAAGTCAGGAAATGACAGATGCTGGCGAGGATGCGGAGAAAGGGGAACCCTCCTACACTGTTGGTGGGAATGCAAGCTGGTGCAGCCACTCTGGAAAACAGCATGGAGGTTCCTCAAAATGTTGAAAATAAACCGCCCTATGACCCAGCAATTGCACTATTGGGTATTTACCCTAAAGATACAAACGAAGTGATCCAAAGGGGCACGTGCACCCGAATGTTTATAGCAGCAATGTCCACAATAGCCAAACTATGGAAAGAACCTAGATGTCTATCAACAGATGAATGGATCAAGAAGATGTGGTATATATACACAATGGAATACTATGCAGCCATCAAAATAAATGAAATCTTGCCATTTGCGACACCATGGATGGAACTAGAGCGTATCATGCTTAGCGATATAAGTCAAGCAGAGAAAGACAACTATCATATGATCTCCCTGATATGAGGAAGTGGTGATGCAACATGGAGGCTTAAGTGGGTAGGAGAAGAATAAATGAAACAAGATGGGATTGGGAGGGAGACAAACCATAAGTGACTCTTAATCACACAAAACAAACTGAGGGTTGCTGGGGGGAGGGGGTTTGGGAGAAGGGGGTGGGATTATGGACATTGGGGAGGGTATGTGCTTTGGTGAGTGCTGTGAAGTGTGTAAACCTGGTGATTCACACACCTGTACCCCTGGGGATAAAAATATATGTTTATAAAAAATTAAAAATTAATTCAAAAAAAAATTCTACCCCTGAAAGTAATAAAACACTATATGTTAACTAACTTGAATTTAAATAAATTTTTTAAAATACTTTTTAAAAAACTAAAAAAGACAAAGAAATCTATAAATACACCTAACTATAGAAGTTCTGCACAGAACACCAGACTTAGAAACATAAAAATGATGTATGTCTGTACCAGTTGTCCCAATATTGTTACTGTAAAATTTATAAGGGAAAAATAAGCATATCAGAAAGACCACAACATTTTTGAAAAATAAAAATAGAAAGCACTAAAATAAAAAAAAAAATAAAAAAAAAAGAAGAGTCTGAGTCAAAAATAATAAATAAATAAAACTAAAAAAATCCCAAGGATGTGACCCCATTCAGAAATGGGGTCATGGGGGGCACCTGGGTGGCTCAGTGGGTTAAAGTCCCTGCCTTCGGCTCAGGTCATGATCCCAGATCCTGGGATCGAGCCCCGCATTGGGCTCTCTGCTCAGCTGGGAGCCTGCTCCCTCCTCTTTCTCTGCCTGCCTCTCTGCTTATTTGTATTCTGTGTCTTTCAAATAAATAAATAAATAAATAATCTTAAAAGAAATGGGGTCATGGGCCCTAAACTCGATGAGACTGGTGTTCTTCTCAGATAAGGAGAGACCCACGGGGGAATACCATTTGATGATGGGGCCAGAGATTGAAAGGATGCATGTAAAAACCAAGTATGCCAAAAATTGTCAACAACACGAGAAGCTAGAAGAAAATATGGAACAGATTTTCCCCTACAGCCTTCAGAAAAAGCATGGCCTTACGAACACCTTGATTTTGGACTTCCAGTCTGCAATATTGTGAGAGAATGCAGTTGTATTATTTTAATTCACCTAGTTTGTACTTTTGCTAACATTAGCCCTAGCAAAAAATCCACTACCTTTGCTGTGATTTTGCTGTGAAGATTAAATGTAATTATAGGTGTATTGTCCTTAGACCATATCCTTGTTATATTGGCAATGTTAAATAAAGATAAGTTGTCATCATTCCTTAATAATTATTACCATTATTATCATTAATTCTAAAAAAACACTACCAGAGTCACCACTGGCACTATCTCTTAAGTATGTCATATGCAGAGATCACTTCTTATACCTCCTCACTGATAATAAATCTTTTCAAGTTTTCAGTTTTAACTTCTAATGTGATAGACATACAGAGCTATAGCTTACTCAAACAGGAGCTCTTAGGGTCTTCAATAATTTTTAAAAGTGTAAGAGTTTCTGAGAGCCAAATGGTTGAGAAATTCTGAAAGATACTCTTTAAAATTTGAGGCTTTATTTCTTTTTAGTTATTCAGGCCCCTAGTCTTCCATCTTCATACAAAATCAATGGGGGGGTTGGATTTGGATAGTGATACCCTAAAAAATTATTTTATGCTTCTTTACTACTGGCTGAGGTAAGAGTATCTAAGTGTACGTTTGTACATTTTTGTGTATAGTTGTATACAACAATTCTACCACTTAACAATGTCCAAGTTGAGATTTGAGGAATGAACAAGGGGAAAAAACAAAAGAAGGGCCCAACATGCACATGCATTAGAGATAGTTGTGTTGCAGGGGAAGGAATAGAAATGATATTGACTATAAAAAGCTAGACCCTTGCAGACAAGCCAATAACAGGGAGATTCATTTCAAAATTCTTTGACGTCATTCTTTTTTTCTTCTTGGTTACTTTGGGAGGCATCAAAATTACTTAATAACGTTTTACACAATCCCCAAATCCAGGCCAAACTGTCCAGGCAAATATGCCATTGCTTGGACCCTGGCAGGGATTTTCTTTTTTGCTTGAAATGCTCAGATAAGAGTCTAGAAAAGGTAAGTATGGTATCTAAATCTAGTATTCTCAGCAGAAGGCAAGCCCCATAATTCTAGAAGAGTCCATGGTTTCCTGCGTTATGGTTCTCATCGGTCACATCCATTCCAAGTCTTTAGAAACCCAAAAAGGGGAACTCAGTTGGACACGACTGGGCTGTCAAGTAGACAGCTTCTGAATGCTGACCTAGCTTCTGAATGCTGACCCAATTCTGACCCATTGTGTTTCAGCAGATTGATTTCCCAATAGCCTGAGACCCTCTCGGGAAATGGGGACACGACACAAGCATGCTTTGCTTCACAAAGAAAGTCACTTTGTCTGTTTTTAATTCTTTCCTCATGGAAGAATAGAATTTATATTAGTTGACTCATCCACTTTCTTGCCAGAGAAGAGAGGACACATCAGCTCCACTAATCCCCAAGCTAATTCCTTGCAGATGCGTTACCAAAAAGGCCTGAAATTTGGACCCCGATTGCCCCTGAGGATTGTCACAGTAACCTGAGAACTCTACTTGGGGAGCTAGACACTGGAAAGGAGGCTGAATCTGGGGGACCCATCTTCATGTAACACAGTAGATTATTATTTTCCAAGCAATAGTTTTGCTTTAGCCTTCTTAAACCTCATATTATCATCCCTTTGGCAAGAGATTCTTTGCCTCTAAATTCAATGGTTTTGATGATGATGATTGACTTATTGATCCATGAGGTATTATTATATTTTGCATCGTATTTTTTTCCCAATCACTTTTCCATCCTGTAACACTAGGAAGATTCTACAATTTTATGATCACTTTCAGTTATTATAAGACTAGACTAAGACAGTTCAGTGTCTTAAGTTTAATCAGATGTCTAATCCGTTTTTCTCTATATGAAATATTAGTTCATGTACCTCTCTCTTTGCTTAGGATTCTCTCTCCTATTTTACAGGAAAAACCAACCAACCAGCCAACCAATGGCACACAACACATCCCACTAGGCTAAAGATCTTTATAAAATGTAAAGTTTTGCCGGGCGCAGTGGCGCGCGCCCGTAGTCCCAGCTACTCGGGAGGCTGAGGCAGGAGGATCGCTTGAGCCCAGGAGTTCTGGGCTGTAGTGCGCTATGCCGATCGGGTGTCTGCACTAAATTCGGCATCAATATGGTGACCTCCCGGGAGCGGGGGACCACCAGGTTGCCTAAGGAGGGGTGAACCGGCCCAGGTCGGAAACGGAGCAGGTCAAAACTCCCGTGCTGATCATAAAATGTAAAGTTTTCTTTGCCTCTTCCCCAGTCTCTTGATGTTTCATTTCTGTCTAATTTATTCACTGCTGGATCCCAGGTGCCTAGAACAGTATCTGTCAGAGAACAGGTGCTCAATAGGTATTTGCTGAATCAGTAATTGACTGAATGTCCCAGACCAGGAAAGGGTGTGACTTTGGAATTCAGGAGGTTAGCAGAGCCAATCTGGTTGCCCACACTTAGTAAGTCCTAGAAGGAGAGTCAGGCCACCAATTCATTTTCAGCTTCATGGATTATGGGGCTAGTACCACCATCCCCCACCATGTTGGTTTACCTATTTTCCCCCTCAGTCTTAGGTTCTAGTTTCTAATCCTGGGGACAGTCAGGTGGAATATTCCATGACAATAAGGCAAACCCTGGGCATTGTTTTCTGTATTACCTTCACTTCTTACTACCACTCTTGCAAGACAAAGATTATAATCTCCATTTTCAAGTGAAGAAACTGAGTCATACTTTAGGGAATGTGTTCAAGGTCTCAGTTAAGAAGTAAAAGAGTTGAGAAATTCAGAAATATCATGTCTCAATCTTTGGTGTGTCATTAGTTCTCAAAGTGATTATATGTGGAAATGAAAAGGGCTATGGAAATTAATGAATAACTTAAATACATATTTTTATCTGTCCTTTTCATTTTATCTTACTCCTTTCTGCATAACCGCATTGTTTGTCCTAAACAAATAAACAAACTACAACAAAATAAATAAGTATAAATAAGCTTCAGTACCTTTGAAACACAATGGCTGTGTTTGTATTCTCTTTGTCTCTCTCTCCCTCCTTCTCTCCCTCTCCGTCTCCCTCTTTCCCTCTCTTTTAGTTGAGAAGTTTTAGTTTAAACATTATTTATGATTCATGAAACATGACCATCATTGATCTACCCATGGTCCTCTTTTGGCATTATATTTATTATTTTCTAAATATTATCTAATATAACACCTATGAACCCACCATCTAATAATTTAAAAACTAGAACAGCACCCATAACAAGTATCTACTTGTATCTTTGTGCTCTCTCTATACCCAAACATGCTATCATATTTAACTTTCAAAACTAACTCCATCCTAAACCTTTTGATCATCACCCCTTGCTTTTTTGTTTCTTATTTTTGGCTGCATTCTCTAACAATGTAACAAAACAGAATATGTCTTTTTACTTACTTTGTTGGTCTTTAAAACAATGAATTCACTGGCCTAGTAAATAACTATCAGCATTTCCAGTCCATTCTAGCCTCCAGAACCATACTGTTCTCAAAGAGTTAGAAATAACCAAACTTTAAAATATCCAGCTAGTCTTCCATCAAGGAAGAAAAAATCGCAATGACCTAGGCTCAAAATCTTAACATTTTCTCTGACTTCAACTTCTCCCTCACCTCTAAATTCTATTTTGACTATTTATTAGTATACATTTAGACTTGGAGCAACTTAACTTGAATTTATAACCCAAATTCTGCCAGGCTTTAGGTTAATTTTCTGAGGGATCTTCTTAAGTTATTAATTCTCTAGTTAAGAACAAAATTGTAAAGACACAGTCTTTGGTTTCCATAAGCCAAAACCTTCTGAAGAAACACACCAGAGACTTCCTTTATGGGGCAGAAGGACAATTTGACCTCTGATAATCCCAGGGCAGAAGCCAAAGCAATCACACCCTTCAAGTGATCAGGCCCTTCAAGATTGTATACACAAAATGGCAACTATTTAAGGAACCACTTTGGGTCTCCCTCCAGTGTCACAGCAAAAAATACTTCAAATGGACTGATAAATTGTTTGATAATCTATCTAAATAATAGTAAACACCCTACTAATATTAATCCTTTCAGAATCCTAAGGTAATTCCATCTGTAACGAAACAACCAAGATGTGAAATGAGTAAACTTTAATGATTAAGAATTAAATACAACTTAATTAAATTCTTTCTTTAAGGGATGATGGAGGGTTCAGCTTGACAGAGCACTCTTGAAGACTAACACCCATTCTCAAGAGTATTGTCTTAGGTCAGTTTCCCTAAGTGGGGTCTGAGAGGGATGTTTAGCTGTAAACAATTAACTGAGAAAGTATTCTTAAGGGAAAAACTTTAAAACAGGGAAGCAAAGCAGGAAAGGGGAATGAATTGAAGCATGGGACTCGGGTAAAATGAAGCTTTGGCCTGACCACTTCCACCACCCCCCCCCCCATAGGGGAGGGCTCTAGATAAGAAGATACATGGTATCTCAGTGAAGTCTCCCCTGACAATCAACCCAATTAACATATGCCTCATTTCATTTAGTGGTGTGTGTGTTTGGGGGGGGTGGTAAAGAACAATTTGGATCAACTATTAGCAAATGTCAAGTATACAATACAGTATTAAGAAACTAGAGTTACCATCTGCACATTAGATCTCTAGGATTTATTCATCCCCCATTACTGAAACTGTGTACCTTTGACTAACATCTAATTTTCCCCACTTCTTAGCCTATGGAAATGACATTTCCAGTTTCTGCTTTTAGGAGTTTAACTTCCTTAGATTCTGCATAGAATTGAGATTCTACATGTCTTATTTAGCATAATGTCATTCAGGTTTATCCACATTGTTAAAAGTGGCAGGATTTCCTGGATGCCATTCCAGAGTGCGCATGTGTGCACATGTGTGTGTGTGTGTCTGTGTGTAGATAGATAGATAGATCTATACCTCACGTGTTATTATCCACTCATCAACAGATACTTAGGTTGTTTCCATATCTCATGTGAATAGTGCTGCAATAAATACGGGGGTGTATGGAGAAGGAGATCCTTGTTTACTGCTGGTAAGAATAAAAATTGGTATAACCATCGTGGAAAACAGCAAGGAGATTCTTTAAAACATTTAAAATAGGACGATGCTCTTTTAAAAATACTCAGCCTTGATCCAGCATTTCCACTTCTCAGAGTTGGCTTTCAAGAAGCAGTTAAGAATATCATCAAAGATTGAAAAATTTGGAAAAATCTAAAGCCCAACCAGAGGGGATTTATTAAATGAATTGTGGTCCATTCACAGTAAGGAACACCAAATAGCCATTAAATGTTGTAGAGCAATATGAATTCACTTTAAAGAAGCAATATTTAAGTTAATTTTTTCAAGCAAGCTACAATAGATGATGAATTGGATGATGTGATATCATTTTCCTAAAAGAAATTATACAACATGTACAATAAATAATGTACAATAAATAATATATTGGCAAACCATATGTACCACATGTATAGAATACATGACATTAGATTATTTACAGACATGTGGGTGGACCAATCGCTCAGTAAATAGACAGATAGATAGCTAGACAGCAAGCTACAGAGCCCAGAAGGAAGTATGGTGAACTGTCATAGCGATCTTTTCTGGGATGCTGGAATTAATTACATGTGATAGTAATCTTTACCTTTTTGCTTCTCTGTGTTTCCCTAAGCGGACTTATTTTACTTTTATAAAAGGAAGAATGTACTTGCCAAAAACATATGTTCCTGATAAGATGTGTCTATCAGATATGAAGGGACTCCTAAAAAATTGGCCCCAGGGTAGCTACCACTCAAGGCCGAGGCTCCTTTGAGGGACCATCTGTAGAGCTAATGTTGCTGTGGACTTGCCCAGCCTGTGTTGAGGCTTCTATGCATGTGGCCCCTTCCAAGTCATTGCTTACAGATCTTCAAGCCTTCATAGAGCTTGTACCTTCCCCACTCTTCTCTTCATTTATATACCTAAGGACTATTTTCTCCCGCAGCGCCCAGGCCACTCTGTTAATTTGCTGCATGGTCCTCAGCTTCCAGGCTACTTGGCACAAAAGCACAACATCAGATCTTTTCAGTGGAGCAATAGCCAAGCCAGGAGGATTCATGACGTAGGCGATAAATTGTCCTTCCCCAGGGCCCTCTTTCAATAGTTTCTGTCCTTGAAACTCCACATATTTACATTTCTGAAAGGTACCATATTGCGGAGAAAATGCTATATTATGATTTGATTGGCAATAGCTCTCATGAGGAAAAGTTATTCGACTCATGATATATTTGTAGATGTGAAAGATGAAAAGGATAGGTGTATTTTTTTAAGTATATATGCTATCACGATCTCATCATGGTTTTTTTTTAACTATTAATTGGGAGAAGATGGCTTTCAAAGCGTTGAAATATTGAGTTATCCTGGCATTCATGAAAGTAAATCCATATGGTCATGATCTAGTACTAAATTCCATCTGCGATTATTTTATTAGGATTTTTGAATCATTATTTACGAGATTAATCTCTTCTTTTCCTGCTGTTTTATTCGAGATACTTCTTTTTCCCTTTTTTCTGTTTAATTGATGATGATTACTTTATGGGGGGAAAAATAGAAAGCTTTTCTCTTTAAGTCATAGAAGCAAACACTGAAACAAAGATCCTGGGTAACCTACTTATTGAGAGGTTTCTTCCAGAAGAAACCAGTGCAGCGGGGACGGAAGCAGGCTAGGGCAGACAAAGAAGTCATGCTATATACTCTGTCTAATTCCACAAGCTGCTCCATCATATAAATGATGCCACAGAGCTATGCCACCTTGAGGCAGGGAGACAAGGTGTGTCCCTTCACCATAGGGCATCATTTGTTGTGGGCTCCTCCAGGGAAATAAGCAGAACCACTCAGGTATTTCTGGGTGAGGTGGCTGCCCGAGGCAGGCGGTTCTCCTATGAGGATGCAAGTGTGAGCCAGTAGCAGTCAATAATTATAGCAGCTCAAGAATGGGCTACTCTGAACCATGAAAGGAGGTCAAGGTGGGACACCAAAAGCATCCACTGAATTTCCCTCATTTTTCTACTGAAATATTCAAGATATACTCAAAATAATCCATCACTTAAAGGACTGAATAATTTAATGAGATGGGTATTTACTGAGTGGAAAATTCTTTGACCACATCCCCAGTTGTGTCCTTGACAACTGGTCTTCTTAGATTTTCTTTTTCTTCCAGAGTCAGCTTTAGTCATTTGTATTTTCTTTTCTTCTTTTTTATTATGCTCAATTAGCCAACATATAGTACATCTTTAGGTTTTGAGGTAGTGTTCAATGATTCATCAGTTTAGATAACCATTACTTCACCCAGATTTTTAGAATGTTTATCATAAAGTTACACAATGTAAATTATCACAATTCTTTTGATTTGTTTCTTTAGTTGGGCCAGTCCTCAAGTTATGGTGGCTGCAGTGTGGCCCCTTTCCTTCTGGTAATTTCTGTCCACGAAACTGATCTTTTGACCCTGAAAGAAGTGTCTACTTGATTACACTTCTGGAATTCATTTCCAAGTCCTATTTTTTTTTTTCTTTGCTGATTCTACTATATTCATGCTGCGGTAAAGTGAGCAGAAAAGAAAGATGCCCACTCCCTGAGGCTTGATTAGCAGTGATGCTTGCATGTCAATGTGTAACAAAATGGACTGAAGCCACTGTTCCAGTGTTTACTATAATTCTCTCTTTCCCAAGGCCTCAATTAGGCTGGAACTGGAGTCAATTAACAGCCTTCTTACTGTGCTCAGAAGCCTCTTAAGGCTTCATTAAAAGAGCCAATGGCTTTACGCTGTGTCAATTCATCTAAGCCTGAACAACATACTCCAGATTCCCTGCCTATGTGATTCTAGGTTAGGATTGGCCACAGAGAAACCTCATTGAAGTTTGGGGAGTGGAAGAGTATCTACAGCAATTTTGTTAAACTGTGAGGCAGGTGTGTGGCAAGGTACTGATGCCTCTCATATACACCGTTAGTGGTCTCTGGCTGACTTGGGTGGTAAGGGGCAGCAGCTGGGCTGGCAGCTAATTCAGGTTCTACCAGATCTCTGCCTTCAGCTTCTCTCTAGCCTGGACCAGGTGGGTTTTCAGCTCTATGGGGAGGGGCACTAGCAATCTTCAGTAGGCCACCCTCTTCACTGGAATTAGATGAAGTGAGGGACAGGCATGGATATCAGCTCATCCTTGCAGATTTCATTTTGCCATTGGTGTCTGCCACTACATTTGATCTTCTCTTCCCAACTGTCTGCCCAGGACCAGACACAAAGACACCAGTCTTCCACAGACACTTAATAATCTCCAAGACTGTTTAAGGTCTAATCCTATTGAATTTAGAGTGGGTTTTTTCTTCTGCTTGACCCCTGATATAAATGATCAAGTTCATTAGGCCTGGCTCCTTCTTACCATAAGATAAATTTTTGTCTAGAAGCTTCCTTAGAGCCCCTGAAAATCTACTTCTTCAGGGAGAATCTGCAAATTTGTCAGAATCTGGGCCCCACAGCAGACCCACTCTAGATTTAAGCTGAGATCTCCTTGCCATGTGCATTGTTTCAACTAAAACTCATAACATTGTGGGGCACCTGGGTTGCTTAGTCAGTTAAGCGCCTGACTTAGGTTCACGTCATGATCTTAGGGTCCTGGGATAGAGCCCCATATCAGGCTCCCTGCTCAATAGAAGTCTGCTTATCCCTCTCCCTTTTCTTATGTCCCTACCCCCCTGCTTCTATGTGTGCTCTCTCTCAAATAAATAAATAAAATCTTTAAAATAAATAAATAGGGGTGCCTGGGTGGCTCAGTAGGCTAAAGCCCCTGCCTTTGGCTCAGGTCATAATCCCAGGGTCCTAGGATCAAGCCCCGTATCAGGCTTTCTGCTCAGCAGAGATTCTGCTTCCTCCATTCTCTCTGCCTGCCTCTCTGCCTACTTGTGATCTCTGTCTGTCAAATAAATAAATAAAATCTTTAAAAATTAAATAAAATAAAATTTACAGCATTACAATGTAGATATTATTTTTAAACTTTATAGATATATAAAAAAAAGAAAAGCAAAGCTCAGAGTTTACGTATTTGACTTAAAGTGACGCAGTTCTAGGTTACAGAGCAGGCAGTGATTTATGTCTAGAAGACAGGGGCTGTATTTTCCATGTTATGTCCCAGATCAGTCAAGACTGAGCCAAGGCAAGGCAATCCAAGACTGCTGTCCTAAAGTTCACTGACCACAGAGATTCCCCCTTCTCATTCTGCTGCTTTGAAGCGTCAGCCTCCTCTATCCAGCCTTTCCTCCCAACTTGTAACATCTCCCTTCAAGGCGTGTGAGCCTTAAAAGTAGCTCAAATGGGCAGGTAATCAGGGTTTGGGAAATGTGGCCCGCTAGTTTCAGATACTTCCTTGCCCCAAAATGTGCTGATTGGAAGTTCTATTTACTACCTTTAACTCCACACGGTTTGGTTCCTTGGTCCTTGTTTGTGTATTTTGAGTCCAACCTCCCTAGCCTGTCTTTTGAGTGTTACACAGTTTTAGTACAGAAGGTGACCTTAGAGATAATCTTATATGAAAACCTCCTTTTATAGGTAAGACTACTGAACTCAGAGAAGAGAATTGACTTTATCAAGATCATATCTTGTGATTTGCAGTTAATATTAGGGGAACCCCATTATCTGATTATAATTAGAATCTAAGGGAAGTGCCAAGGACCATAGCCATGGACTTGGCATGGGTTCAGAACACGAAAAGCGAGGTTATCCTACTAAATTCTGAAAAGGAGAACGTCAAATACCTTCAGGTTTTTATACTGACTGAACAGAACAGTTTGTTGTTGTCATACTTGGTTTAATCCTCTAAAACCCACAAGAAGCCCATTTTTTTTTCCAGTGTCACAGCCAGCTGTGCTCTAACATTGCAGCAAATTAAAAAGTAATTACCTCAATAATGGGTTAGTTGCTGAATTTAATCACTCTGAAAAAGTACTTGGCTTTTCCATTTATGGAATAAAAAAATGTTGCTTTTCTGTGTGGTCCATCATTTAGAGGTCCCTAAAAAATTTATGCTTTGGTGACATAGACTGACATTAATAGCAGAAAACAAGTGGATGCACAGATGGAGCCAGAATATCTACAAGAGTGAAAGAAGTCTGGTGACCAATAATATTTAGGGAGCTAACTTTAAACTTATCTAGGTAAGGGATAACAACAAACAAACAAACAAAAAACCAAATCTCACATCCTGGGGTTCTTCAATAGAAAAAGGTCAAGGGGCGCCTGGGTGGCTCAGTGGGTTAAGCCTCTGCCTTCAGCTCGGGTCATGATCTCAGGGTCCTGCGATCGAGTTCCATATCGGGCTCTCTGCTCAGCAGGGATCCTGCTTCCTCCTCTCTCTCTGCCTGCCTCTCTGCCTACTTGTGATATCTCTCTCTGTCAAGTGAATAAATAAAATCTTTAAAAAAAAAAAAAAAGAAAAGAAAAGAAAAAGGTCAAATAAATACGATATAATCAGTATTTTTATAAGTCATAGCCACATCCTCTCTCTTTCCATCTATTAGGTTTTATCCAATTTCTCCATTTATGCCTAACTATAGTGAAACTCCCTGTTAATTCAACTGAGTTCTACCTTAAGCAGAAAGTCAGGTTTTCCCTTTATGCTGCATTCTGCACAGGATTTCCAAGTCCCCTACCTTTTCTCCATAAGGCTTGCAAGTATCCAAAATGACTAACCATCAGGTCATTTGTTGGCAGGTATTCCCATTAACTATGGCCATAATAGTACTATGAAACAAACAACCCCAAAAACCCATGCTTCAGAACAACAACGGTGTATTCTTATAGATCTGTGAGATGGCTGACATAAGCTAGATGAGGCTGAACTCCCTCACTCACCCTGTAACTTTCTAAGAATCCAGCAGCCTAGGTTGGGCTCAGCACTGCTCTACAAATCTTTCATCCCTCTCTGGCCTAGTAATGAGTCCAAACATGTTCTTCTAATGGAGATGGCAGAGGCCCAAGAGCAAAAGCAAAACAAATCTGCTCAAGAACTGGTCTTGGTCCGAACATCATCATTTCTATCACGTTCTATTGACCAAAGCACGTCACATAGCCAAACCCAAAGTCAAGAAGCAGAGAAGCACTCTTTGCTAACATTGGGAGGTTGCTGCAAAGTCACAGGGCAGAGGACATGATAAAGGGTGGGGTAAATAATTGGGACTCAATCTAGGATAGCAGGATTTTAAGCTTTTTATCCTAGAATCCTTTCCATTCTGTTTCGCTCTAAGAGGGAGATTCTTCGTTCTCACTCCCACTCCAATGCCTCTTTTGCTCTCCAGATCACTCTGTTTTAGTTTCTATTCTATCCTTTCTCTCTCACTTCTCCCAAAGCAGGTTCATCTAAAACTCACAGGGAAAAGCCAATTTTGTGAGGGAGCAACTGAAAATTCAAGTTCCAAGTATCTTGAGCCTTCATTTTTGATTCATTAACTAGAAAAATAGAGGTGCAGCTAGCTTTGAGTCTGGGCTTTTTATCTCTTTCCACTTATCAGTCCTGCTTCTTTTTGTCTCTTTCCACTTATCAGTCCTGCTTCTTTTTGTCTCTTTCCACTTATCAGTCCTGCTTCTCTCTTTGTGGCCTTATTCTTTACACCACCTCCTTCCATGTAGCAGGCAAGATGACTGTCAGGAGCGGAGCGCCAAACTAACATTCTCCAAACCCAACAACCCTTCTTCCAAAGTGTATACACTAACCTTAGCTCTGTTTGGGTCACTTGCTTATGCTTGCATCATTCACTATAACTAAGATAAAGGAATAATCTCATTAGCCAATCCTGGTCATGAGCCCACTGTTGCAATGGGACCACATAGCATGGGAAAGGGATTATTCAAATGAACCAGGAGAAGGATATTAGGAAAGCAAGCTGACCAGACAAAAACTCAAGCTAGTGGAGTACATTAAAACTAACGATTTACTTATTTTGCAGGATGGCTGCTAGTAATACAAGGAATACCACCCCCTCTCCACCTTCCCAGTTCCTCTATCCACTTATCTCCATTTACATGCATGAAAACTTCTTTTTTTTACGTAATTGGGAGAAGATAGAGGAAAGTATGAGAGAAGAAGAATTTGAAGAAGAAGAAAAAATGATACATGGGATGGATTAAAAGAAGTCTGTTTCCCCACTGGTTTCTTTTCATTGACTTTAGAGTCCCTTTGGTGAAAGGAGTCATTAAAAGGGAAGTGGATCAAAGAGGTCTTTTGATATTCTGGGTCCAAAGAAAAGTTCTTTGGGGTCCAATTGAAGTGGAACACCTTTAGAAAGAAGGTTCATTTACATTCATTTTTATGGAATAAAACACCATCTTTAGTATCCCAAGGACTAGAAGTAGTAGAGCCATTTCCATCCTCATTGTGCTGGGCTGGCAATGGAGACTTCTTGTAGCAGCTTACCAGACATCAGATATGGCTAGGGGAAGCCCAAGTATGATCAAAAGATACTTGTGAGCCACTCTTGTGAGACTGCAGAAAGTGATATCCAGTTTGAAGAATTATCCAAATACTAAACTAAGTCATTTAATGTTATTGAAATCCTTAAGTTAAAGGAATATTCAAAGTAGGATAAATAAAAGATTAATGGTGGCACTTATTACAAGGTATTGTTCTTTCATTCTTTTTAAATCATTTTTATTGAGAAATAATTGACATATATCACTGTGTAAATATAGGGCATACAGCATGATGGCTTGATTTATATACATTGTGAAATGATTATTACAATAGATTCAGCTAACAACCATCTTCTCATATGGATACAATAAAAAGGAAAAATTTCTCCTCATAATAAGAACTCATAAGACTTACTCTCTTTATAACCTTCCTATATACTATGCAGCAGCATTTGCCATAGTCAACACGTTGTACTTATATCCCTAGTTCTTACTTATCTTATAACCAGAAATTTGTACCTGCTGACAACCTTTCTCCAGTTTTCTCTCCCCCACCATCCATTTTTGCTCATCACAAGTCTGTTCTCGTTTTCTTTATGATTCTTTTCTGTTTTTATTCATTTTTTTTTATTCCACATGTAAGTGAGATCATCCAGCATTTGCTTTTCATTCATTTCTGACAAAAGAAACAAAAGGAGACATAGAGAATGAAATTTAAGAACATTAACTGTAGGGGTCCCTGGGTGGATCAGTTGGTTGAGCACCCGACTCTTGATTTTGACTCAGGTCCTGATCTCGGGGTTGTGAGACTGGGCACTGGGCATGGAGTCTGCTTCAGATTCTCTCTCCCTCTCCTTTCGCCAATCCCCACCTTCCCTCTCTCCCTCTCTAGAAAATAAAAACAAACAGCAAACCATTAACTATATAATACAGGTAATCCTTAATTGTATAATACAGGTAATCCCAAATATCTTATTTATAGTAAGGTCATTACAAAACTAAAAAGTACACATTTGAAAAAAAAAAAAAAAAAGAACTTTTCTCTGCATATTCCTTCTCTCATTCATTGGTTAATATGACAGTTTATATTTTCATATTATTTCATGGATCTCTATATCAAACAGTAAGATCTGATATAAATATAGCCATAATAAAAGCAGCAGAGCTTTTGTTTCTTCTCAAAGTCCAACATAAAAACAGAGCACCTAGATAGCAAAGCCCACAAACAACTCCTACAACAAAACTAAGTGGCAAGGTATCCTTCAAATAGAGCCAGGAAAACAAAGAAAAACAAAGAAAAAAATAAGCCTGGTGGCATGGACTGTCCCTAGCACCCAGGTTGTTGACCAGACTAGGGAATGTACAAGATGAGCCTAGACACTCCTACCATATAGTAAAGAAGATATCAAAAACCAGTGGGTTCATGTGGAAATGCATTTGTGAGCCAAAATGAAAAAGCTCCCACTGGCCACATTTGGTACAGACTGAGCTTCAGTACAGATAAAAATTGCAAACTCATCAAATGCACCAAATCATGAATAAATAATGATATAAAAATTGGTTACTTTCAAAGAATTACAGAAAACAAATTCATTGTTTTAAAAACCAGCAACTCAATAAAGTTACCTTTCCTATGACAACTGTACCACTGAGTGACCAAACCTTAGATGAAGGGAAATACTTCTTAATAAAATGATTCTAGCTCATAAGTGCAAATAAAATGCTAGACTTAGAGCATCACCATTTTGCAACCCCCAAATAGCTAACAGATGGAAGCATCAACTTCTGCTAAGATAGGTAACTACGTACCTGCTGATAAAAGAACATTACCTAGACTCTGGCCAAATGGAGTGAATCTGAATCTGATAAAACTTCATTTCATTGTAAATTTGCATAGATACAGAGGGACAGAGTTGACTCTATCATCATTATACCATAAAACCCAGGATGTACAAAACCACGAATGGCCTAGGTCGGTTAACAGATAAAATATAAGGAAAGAAAAGGATAAAAGGGGAATTTATAGATTTAAATGAACATTTAAAAAATTTTAAGTTATTAAATTTGGGCAAGTTTAAACTATTATATTAAAGAATAAATCTTTGAGAGATGAAACCATCAAGAAATGAAAGAAAATTATTATTATGAAAGAAATGAAAGAAAAGTAAGGTGGTACTTACTTTTGAGGGCCTTCGGTGGAGAGAAGCAACTGGAAGCTTCCTGGGGTGCCAGCAACACTGTCTTTGTGGACCTGGGCATCATTTCAGGGGTCTTCACTTCATCATGTTTCTCCAACTTGTACATTTGTGTTTTGAGGTTTCTGTTATCTGTATTTTCTTTTAAAAATAAGAAGCACAAGTTACAAAACAATAAAGGGCAAAAAAATACAAATGGAAAATAATATTGTAAGGTTACCTTAAATTCAAAGCTATCTTTTCATTGCAACACCAAAGCCAATCATCTTAGGGCAGAAAAAAAAGGAGACAGACTGTTAGTCACCACCAGAGATGAGACGCTTGAGACAGCAAAGTGTCAGAGAAGAACCTGCTTCAGGAATCGACAACTTCCACCAGGTAGAACACACTGACATTCCAATCCCCCAGACAAACAGAGAAAGTAATCATAAAGATACTTTCAAAAAGAAATTATCAACGAATGTAATCAAGGCAAGGGGTTCAGAGGATTTTACTCTCATTATAGAGATTATATTCGTAAAATAGGAAACAGAATCCACTAAAGGCAAATGCACTTTGTCACCAACTTTCCTGGAACAGCTCTGTTATGGGAGGTGTGGGCCTCATTTTGTCAGTCATCTTACAGAAGCTATCAAACTTTATCATATACTTCTGAGCACTAGTGACTCCTTAGTGAGCCAGTGTAAACTGAGTAACCTAAGTGGGCACCTCAACTTGTCTATCCCGTGACCCTGCAGGATAGAAGAGATTCATACATTACCTTTCCTCTTCTTAATTGAAATATATCTTTCATATAATACTGTGTCAATTTAAGATGTACAACATGTTGATTTGATACATTTACCTATTGTAATAGGATTGTCATTCAGTGATAGCATCTCTATCATGTGACATAATTATAATTCTTTTTTTCTGTTGGGTTACCCTTTTTTGAAGTAATTTATTCTTTATGCTAAGTCAGCTAAAAGGAATGTAACTGGAGTCCTTGTCCCAGTGGGACAAACAGCTCTGTCCAGGCTTCCTTCCTTAACACAGAAGCAGAAGACAAAAAGCTTTGACCAGGCCTAATTTGGACAGGTTGAGTTAGTGACACCATTTCTTTACCCATCTTTGGATCCACAACCTTTGCTAAGCAAATGAGTAGTTCTTCCTGCCAGAGGCATTTTTCTTCCTTTCTCTCCCTCTCTTCATGTTGTCTTGGCCAAGAGAATTGGCCAAGGATGAATGTGGATGAGAGTGGCAATGTGCCAGTTCCAAAGGAGGCCTTAACAGGCATCACCTGTTTCCTTTATCCTTCTTGTACTTCTACCATTAACACGAGAAGAATTTCCCCCAGGTCAAATCTGCCTTCTTATCTCAGACCCCAGCGTGGCTCTCCATGAAGGAGACCTGAGCCCAGTATACAATGAGAAGCTAAGCCAAGTGACCCCCACAACTTGCAGAACTACCATCAAGCTGGCTTGACCAGTTGACCAACAGACACATGAATTAGAATAAATGCTTGCTGCTTTAAGCCTCGGAGCCTGGGGTGGTTTGGTACATCACCACAAGTAGCCAACACACCAACTAGGCTAGTGTCGTGTGTGATCACTCATTCCTTCCTTAGAATACCAGCCTTCACTTGACTTGTTCCATAGCTAAAACGCAAAAGTGTGCTATTTTCCATATCATGTTGTCTTCTTTTTTGGTCTCCTCCTCCAATCCCTGATGGCACACTAAAAGAGAAGATAATGCAATCCAGGCTTCCGCAATACAACCCGTGATTAAAATTAGTACTACGTACATATATATATTCTTTGCAGCCTTCATCTTTGGCCTCACCCTTGCTTTCTTCTCTCTCCTCTCAACTGGGTGATTTTATGATTTGATCCCTCGCATGGCCTGCACGAGTGGAGTACATGTACTCCCTGCATTGTCTTTAGCCTCTATTCCTAGATAAGGGTTGGAAAGTGGGGACGAGGAAAGAAAGCAAAGAGAAAGGAAAGCTTTGCTTCTGTTCATGTTCCATTTTAAACTGCATCCCACCTACAGCCCACTTTGTCATTTCTGAACCATCACTCTTACCTGTGATTCATTTTTGCATGTTTTGTCATTCCCAATTTTGCAATTTCAAGACACTACAAAAGATATATGCCGGGTGATAAAGAAGATTCTCAGAAGGAGAAAACCGATGCTATCTTCTCCTACTAGACACATTATGAGGATGGAGTGAGATTGCCAACGATCCTCTTGGAGGCAAACCAAGTGCCACGAAAAGACCACCTCATAGGTCTCCCTTTCATCCTGTGAATCAGGATAAAGTACCAGATGCCTCACATCCCTCCTGCAAGCGCGGGGCTCTTCTCCAGAGAGCAGTCTCTAGCCAAACTGGGCTGGATGACCAGCATCATCACTGAGAGAGAGTGACCACGACAATTAGTGCCTCCTTCCCCTGGAAGTTTCTCTTTTTCTGGCTGAGTTACAGCCTGGTAGCCACCATGGCTGGAGTTCACATTCCTGATGCTCCAGACCACTGAAATCTCATCTGTGAAACATCCTTCTATCTTTGATGCAGGGAATTTTTTGGATGATCATGTTTTCACAAAACCTGAATAAAAAGTTGCATGACTACATCAGCGAAACTAGGAACTGCCAAAGAACCCTTGGACACCAATGTCCTTAAATTTTGCAATTTTGTTACCCCAGAAATACCTACTGAGGGAACACTGCTGAACACTGAATGGGCACTATTTGCAAAGTACCTTATATACCTAACATTTTATTCAATTCTCAGAACATCGGTATAAAATATGTATTTTCATTTCCATTCTACTGACGAGGATGATTAAGGGCCAAGGGAGTCAGTTACCTTATTTAAGGTTATACAGTTGACAAAAGGGGAAACCGTCAAGGGAAAAACAGGACATCTCACCAATTTGGCAGAGGTGTTGTAAAGAGAAGATGCATTTTTATATGACGTCACATGGTATTTAGGTGCACAGGAAAGGCTCACGTTATCCCCATTATCCCCCAACGCCCACTCAACATACAGGACTCTTCCTCACTCACCCATTCACTCATTCTTTCAATAAATTCAGACTGAGTACGTTCTCTGTCAGAGACTGTGCCAGCCCTCAAAGACAGATACAGAAATTTTAAAAAGAAAAAAGTGTTTATTGTCGGATTATACATGGTATGCTCAGTGTACTTTACAAGAAGGCTTTAGATTAATAAGAGCTTCCCCCTTACGAAGCAACCAGATTGGGCCCAAGAACAGTCACTCATGCTAAGTTCCACATCAAACTTAAATTTAACAAATGTCTGGGGTCCAATCTCCCAGAAATGGAGAGCCCGTTTCGTCTGATCGGCCCCGGCCAGCCAGCACGAGGTACCTCACCCAGCTGCAAGAGATTTCCCTTTGTTCCATGTAAAGAGAGCAATGCTGCTGGCACCAGGCAGCAAACGCGCGGTCTAATTGTCTTGTCCATGCCCTCGGTGGTCTTCTCCTTGGTGAGCCCTTCGGAGCTCCTCTCTTATCTGCTCGGCTGGATGCTGCCTGACTACTCATGAATGGCTGAATAAAAACGTAGTAGATTGGTAAATTGTCTGTGGAGGGTTTTCCTTCACACTAACTATGACAGCATCGTCTGCCGCCTGGTCTTGCCAGCCAGGCTTCCTGATCACTGCCATTGTGGGGACCAAGTCCTGCTCTGTGTCCTGAGGCCTCCAGAAGCTCTGTTTTCTCCGGGGGAGAAGATTAATGTGTGTTTGGAAGAAGGATAGATGGGCTCCAATCAAATCTCGGCAGTCATCAGTTCATTATGTCAAATTGACTCGGAAACTTTCATTGAAATTCGCCTCTTACCCACAATAATGATGATGGGATGCAATCAAGCCAGGTATTAGTTCAAATCAGGGGCTTGTTAACTTCCTAATTAGCTCATTGTGGCTGCTGTGTATATAAAAGGCAGACCCTAATGACAAGCACTGAAACTTCACTTTGTCTTTCTTACTATTGAGTACTTGAGTCCTTCTGTTTTCTCCTCCATAACAAATGCCGCTGAAGCCCAGCATGGGCTCCCAATCAGAAAGCTGATTTCAGCTACTCAGGTAGCACCGCAGGCCCCCAGCGCAGGGCTGCAACCGTGCTCTCGTCTCTCTCAAAGCTCTGAGAGAGCCCCTGCCCGGAGGCCACTCTGCCACAACCTCAGCCCCAAATCGCCTCTCGTTCATTCGTCAGAGGATAAGTCTCTCAGCGCACCCACTTGGCATGAGCTCTGCGCCCTGCACTCTGCACTAGACTGTGAGTAGGAAGGATGCACCCCTGTTCTCAAGGAATGGGCAATGTCGTTAGGGAGTCAGAGGTCACCAGGCACTTGCCATTCAATGTGAAAGGAACCAAGGTAGGGAGGGTAAGGTGCTGTAAGGACCTGTGGGAGGGGCACCTAGCCCAGCACAGGGAGAGCCGAGTAGGCTTTTTTGAGGAAGTGACATCCTACTCCTGAAGGAATTTCAGACTAAGCAGACAAAAGGACTGTTCTGGGGTAAGAGGGACCTGAGTGAAAATGGAGAAAGGGGAGAATATTTTGGGCAAAGTAAGATGTGTGTGCAAAAGTTTCAAAGGTGAAAAAGAGAATGGTTCTTCATAGAATTTTTTTTTAAAGACTTTCAATGTTTTTTAATAGAAGTCCTATCACAGGAGGAGAGTGGACAAGATAACTTTAGAAGATAAGGAGACCTTCTCAGATCTCCTTGTTCCATTTGAAAGAATATGGACATAATTGTGATCCAGGATCCCCATAGAGCATGCTAGAATAACAATGATTATCTGTATTCTACTTTTCAAAGCCTGGGTCACCGCCCTCTGTCCATATGTCCAAAGCCAGTTCAGATAGTGGAGACTATTTCCAAAGATTCCAATTGAGGTCTTCATTAACCCTCTCTGGTAATATCATGTTCTCCCCATCTTCACCCCCTCTATATTCTTTTCCAGTGATGCCTCCACCTTCCAAGAGCTGCCCAATCTAGCGGAGTAGATTAGATGCATGTTTTGTGTAACCCTTATGAGCCCAGATACTTATGTGGTCCAGTCTCAGGGTTATGCCATGATTAAAGAAACAGAGTGAAGCAAGTAAAATTAGTTTCATCACAAGTCAAAGTGTTTCTTGACTTAAATGTTACGACTAAAATTTTTTAAATACTGAAAACAGCATCCAAAGACAAAGTGTATGAAAAAACATATTAAAATCCTTCCTGTCTTGACCATCCATTGGATTTCATGTGCCATAGCTGATTCTCTCTCTCAACCCCACCCTCCTGCTCCCCTTCCACCCATAGTTTCTAGTTCTCTTCTCCAAAAAAATACTTCTTCCAGATCTAGCCTACCTGTCTCTTGTCCTTTGTAATCTTTCCTCTTCTCTCGTCTTGTTTTAGCTCTGTACCTGTTTGGATGCTTTAGGTGTGAGTAGCAGAAGATCCAGTTAAAAGTGGTTTGAACAATGGGATACATATTATCTATAACAGAGACCAGGAGTTTATACTAAAATGTTTCCCCTATTTTTGGCTTACAGCTAGACTATGGAGACGATGTCTCCAGCCTCCCTGCAGTTAGATGGGGCTGTTGGTCAAAATTTAAGTTCTCGCCAACTGAACACGAGTGCTAGTAAGAGGTCACTTTCTGACATGACTCATAAAACCCCATTGATGTATGTACATTTTCCCATGCTCTTTCTCTTTTCAGTGGCTTAATACAAAGAAGACAGCAACAAGATGGAGGAAGCCTGAGTTCCTGAATGACTATAAGGAAAATAATTGTTCCCACTGTCTTGAATATCATTATATGAGCAAGAAATAAATTGCCTTAAGCTGTTGATTTTAGGGGGTTTGATTTCTTTATAGAAACTTAGATACCCTAATAAATTATTTTTCTTCCTTTTTAAAAATATTTTATTTGTTATCGACAGAGAGAGACACAGTGAGAGAGGGAACACAAGGAGGGGGAAGTGGGAAAGGGAGAAGCAGGTTCCCACTGAGCAGGGAGCCCACTGCAGGACTCAATCCCAGGACCCCAGGATTATGACCTGAGCTGAAGGAAGATGCTTAAGGACTGAGTCACCCAGGTGCCCCAGTAAATTATTTTTCTATATGAAAGAGATAGAAAAAAAAAAGAAATAGGTTTGAGTTGGCATCTCAATGAGAACATCAAGGACTCCGGCTCTTCCTACATTCTCTGTTCTTCTCTGCTCTGCCCAGTGTGTTGGCAAAATCTCCCAGCACAGCTACAAGACGTCTACTGCTATAAGCATCACACTCTCATCCAAATGGTCCAGGATCAAAAAATGAAAGGATTTCTCATACGTGTCTCTTTTATCAGGAAGTAAAACTTTCTCTAGAAGCCCTCAGCAAACTTCTTATTTCTCGCTGGCCAGAACTGGGTCACACCCCTCAGTCATTAGCGAAGGAGTTGAGAACACCATGACTAAATAAAGCTAACTCTGATTCATCCCCTAAGACTGGAAAAGGGTCCCTGCCTTCTTAACTTAAATTGTTTAACTACCTGCCTGATACCTGACCAAAATTGGGCTCTGCTAGCAAAGAATGAACTGGTGTTGGATAGGAAACCAACAGAGTGGCCATTTGTCCTTCCCAAGCCCCCAAATTGTACACTGCAAAGGCCCAATATATAGTCCATCCGTGACAGCATCCTACCCACCAATGACAGAGTTGGAAAATGCAGACAGGTACAAAGTCTCTTTAGCAGAATCAGACAAGGGGTTGGGAGCTTTTAAGAGTTTACAGGGTCTGTTGATAAGCAGGGAAGACCATGCTGAGTGGTGTGCAAGAAACATGAACACAGAACTACAGGAAATTTGAAGCAGGAGAGAGGAACCACAATTGAAGAAGATGAATGGTCATTTGGAATAGGCCTTCAGAGTTAATGATACTGGAGAAAAATATGAGGATTAATTTAAAATGAACGGAAAAGCATAACTAAGTGCACAGAGGAGAAAATACTGAGAAGACAGGTGAACGAAGCCACAGAGAACTCTAATTTCACGTGTACCAGGAAGGCTGGGCGAGTGAGCATACAGATAGCCCTAAGAGGGAGTTGTCTACTTTGCAGCATATACTCAAAGCTCCTTGGCCAGAGTATTATGTATCTGTGACACCTCACTTTGCCCAAATCTTATCATTGACCTCAACTCTTGAGACTTCACTAGACAGATGTTCCCTGATGACACCAAACAAACCTGCTTTCTAACCCTCTCTCAGACCTAAAGAGGTTTGTTTCCCCCTCCCTTCCTACCAGGTGTCTGCTATGATTCCTCTGCCAGGAAGACATCGTGATCTGTCACTTTGATTCTCTAATAAAAATGACGTGTGTTGATCATAGATCTACTTTGCACTGGGCCCCAACTCTAGGTAGTATTGCGCCATGGTCTCTAGCTACCTTATTTCATTGTATGTCATCCCAGTCTTAGGAGAGAGATACTAATATCTCTATTTTATAGGTAAGGAAATTTGGACTCCAAAAAGTTAAATAATTAGTCCGTCATCACAGACTAAGCATGTGGTAGAAAGACAGGACTCAAAGATAGATGTGGCTCACTCTGAAGTTAATGATCTTTCCAGAACTCCACAGCGCTTTGTTGAGACAATGACCATGCTACATTTTCTCAAAGAGATTTTCTTTTCCTCCAACTATATTCTCAGTCTTCCTGAAGATCATATTAATGTCAGGTGTCCCAGCAAGCAGCAAGTGACAGAGCCTTTTAAAGCAGAGAAGAAACAAGAAAAAAAGGAGTTTGACAGTGTCTTAGGGAGGAATTGTAAAGATACAAGGAACAGAAACCCACTTGAAGAAATTCATGAAAATGGAATTTCTATAAGGCCCCATAAGAATCTCATGGAACCCAATTGCAAAAACAAAAATGCACCTGGACTCTTGGGAACTGGACTGTCCCCAGGTCATTAGTGTCACCTTCCCACTTCTCTTGGGTCCTGTCTTTAGCTCCAGGCTCGCATTGTCTATAAGCTTCATTCTTCTCTTCTTTTCTGCAGAAAAACATCTATGCTCACTCGTGAACATCCCAATGACAGTCTCAGTCTTTGTGTCAGCCTGACATTCAAATCAACTTCTTAGAAATAACTGACTTTGTTCATCCTTTTTCTAAAGTCTCCATAAAGAAAA
This sequence comes from Mustela nigripes, assembly GCF_022355385.1. Taxonomy (NCBI): domain Eukaryota; kingdom Metazoa; phylum Chordata; class Mammalia; order Carnivora; family Mustelidae; genus Mustela; species Mustela nigripes. Next base: position 76,520,138 of record NC_081558.1, on the reverse strand, counting down.
CCATCGTGGCCCATCTTGATCAAATATTCTCCCCTAATCTGTTCACTGTGGCCATATGAGTTGTAGGGCTACCCTTCTGGGACATCAGGCAATGTAGATTCTCTAAGTGACAGGCATGGAGGTAGGTGTGTTGGGGTAGGAGGGATAAGTCATCGTGTGGGGAAATTATTTTGACATGTCAGACTCTCCCTAAGGCTGCCACAATCACAGATGAAGATGACGGGCTCATAAATCACATGAAAAAGAAGCAAACTACTTCGTCATAACTATAATAGGGTTAGCCGCTATTTTTAGTGAAAGAATACATTGGATCATTTATGAACTATGTTTAAAATGTGTTTTAAAGGACTGGGTAATATACAGGATGCCGGTGTGGCTCAGTCGGTTAAGCATTTGACTCTTGATTTTGGGTTCAAGTCATGCTCGCAGGGTTGTGAGATCGAGCCCTACATGGGGCTCCACACACTATGCAGAGTCTACTTGAGATTCTCTCCCTCCCTTTGCTCCTCCCCCCACTTGCGCACACTCTTTCTCAAATAAGTAAATCTATATGAAGGATTGGGTAATATAGAACAGGGATCAGTTAACTAAGGCCTTCGCAGTCCCCTGTTTTTGTAAATCAACTCTTATTGCCTGTGGCTGCTTTCCTTCTACAATAGCAGAACTGAGTAGTTGTCAAAGAGCCCCAATGGCCCACAAAGTCTAAAACATTTATTATCTCACCCTTTAAGAGAAAGTGTGCCAAGTGGGTTAAGCCTCTGCCTTCAGCTCAGGTCATAATCTCAGGGTCCTGGGATCAATCCCCGAATCAGGTTCTCTGCTCAGCAGGGAGCCTGCTTCCTCCTCTCTCTCCACCTGCCTCTCTGTCTACTTGTGATCTCTGTCTGTCAAATAAATAAATAAAATCTTTAAAAAAAATATGCTGCTCTGTACAGGATCACTATTTTCAGTAGGTAATTTACAAAGTCATTGTTAATCTTTGGAAGGACCACATAAAAGAGGCTGGCATTCTGAAACACCGGGGTGAGTCTGCTAGAGTACCATAGGCCTTTTATAGAAAATGGAAAGTGGTCTTATCAGGATTAGCACTGGGGACCTAAGTTAGGTCTGGTCTCGCGAAAGATACAATTCACTAACACAAGCCAGCACCTCTTCTATTTTTCACAATCCCTGAGGAGACATTTTGTGGGTTGGAGATAGATGATAAAAGCCTTCAACTGAAAAATAATCTATTCCTCAGTGTGTGTGTGTATTTGTGTTTATTACAGGCTTACGAGGTGTCACTTAACAAATTGTCATTTTAATTCCTGAGGTAGCCATAAATACCTATATCCTGGGCTGGAAACCATAGTATTCAATGTTAGAGCCCTGGCTTATTCTCTTATAAAACTAACGTGTGTCAGGCTTTCCTGTCTCCAAAAGGCGGCACCGTTACTGGCATTAAGTGCGACAAAAAATGTAAAAGGGTTTCTTTTGAAGCATTTAGGTGCAGTATAAAACAAGATATTCTTGGGATTATTTATTTAACATTCCAGTCAATCTTTAATAGAGCCCTGGATAGTGACAAAACCCATTCTTACCACACCATGAAGGAGAGCACAATGTTTATTGGGCAGCCCGTCTATGCTATTTCTTTTGAACACACTACCTCATGGAATCCTCATAATCCACCCTGTGAAGTAGGTACCATTATTTCTATTTCACATATGAGGAGGCAAAAGTGAAATATGTTTCTCAGTGTCAACAAGGCTGACCAACTTATTCTGGTTTGTTTGAGGCTCTCTTGGTCTTGGCACTGAAGGTCCCACATCATGAGAACCCACTCAGTCCTAGAAGAGCCACAACACTGGGTCACCATAAGCACAAATAGAAGCCCCAGCTTAGCCCCAGCTCAAAACTCAGCTGCTAAATATCGATACTTAATGATCTTAATAGCTTACCTATCAACACACTCACTTGTCCTCACTGAGTTCATCTTATCATAATGTCCACATGGGAGGTCTATAGGCAGTACCCATGTTTACTCACATGATAGATTTCTCACCACTTCATGAAAAAGGTCCTTTTTCCACAAATGCTAAACCCCAACAGAGGAAGGACCCAGCCAGCGCAACCCCCCCTTGCATGGTTGCCTTTATTATCACTGGTTCAAGTAGCAGTAGGATGAACCCTCCTACCACTTCTGTTACTCCTTGGCAAAGGCCTAGAGTGATTAGAAGGCAGCTAGAACAATGGCTGGAAGTGGCCAGAAGACAGAAGCCTGGACAGCATTGAGCTTGAAATCTTGAAATAAGTCTTGTTTTTTTCTGGCCATTCCCCTCCCAGATGCTTCACTTGCCTTCTTCCCAGCAACTGAGTAACATCACGCTTTCACTTTGCCCTCATGGAAACATGCTCCTTAATAAGAAGCTAAAAGCAATCACTCTGAGGTAGAAAGAGAATTTGAAATTCTAAATATTCCCTCTAGAAGGAGTCCTAGCTGCTATGATCTAGCGCAATCCAATCCTATGAAAAATGAGAACACTGAGGACTACAGAGAACAATAGATTTTGCACCACCACTCATCTCTCACGCTTACATCTTCAGGCCAAATCTTTCCCCTGAACTCCAGGCTTATCCATTTTATTTTATTTTTTTAAGATTTTATTTATTTATTTGAGATTGAGACAGTGAGAGAAAGCATGAGAGGGGAGAAGATCAGAGGGAGAAGCAGACTCCCCATTGAACTGGGAGCCCAATGTGGGACTTGATCCCAGGACTCCGGGATCATAACCTGAGCCAAAGGCAGTTGCTTAAGCAACTGAGCCACCCAGGTGCCCCAGGCTCATATATCCAACAATTTAGCAGACGTCTCTATTTGGATCTATAAAAAGCATCTCAGACTTCATATGTCCCAAACCAAATTCTGTTTTCCTTTGTGTACTGTATGATACGGGTCCCCAAGACCACCCTTGAGCTTAAGGATTCACTAGAAGGATTCACAGGAATGGGAAGTGCTGTTATACTCACAGCAGTAGTTTATTGCAGTGAAAGGATACAGATTAAAATTGGCAAATGGAGAAAGGTACATGTTCAGAAGAAACCATATGCAAGCTTTCAGGAATCCCTCCCAGTGGAGTCAGATGGGGGCACATTTAGTCCACCCAGGATGGGGGAATTGGTATATGATAACGCATACACAGTATTGCCAACCAAGGAAGCTCACCCAGGTTTTGGTATTCGATTATTTTGGGGGGATGGAGAGGGTTAATCATGTAAACATTGAGTGACCACACGACTGATATCAGTCACTCAATCTCCAACCCCTGAGAGTAAACAGATATTCACTGTAATAATAGTATAATAGATAGTATAATAGTATATAATATAATTAGAATATAATAGTACAATAGATAATAATCTTATCTCTATTTTTGGCCTATTTCACTTACACTGGTATCTTGTGGTCCAACCAACTCTTCAGACATACAAAAGGACTCTATCAGGCCAAATATCCCAGAGGCTCAGAGGTTATCTCGCAGGAGCTGGCCAAAGACCAGTCCTGAAGACTAGCTTTTGTGCTGTCTGGAGGGTTTGAGCAATGCAGACCTGCTGGGTTAACCCTTTCCTGCACACCTTACTTCTCCCTGCCTTCTCTGTGTCAACAGAACCTCATTTTTCTGGATATCCAAGCTGAACCTGGATTAATTCTTGACTCCTCCTGTTCTCCTTATTCCACATCAAATCCATTTGTAAGTCTTGTTAGCACTACCTACATAAGTTATTCAGAATTTCAACCACTCCACCCGACCATGGACCAAGCTACCATTATGTAGTACTCAGGTTATTGCAGTAGCTTCCGGCCTAATCTCTAGGCCTCCATCCTTACTGGACTGCAATCCGTCCTCACTCAGCACACCAGCTGGAGTAGATCTTTTATGATGGAAGTCAGATCAGGTTCCCCCTCTGAGCAAACTCTCCCCATTTTCATGTCCTAGAGACCTCATCCCTCCCGTTCTCTTCTATGATCAAGCCATAGTGGTTGCTTCATGGTTTGTTAAGCATATATATCACACTCCTGCCTCAGGACCTTTTGGACTTGCTGTTTTACTTGCATAAGACACTTTCCCCAGACACTGTCAAAGAGGAGTCAGACTGGTCCTCAAATTTCAGTGTATTAGTAAATTCCACCTTGACCATTGTATGTAGAATGATAGTCCCACCATAACCTCATCACAGCAGCCCTAATCCTCTTCTAATTTTTAAATATTACTTGTAGGGGCCAAGGGTGAGCTCCTTTTAAATGTGCCACTTTGGCATATTGATTATTTTATATAAAAGTTACTTAAGAAACAACCGATGCAAAAACAAAACAAAACAAAACAAAAAACTCTAACAACCCTGCCTGTCTCCAGAAGCAAGAAATAAATCTGTCGTGCAAAAGGCACTCTTCCAATACCAGGAGGCAAAGAGATCCTTATGATCAGAGGAAATTGAGAGCTGAGAAGGCTATATAAACAGTCCTTGTAACTTTTGTACTGCTGCAGCCCAGGTTCTGCTTGGATGTTTGAAACTCCCAAAGTTAACTTTTCTTTTGTCCTGCCAATTCCTCACAGATACTGTCTCTTTGTTTAAAAAAAGTATACAAACTGCCTGCCTCCATGATTTCTTGAGGTCTCAGTTTCATTATTGGGTCTCCCTGTGTGGTTAATAAAACTTTGGATTTTTCTCCTGGAAAAACCTTAGAACAGAGGAAGAATGATAGTCATGATAGACAGAAGGAAATTTCTTCCTCCCCCACATGCTTCTCATGTTACATATTTATGTTACTCTGTATTTACCTGTTTATTTGTTTATTGCCATCTCTTGCAACTATATACAAACCTTATGGGGACAAGAATTTTATTTTGCTCACTACTATGACCCATGTCTAGGTAAATGCTGGATACATGGTTTACTAGAAATCCACAAAATAAATGAATGTGATCCCCAGACCAACGGCAACAGCAGCAGCAGCAGCAGCAGCAGCAGCAGCAGCAGCAGCACTAGGGAACTAATAAGAAATGCAAATAATCAAACTCCAGCCCAGACCTACTCAATCAAACTCCAGCCCAGACCTACTCAATCAGACTCTGGGGGTAAAGGCTGGCAATCTATATTCCACCAGTCTTCCAGGCAATTCTAACGCAAATAAAGTTTGAAAACCACGGCTCTTGTTAATACCTTATACCCGTTACTTACAGATAATGAAGTCTGGAAAGACAAAATTACTCCCTGGGGTGACACCCCTGGATTTTATCTACAAACGTGTCTGATTCCTGTGGCTGTCCACTTCCTCACCATACTGTGATGGCTGCATATGAGATTACTCTCCTCTCCAAGAAATTCTTACATTTCCCTCATTGGAGAGAGGCAACCAGCACTATTTCCTACTCTGAAAGCACAGCGGCTCTTCCAAATAGTTGCCAGAAGGAGGCACAGACTAAGACCATGCCAGAAGCTACCTTCTCGGAGGCACCATGATATCTTCGAACTCCTGTCTGATTGCAAGACATGCATTGCATCTTCAAACAGCCAGCAGAAAGTCTCCACCTCCCAGCTCCGCCAACACACCTATCTGGGCTGCTCTCATCACCAACCAAGCACAACCACCATGGCCTTCTGGAATTTGGTTGTTAAGAGAAATGAATAAAAGGAGCTCTGTGAACCTGAAAAGCTTTGGTGATAAAGCAGACCCATGGCTTCGAAGATCTCTAAAGCTAACTGCTGGTTCAGGGAGAAGCGGGGACTGAGATTACCTGCAAAAGAGTTCTAGGACAGCAAGAAGCCTCTCCTGCAGTCAGCGGCCTCCTAGCTGCTGGGGGTCAGCATGGCTCAGCCCAGTCCAGCTGCTTTCTGTTGCCCCACTGTCCTCCATCTCTCTGTCACCCTTCCATCTTCGTCTCCAGCCATAGACTCTATTCCTGGGGAATTTTAGTAAGAAGAGGCAACCTAACGGGCATGGCCTCCCCCTGGTGACTCAAGAACCAGAAGGACAAATAAACTTCACTTTCCCCCCTGTTGCTCTCACACAAGCCCCTTGTTTCATTTCCTTCTTAAAATTCAGTCTCACTTAGAGTGTTTTCTGTCACATTGGGCAATCTTTGAAGGTTTAAAATTGCCAAGAGGAAATTGGCTGTGCAGACCCAGGAACCTAACTGTTTTTATTTATCTAAATGCTAAGGATGGCAGCGCAGCAGATCAGGAGAGGAGAAGGCAGGTGGGCGGGGGCGCGGGGAGGAGGAATGTTGCTTGTCTCAACTATCATCAGGCCCCAGCTAGAAGTAATAAAGTTGCCTGCTTTTCAGCCTGAGCATCAGGGCAGTCAACTCAGCATCTGTTTTCACAAGGAAAGCCTGTGACAAGAGCCAGGAAAGCTAAATGCGGCTTTTGGGGTCCTGGGGGAATATAGGAAATATCCTTTGACCCAGGAACATGCAACCTACAACCACTGGGTCTCAACCAAACCTGTACCATGACCGCCTTTTGCCATGGACCGTTTCTAGAAAATCAGCCACATGAGAAATAGAATGATATGAAATGAAATAAACTAAAATTAGGTAACAGAAATAGTGGGCAAACGCTTTAATATAAAACCTTATGCCATGCTCTTCGATTTCCTGAGAGGCATAGACATGGAAGCAAATGAGCATGACCTTAGACGTGAACAGATTTGTTTTCCAGTGATACCTACAAAACCGAGTCAGTCGGTTACGGTTCCTGGACCTCTCCTTGCAGGTGGCCAAAGCGGCTTCTGTGAGCCCTGGTTGTCATCCTGCCGAAAAGTGGAATTCCCTGAGGGGGCTCAGAAAATACCAAGGTCTTGCTTTGGGATGTAGCCTGGTCATTGGGACTTATTGTCAACTTTCCCAAGGGATTCTCACACACCAGAGTTGAAGTACCGCGGTTGATAAGATGTAAAGCAGCCCCTGCCAGCTGCTTACTTAATGCCTCCACAACAGTCTTCACTGCTCGTCATCCCTTGCAGCAGAGAAAGAGCCCAGAAGGAGAGTAGAAACACTCTAATTGTCTGACCATCTGACGTGCCACTTATTCACATCCAGGCAGAAATGTTGGTGTTAAGAATGCGGGCTGCGTGGGCTTGGAGGATTATCTATCACTTTACATTTTTTCTAGGTCATCCACCGTAGCCTGGGACAGGCGACTGGCAGTGACTATCTTTAGGAAGAGATCATGTTACTGGACCTGAAGGTGATGTCAGTGAGATAACCGTAAAGTACGATATACATGTAAGGAATTATTATTAGATCCTGTAAAGGAATTGAGGATGTGGATTTCCCTCTTGGGGGAAGGTTGCAGATACACGCCTCTAAAATTAGACATTGAATTACCTTAAGAAATAAGAAATTTAAATCCAGCCATGATAACTCCTTACTTACCTCCCAACTGGATATATCATCCAATTATAATATTCTTCAGGTTGTGATAACTGCTCCCTAATTATAGAATTCTAATAGGGTCTGAAATATTACTCCTGCTCTGACAGCTGACACCTGAAATTCTTCATTTTCTGTTTCATCCTACACCAATTCTTGAGTCCTAGCTTCTCAGGTCTCCATCAAATTTTATATTCACTTTGAAAAGCAAAACAAACAAAAAAAAAAAGAAAGAAGAAAAGAAAAGGTAACCTGAACAGCATTGGGGTCACCTGAAGTCTTCCTAACTTCATGGCTTTCAGAGAGACAAAGACATTGGTAATGATGACCAGAAATAAGAAATAAACTTTATTTTTCAAAACCCAGCTGTGAGTAGGCTGAGCATAAGAAAGCATTAGTCAAACATTAATTTAAAAATGCATCATTTATACTGCACTTTGGTAATGTTCAATGTGTTTGTGAATTTTAATCGGATGAACTAATTTATGTTTGGCAATTGTAAGGAGAATTCGAGTTCTCTATGACAGCATATCTGTGTGGACGAGGCCCTAGCTTTGTTGGCTTCAAGGATCACCCCCAGGGCTCTGTGTGTCTATGTGATAATGCGCAGCGGAGGGAAGACACAAAGCAAATACAGATAGAAGATGAACCCTGCAGATGGATGGGTGAAAAGTTAAGGGCCCTTGTGGTGTCTCTGCGAATAGCGTTATACAACTATGTCCATCTGAAAGCAGACCAGGAGAGCAAGCCCAGGAGGAGCTGATTGTAAATGAGAATTCAGCCAGGTCCATGGAGGTACAAATGAGTTGAAATGGACAATCATGTAGAGAAATCCTAAAGGAATACCAGCAATAAGGACACACACACACACACACACACACACACACACACAGGCCCAAAATGAATTCCATCCAGTGCCTGCAGAATTCAGGAATGAATCATGTTTTTCCAATGGGCACATACTGCTCTTCCTCCCTCTTCTGGTAATCATATCTCAGGAAGGATCAGAAATGGAACACGGTGGGATTTCAGCAGCAAGGGATTCATGAACAAACACGTCAGGACTAAATGGGAAAGGTAGGAGCTGGTATGGCACAACCCCCAAAGTCAGGCCCACGAGAGTCAGTGGAGTTATAATAAAAATTATATTCACAAAAAATAGGTGATGGGCATCAACTATATGCTTAGTACTTTAAATGCTTTATTATTCTCAGTACTGTCAATAACTCTACTTATAAGTTAAGATTCTTTGGGGGCGCCTGGGTGGCTCAGTGGGTTAATCCGCTGCCTTCGGCTCAGGTCATGATCTCAGGGTCCTGGGATCGAGTCCCGCATCGGGCTCTCTGCTCGGCAGGGAGCCTGCTTCCCTCTCTCTCTCTCTGCCTGCCTCTCCATCTACTTCTGATTTCTCTCTGTCAAATAAATAAATAAAATCTTAAAAAAAAAAAAAAAGATTCTTTGGGCCAGGGGTGCCTGTGTGGCTCAGGTGGTTAAGCACCCAACCCTTGATTTCAGCTCAGGTTAGATTTCTGGGTTGTGAGATCAAACCCAGTATGGAGCCTGCTTAAGATTTTCTCTCTCCCTCTGCCCCACCCCCTACACTCTCTATAAATTACTTACTTACTTAATTAATTAGCATGTTCTCTTAGCCAAAAGAAATAAAACCTCTTACTCAAACTGACTTAACTAGGAAGTAAATCTATACTCTCTATAAGGCCATAGACAGTGGAAGGGCAGACTTCAGGACTGGGTTAATCCAGCAAGTACTCAGTATCTGCCTGTGTCCATGCTCTTCCATCCTCCGTTTTGGTTGCAAGTGTAACAAGACATAGCAAGATGGCTACAGTAGCTCTGGGTTGTCACATCTACTATCTAGCTGGAAAACTCACTTTCCTTATGGCTCTCTTTTAGAAGTCAGGGAACTGGTGATTAGCAGATTTCCTCTCAATTCTCAAGTGAACGTTACTAGGACATGTGCCCATTCATGAAGCATGTGATGCGAAGCTCACTCTCCCTGAGGGTCTGTAGAGGAAGGATGGAGACTCCAATGAAGCTGGAGTTCAGAGAGAAAGAAACAACAAAACTGTGTCTACCAGAAACTCTTCTTATCCTCGGAAAGAGAAAATGAAGCCCGAGGAAAATTGAATAAATTTCCCAAGGTCACTAAGCTTTCCAGGGGAAGAACCAGGAAATATTCCAGGGTAGTCTGACTTCAAAGCCCCTACTTAAGACTTGTAACCACACTGCTGTGCAGATGAGACAGAAGAGGAAAGTTGAAACCAAGAGAAACAACCCACAGATATCTGGCAGCAATGTAGGAAAGCCAAATCTTTTTTTTTTTTTTTAAAGGTTTATTGATTTAACACAGAGAGAGATCACAAGTAGGCAGAGAGACAGGCAGGGAGTTGTGGGGGAGAGCAGGCACCCTGATGAGCAGAGAGCCTGATGTGGGCTCAATCCCAGGACATCGAGATCATGACTTGGGCTGAAGGCAGAGGCTTAACACACTGAGCCAACCAAGTGCCCCAGGAGAGCCAATTCTTTTTTTGTTTTTTTTTTTAATTTTTAATTTTTTATAAACATATAATATATATTTTCACCAGGGGTACAGGTCTGTGAATCACCAGGTTTACACACTTCACAGCACTCACCATAGCACATAACCTCCCCAATGTCCATAATCCCAACACCCTTCTCCCAACCCACCCCCCAGCAGCCCTCAGTTTGTTTTGTGAGATTAAGAGTCACTTATGGTTTGTCTCCCTCCAGATCCCATCTTGTTTCATTTATTCTTCTCCTACCCCCTTAACCCCCCGTGTTGCATCACCACTTCCTGATATCAGGGAGATCATATGATAGTTGTCTTTCTCTGCTTGACTTATTTCACTAAGAATGATATGCTCTAGTTCCATCCACGTTGTCGCAAATGGCAAGATTTCATTTCTTTTGATGGCTGCATAGTATTCCATTGTGTATATATACCACATCTTCTTGATCCATTCATCTGTTGATGGATATCTAGGTTCTTTCCATAGTTTGGCTATTGTGGACATTGCTGCTATAAACATTCGGATGCACGTGCCACTTCGGAACACTACATTTGTATCTTTAGGGTAAATACCCAGTAGTGCAATTGCTGGGTCATAGGGCAGTTCTATTTTCAACATTTTGAGGAACCTCCATGCTGTTTTCCAGAGTGGTTGCACCAGCTTGCATTCCCACCAACAGTGTAGGAGGGTTCCCCTTTCTCCGCATCCTCGCCAGCATCTGTCATTTCCTGACTTATTTTAGCCATTCTGACTGGTGTGAGGTGATATCTCATTGTGGTTTTGATTTGTATTTCCCTGATGCCCAGTGATATGGAGCACTTTTTCATGTGTCTGTTGGCCATCTGGATATCTTCTTTGCAGAAATGTCTGTTCATGTCCTCTGCCCATTTCTTGATTGGATTATTTGTTCTTTGGGTGCTGAGTTTGCTAAGTTCTTTATAGATTTTGGACACGAGTCCTTTATCTGATATGTTGTTTGCAAATATCTTCCCCCATTTTGGCAGTTGTCTTTTGGTTTTGTTAACTGTTTCCTTTGCTGTGCAAAAGCTTTTGATCTTGATGAAATCCCAATAGTTCATTTTTGCCCTTGCTTCCCTTGCCTTTGGTGATGTTCCCAGAAAGATGTTGCTGCGGCTGAGGTCGAAGAGGTTGCTGCCTGTGTTCTCCTCAAGGATTTTGATGGATTCCTTTCTTACATTGAGGTCCTTCATCCATTTTGAGTCTATTTTCGTGTGTGGTGTAAGGAAATGGTCCAATTTCATTTTTCTGCATGTGGCTGTCCAATTTTCCCAACACCATTTATTGAAGAGGCTGTCTTTTTTCCATTGGACATTCTTTCCTGCTTTGTCGAAGATTAGTTGACCATAGAGTTGAGGGTCTATTTCTGGGCTTTTTATTCTGTTCCATTGATCTATGTGTCTATTTTTGTGCCAGTACCATGCTGTCTTGATGATGACAGCTTTGTAATAGAGCTTGAAGTCCAGAATTGTGATGCCACCAACTTTGGCTTTCTTTTTCAATATTCCTTTGGCTATTCGAGGTCTTTTCTGGTTCCATATAAATTTTAGAATTATTTGTTCCATTTCTTTGAAGAAGATGGATGGTACTTTGACAGGAATTGCATTAAATGTGGAGATTGCTTTAGGTAGCATAGACATTTTCACAATATTTATTCTTCCAATCCAGAAGCATGGAACATTTTTCCATTTCTTTGTGTCTTCCTCAATTTCTTTCATGAGTACTTTATAGTTTTCTGAGTATAGATTCTGTGCCTCTTTGGTTAGGTTTATTCCTAGGTATCTTATGGTTTGGGGTGCAATTGTAAATGGGATTGAATACTTAATTTCTCTTTCTTCTGTCGTGTTGTTGGTGTAGAGAATAGCAACTGATTTCTGTACATTGATTTTATATCCTGACACTTTACTAAATTCCTGTACAAGTTCTAGCAGTTTTGGAGTGGAGTCTTTTGGGTTTTCCACATATAGTATTATATCATCTGCAAAGAGTGGTAGTTTGACTTCTTCTTTGCCGATTTAGATGCCTTTAATTTCCTTTTGTTGTCTGATTGCTGAGGCTAGGACTTCTAGTACTATGTTGAATAGCAGTGGTGATAATGAACATCCCTGCCATGTTCCTGACCTTAGCAGAAAAGTTTTCAGTTTTTTTCCATTGAGAATGATATTTGTGGTGGGTTTTTCATAAATGGCTTTGATAATATTGAGGTATGTGCCCTCTATCCTTATACTTTGAAGAGTTTTGATCAGGAAGGGATGCTGTACTTTGTCAAATGCTTTTTCAGCATCTATTGAGAGTATCATAAGGTTCTTGTTCTTTCTTTATTGATGTGTTGTATCACATTGACTGATTTGCAGATGTTGAACCAACCTTGCTGCCCTGGAATAAATCCCACTTGGTTGTGGTGAATAATCCTTTTAATGTACTGTTGAATCCTATTGGCTAGTATTTTGGTGAGAATTTTCACATCTATGTTCATCAAGGAAAATGGTCTATAGCTCTCTTTTTTGATGGGATCCTTGTCTGGTTTTGGGATCAGGGTGATGCTGGCCTCATAAAATGCGTTTGGAAGTTTTCCTTCCATTTCTATTTTTTGGAACAGTTTCAGGAGAATAGGAATTAGTTCTTCTTTAAATGTTTGGTAGAATTCCCCTGGGAAGCTGTCTGGCTCTGGGCTTTTGTTTGTTTGGAGATTTTTAATAACTGTTTCAATCTCCTTACTGGTTATGGGTCTGTTCAGGCTTTCTATTTCTTCCTGGTTCAGTTGTGGTAGTTTATATGTTTCTAGGAATGCATCCATTTCTTCCAGATTGTCAAATTTGTTAGAGTTGCTCATAGTATGTTCTTATAATAGTTTGTATTTCTTTGGTGTTAGTTGTGATCTCTCCTCTTTCATTCATGATTTTATTTATTTGGGTCCTTTCTCTTTTCTTTTTGATAAGTTTAGCCAGGGGTTTATCAATCTTATTAATTCTTTCAAAGAACCAGCTCATAGTTTCGTTGATTTGTTCTATTGATTTTTTGGTTTCTATTTCATTGATTTCTGCTCTGATCTTTGATTTCTCTTCTCCTACTGGGTTTAGGGTTTCTTTCTTGTTCTTTCTCCATCTCCTTTAGGTGTAGGGTTAGGTTGTATACCTGAGACCTTTCTTGTTTCTTGAGAAAGGCTTGAACCGCTATATATTTTCCTCTCAGGACTGCCTTTGTTGTGTTCCACAGATTTTGAACCATTGTGTTTTCATTATCATTTGTTTCCATGATTTATTCCAATTCTTCTTTAATTTCCTGGTTGACCCATTCATTCTTTAGAAGGATGCTGTTTAGTCTCCATGTATTTGGGTTCTTTCCAAACTTCCTCTTGTGGTTGAGTTCTAGCTTCAGAGCATTGTGGTCTGAAAATATGCAGGGAATGATCCCAACCTTTTGATACCGGTTGAGACCTGATTTAGGACCGAGGATGTGATCTACTCTGGAAAATGTTCCATGTGCACTAGAGAAGAATGTGTATTCTGTTGCTTTCGGATGAAATATTATGAATATTTCTATGATGTCCATCTGGTCCAGTGTGTCATTTAAGGCCTTTTTTTTCTTGTTGATCTTTTGCTTGGATGATCTGTCCATTTCAGTGAGGGGATTGTTGAAGTCCCCTACTATTATTGTATTATTGTTGATGTGTTTCTTTGATTTTGTTATTAATTGGTTTATCTAGTTGGCTGCTCCCACAATGGGGGCATAGATATTTAAAATTGTTAGATCTTCTTGTTGGACAGACCCTTTGAGTATGATATAGTGTCCTTCGTCATCTCTTATTATAGTCTTTGGCTTAAAATCTAATTGATCTGATATAAGGATTGCCACTCCTGCTTTCTTCTGATGTCCATTAGCATGGTAAATTCTTTTCCACCCCTCACTTTAAATCTGGAGGTGTCTTCGGGCTTAAAATGAGTTTCTTGGAGGCAACATATAGATGGGTTTTGTTTTTTTATCCATTCTGATACCCTGTGTCTTTTGATTGGGGCATTTAGCCCATTAACATTCAGGGTAACTATTGAGAGATATGAATTTAGTGCCATTGTATTGCCTGTAAGGTGACTGTTATTCTATATGATCTCTGTTCCTTTCTGAACTACCACTTGTAGGCTCTCTCTTTGCTTAGAGGACCCCTTTCAATATTTCCTGTAGAGCTGGTTTGGTGTTTGCAAATTCTTTCAGTTTTTGTTTGTCCTGGAAGCTTTTAATCTCTCCTTCTATTTTCAATGATAGCCTAGCTGGATATAGTATTCTTGGCTGCATGTTTTTCTCGTTTAGTGCTCTGAAAATATCATGCCAGCTCTTTCTGGCCTGCCAGGTCTCTGTGGATAAGTCAGCTGCCAATCTAATATTTTTACCATTGTATGTTACAGACTTCTTTTCCCGGGCTGCTTTCAGGATTTTCTCTTTGTCACTGAGACTTGTAAATTTTACTATTAGGTGACAGGGTGTGGGCCTATTCTTATTGATTTTGAGGAGCGTTCTCTGAGCCTCCTGAATTTTGATGCTCGTTCCCTTTGCCATATTGGGGAAATTCTTTCCAATAATTCTCTCCAGTATACCTTCTGCTCCCCTCTCTCTTTCTTCTTCTTCTGGAATCCCAATTATTCTAATGTTGTTTCGTCTTATGGTGTCACTTATCTCTCGAATTCTCCCCTCGTGGTCCAGTAGCTGTTTGTCCCTCTTTTGTTCAGCTTCTTTATTCTCTGTCATTTGGTCTTCTATATCACTAATTCTTTCTTCTGCCTCATTTATCCTAGCAGTGAGAGCCTCCATTTTTGACTGCACCTCATTAATAGCTTTTTATCTTCAACTTGGTTAGATTTTAGTTCTTTTATTTCTCCAGAAAGGGCTTTTATATCTCCTGAGAGGGTTTCTCTTATATCTTCCATGCCTTTTTTGAGCCCAGCTAGAACCTTGAGAATTGTCATTCTGAACTCTAGATCTGACACATTACCAATGTCTGTATTGTTTAGGTCTCTAACCTTTTGTACTGCCTCTTGTTCTTTTTTTTGTGGTGAATTTTTCCGCCTTGTCATTTTGTCCAGATAAGAGTATATGAAGGAGCAAGTAAAATACTAAAGGGCCACAACCCCAGGAAAATATGCTTTAACCAAACCAGAAGAGATCACAAATCGTGAGGGGGGAGAAAGGGGATAAAAAGAGGTTCAGAAAAAAAAAAAAAGAAAGAAACAATTAAAAAAAGAAAAGGAATAAAGAAAAAGTATAAAAAAGAAAGATATATATATATATATTAGATAAACGAGTTTAAAAAGGTTAAAAAAAGACAAGGTTAAAAGTTAAAAAATTTTTAGCAGAAGAAGAGGAAAAAAAATTGAGAAAGAAAAAAAATTAAATTAACTGCAAAACTAAAGAATGATGGGGAGAAAGCCATGAGTTCCATGCTTTGCTTTCTCCTCCTCGGAATTCTGCTGCTCTCCTTGGTATTGAAACCACACTCCTTGGTAGGTGAACTTGGTCTTGGCTGGGTTTCTTGTTGATCTTCTGGGGGAGGGGCCTGGTGTAGTGATTCTCAAGTGTATTTGCCCCGGGCGGAATTGCACTGCCCTTACCAGGGGCCGGGCTGATTAATCCGCCCTGGTTTGCTTTCAGGAGCTTTTGTTCCCTGAGCACTTTCCGTAGAGTTCCAGAGGACAGGAATACAAATGGCAGCCTCCTGGTCTCCGGCCGGAGGAGCCAAGAGCCTGGGGCCCCACTCCTCAGTGCACCCTCAGAGAACAGCGCCCAGTAACTCCTGTCTGCCTGACCTCTGGCTGTGCTCTGAGATCACCGAGCCTGTAACCGTTTCAAGGTAACCCCGAGCTGGGAGCTCACTCCTCAGCTCTGTCTCTGTAGCCGGCTTCCCCGTTCTAATACCTGTAAGCTCTGCAACACTCAGACACCCCCGATCCTTCTGTGACCCTGCGGGATCTGAGGCCACGCTGACCCCGTGTGGGCTTCACCCTGGTTTAGCCTCTGGAGCGATGTCCCTCAGTGGAACAGACTTTTAAAAGTCCTGATTTTGTGCTCCATTGCTCCATCGCTTGCTGGGAGCCGGCCCCTCCCCCCAGGGTCTATCTTCCCGTCGCTTTGGATTCACTTCTCCGCCAGTCCTACCTTTCAGAAAGTGGTTGATTTTCTGTTTCTATAATTGCTGTTCTTCTTCTCTTCGATCTGCGATGGATTTGTAGGTGTTTGCAATCTTTAGATAAGCTATCTAGTTATCTAGCTGATCTCCTGCTAGCTGAAGTAGTCTCAGCCTGCTACTTCTCTACCATCTTGACTAGCTCAGGAGAGCCAATTGTTAAGGCCATAGAGTTTCTCAGCATTTGGTCTCTTGCCATCCAGGATTCAAGCCAGTAGCTGGGTCAAAGGGAGCAAATCCAACGTCCTCAAAGAACTGGGCAAGAAGTGAGGCAGAGTTTGAGGATTCCAGACACGTGCACAGGCTAAGACCTTGCAGGAGGGCACCGTGAGCGTCCAGGGAGAGAACCCAACACTGAGGGCCCCATGACTGACTCCAGCCCCTACTGAAGGAAGCCCAAGGCGAGGTGAGACCTGGCGCACAAACCTGGGGAACCAGAAGCTGGCTGGGGGAGGTAGAGGCTGATCGATTTTCTCAGCCCTAGACCATGTTAACATTAGCCATATGGGGGAATCCACCGTCCCAAATGGACCTTGTGATTCCTTAACACTTGTTCAGTGGATGACAAGCAACAGCCACCATCTTTCACCCATGCCAGCCTCTAGTCGGAGCCAGCCTATTAAGCAGGTAAAACATCTACAGCTGGAGTAATGGAAACAGAAGTGAAGAAATAATAATGATTTTAACGCAGGATTTTCTTTTCTTAGTAGAAAGGCTGATAATTGCTCAAACTCTATCCCATATCTCAGTTAAAGACACAAAGTTTTCTTTCAAGAATATACTGGAGACTAGTGAGCATCGTCCGTGAAAACCACAGACAATATATTTATTCTATCTCTGGCCCCTGTTGGCTTCTGAATATGTTCTTTTTCTCACTCTTCTCTTAGCCATGAGGGCCCTCCGCAAATTCTCTCTGTTCTCAGGTAGGAGATGTCTCAGTGACCCACCTTAAAACAACTTCTGAAGAGACAAAGACAAAGACCCAGGGCTCTTTTCCAAGCATGCTATTCCTATAGAAAATTTCCACACATTGCTCTTCTGGGTAAAATAATTTTTTAAAAAAATTTTATTTATTTATTTGACAGAGAGAGACAACCAGAGAGGGAACACAAGCAGGGGGAGTGGGAGAGGGAGAAGCAGGCTTCCCACGGAGCAGGAAGCCTGATGTGGGGTTCAATCCCAGGACTCTGGGATCATGACCTGAGCCAAAAGCAGATGCTAAACGACTGAGCCACCCAGGTGTCCCTTGGGTAAAATAATTTGTAGTCAAATCACAACAAAGCAACTCATGAAATGTAAAGCTGGACAAGAATCTGGCTAACTTAAGGTAACGAGGCCTCAATTTCTCTTTAATTGTGTGGACCATTGGCAAACATCAGGGGTGGGTAGGAGGTGATCTAAATTCTCCATGTAGCAAGGTAAAAAGTTTTCAGTTAACCTGTGCATGATTCTCCTGTGGTTCCGATCACAGCTGCCCTGTTCCCAGTGTGCACACAGCAGCTAAGGACTTCCTGTTCTGTATGCTGCCCTCAAGGGATAGTTGCCACAGAAAAAAATGCAGAGAAAAAAAAAAAGGGTGGTGGCACAACCTTGAATTTCAAAATGCACATCTGAGGTTCGTGGGGAAGATAGCTGCTTTTAAAAGGAAAGGCTTTCTTGCAAGAACCTAGCTATTTTGAATAGCGAAAGAGAAAACGCTTTGTGATCAATAATAGATTTCAGGATGAAAAGCTGGCTACCCCCATTCCATTTTAGAGCACTGGGGGGAAGGGAAAAATAGACCAAGAAGAGATTGGGGGGTGGGGCAGAGGGCTCATGGAGGATTGTGTGCAGAGGCTGGAAGAGACCACGGAACCAGTAAAAGAGTTAATGTCACAAGATTTCTCAGAATCTGCCTGCACAAGGAGGTCAGGTGAAAGCATTAGGGAGCTCTCGGGAGTTGAATCAATGTTTGGACACCTCTGGTTGCCAGTGAAGACTGTACCATACTCTTGCCTCTAGCATGTACCAGCTGTTCTTCTGAGGTCATCAATAAACAGTATTCACCCACAGTAACCAGAGATGAGCCTGTGAGTCCTGCAGTAACAGTGATATCATCAGACCCTCCCCAATTGTGCTCAGTCTACATGAACGACTACATCAGTCAATTGACCCTTGTCAATGATCCAGGGCAATCAGGAGCCCCATGAGTCTGTGGAGAGGGGACTAGAAGCCTAGAAATCTGCTGACCACAAAGATGGAAAAGGCTATTTTAGGATGGATGATCAGACTTTTGGGAGATGTCCTTTCAAGACCCTCCATCGGTGCAAGTCCCCACCTTCTCTCTACAGCAGAGTTGGCTTACAGCATTGACCTATCTAGGTCAAATTCACAATATCTGTTATAAACCCAAAGTGTATTAACAGTCCCTCAATATGTCATAATAACTGCCTTCAGCTCACACAAGTGTTCACAGGATTTGACCCGAAAGACTGAGAATCTTTCTGTTCCAACACAAGTAGCAAGATGGAGACCTAGCCTGCCAACTTAAGTCTTGATGCAGCTCAGCACTCTACAGCCTTGGAAACTCCTTGTGAATTCTCCAGGGCTCACCAGAGTGAGAGAATAACATCACCCCACAGCCTCAGTTTTCTCTCTATAAAACGAAAGGGATGGGCCAGATGGTCTCTATAGTCACAGATTCTATGATTTCCAGAGACTTTGTCTGGACACCAACAGAAATCTTTCATTTTTTAAAAAAGATCTTATTTGGGCACCTGGGTGGCTCAGTGGGTTAAGCTGCTGCCTTCAGCTCAGGTCATAAGCTCAGGGTCCTGGGATCGAGTCCCACATCAGGCTGTCTGTTCAGCAGGGAGCCTGCTTCCCTCTCTCTCTCTGCCTGCCTCTCTGCCTATTTGTGATCTCTGTCAAATAAATAAATAAAATCTTAAAAAAAAATCTTATTTATTTATTTGACATACACAGAGAGAGAGAGATCACAAGCAGGCAGAGAGGCAGGCCGAGAGAGAGAGGAGGAAGCAGGCTCCCCACTGAGCAGAGAGCCCGATGAGGGGCTCGATCCCAGGACCCTGACACCATGACCCAATCTGAAGGCAGAGACTTAACCCTCTGAGGCACTCAGGCACCCTGTAATCTCTCATTTTTATTTATTCCTGTCTCCAAGACTAAAAGCTGTAAAGCTAACAGGCAATCAACAACAACAAAAATCGAGAAATGAGGAGGAAAAGAAAACCACATCCATTTAAACAGCCTGATTCCTCAGCTGTCACTTAAAGATGCTGCCAACAGCTGTGGAGTTCCACTGACATCGGCTTTCCCTCACCTTGGAGACCCTGCCATCCTCTACCTAATGGATGGGCCCTAAGAGAAACAGAACAGGGATATAAACTAGAGAGGAACATTCTTTGCCAAGCTGTCACTGTAGGGTTGATGGATGAGTTTTCTTCTTAAATGTAGACTATGCCTCAAATGTGAGCTGAGCTCTTATTTCTGACTCTCCTTGGTTTGGGGGCTCGTCTATCATTAGTCTTAGTGACTCTGGCAAATGATGTGACATCCTGAGGGTTTCTAAAACCAGAGGTCATAAACAGACTACCTATGGACATGTTTTACATGCTAAAAAGCCCACCTGGAGCCTTAAAATATATATATATATATATTTTTTTTTAATTAATTGCCAAATTTGCAGAAGAGAGTAGGACCTGGCAATTTTACTGGACCCGGCAGCAGCTGCCCCCTCTCGGGATATGTGGCCACACTCTCCTTGGTCCCCGCCCTGCTCAGCTGCTGCCTGTCCCTGTAGGCATTTGAGTTTATTCACCCTGGGGTGAAATCACAGCTA
The DNA here is from genome assembly GCF_022355385.1 of Mustela nigripes. Lineage (NCBI taxonomy): Eukaryota > Metazoa > Chordata > Mammalia > Carnivora > Mustelidae > Mustela > Mustela nigripes. The sequence continues at coordinate 76,500,143 of NC_081558.1, read as the reverse complement.
CAGAACAGAACCCACCTCCACCAGCATCCTAGAGGATTCTAGACACTCGCAAAATATGGCGAATCAAATTCCTGGAAAGTTCAGTAGATTCTCCGTGACACAGACAAAATTCTATTTAAGTGGGACTTGAAGGTCTTTGCAGAGGGAAGCAAAGATTCCAAAGTGAGACTTGCCTGCAAAGACTTTACAGAGTCTCCGACCTCCTTCAGAGGTTGTCTCTGACAACCTTTCCCTCCAACATGCTTTATACATCCATGTTGTATCTCTGATTACATGTATTCTAATGATTTGATTAAAAATCAGTCAGCCTTGGCTGATCAACTTTGCCTAGATGGCTCAGTCAGTTAAGCATCCATCTGTGGCTCAGGTCCTAATCCTGGGGGTCCTGGGATCGAGCCCTGCAGAGGACTCTTTTCTCCATGGGGAGCCTGCTTCTTGCTCCCCACCCCCACACCAGTAGTTCTCTCTCTCTCTCTCTCAAATTAAAAAAAACAATAATAATAAACAAAATCTTTTAAAAAATCAATCAACTTTGCTAACGTGGGGACTTCAGAGGAAGAAAACAGTGCATCCTAAATCTTAGCCTCGTGGGTGGCACATAATAAGTGTTCAGAATTTGGGTTCTTGAATCATCCAGGAGCTTTTTAGGCAGCTGCCATGCTTAGTGCCAAACCCTGAGGCATGTCTAAGGACGGAGCTCTGATCCACACTGTGGCACATACAGGTATGCCTGTGTGTCTGGTCTCAGCCAGCCGTGTTCCTTGCGTCTGAGGTTGTAGATCGTCAGAAATGGAAATGAACACAGTCCGATTAGACGCTGGGGCCTCCTGAACAACTCCCCTTCTACTTGGCACCTTCTGAAGTTGAAATGTCAATGGCAGCCCCGACTCAACGGCCCAGTTCCCAAGCACGGCTCAGCCTGGTCGCTATCAGACTTAGTAGCCTCTGTGGTCAACATGTCACTTATGCAGTAGGGCTCAAATGGCTTGGCAGACAAGAACACTTAGGATCTCACTCCAGCTGTCCAAGCTCCTGCCTCCCGTCCAACTCATCTCTCCTCTATCCTCTGCTCTTAGGTAGCCTCGACACTCCAACACCCCCAAGGGGCATGGCACACTGCCCAGAAGGGCCACGTTTCCACACTACCAAGTCTTTGGTCCTGCTGTCTCTGCCAAGAATGTTCTCTCCCTGCTTCACCATCTGGCTGCAGCAGCACGCCAACCTCCAGCCAGGCCCTCCAGCACGGCGGCCGGGTCATGGGAGCAGGGCTCGGACAGGTGGGCGCGTGAGTGCTGAGAACCACGTGTCACCACTTCTGCAGGCAATGATGGAATAATCAAGACCATTATGACAGCGGTGGATGGGGACCGCTCCAAGGCACAAGATCGTATGGCATCCACAGGACCGATGACAGCCAAATGACAGGCCTGCTCGTTCCTGAACAGACTCTCCAATTTCCTCTGCCTGGTGTTTGAAATCAGCAGTACCCACCTTGGACACAAATAACCCCCAACGTTTTAGGAAAATCTGCAAGGGGAATGGAAAGGGCTTACATAAGGATATGCTCTTTTTTTCTCCAGTGGGTCAGGAAGAACTCACGTGAGCAGTGTGGGAAATGCACCATACGGAGCTAGATCTGCTGCCCAGTGACAAGGCAGGGAGACCCCCTCACCTGAATGTTCTCTCAGCACGAAGCACACCTGCTCTGCACCTCTTCCTGGAAAGAACAACACAGGGCTCAGCAAATACTCCAGCCAGACAGAAGATGCCCTATCGGGTGCAGATGGGGAAGTTCCATGAAATAATGAAGTTTGCATTTTAGAGCATTTGTTATATGCCTAGTGGTTTTCTCAGAACATCATGGGCACGAGCCCCCTATAAAACTCACAACAGGGCATAAAGTGCGGCTGTTCTTAAAGAGTTTGGGGAGACCTCTGCATATCAGTGACCTGCAGAACCTTGTTTGAGTCAGGCAAAGCCACAACCAGTGCTGAGTCCTCTCTAATACAGCTCTATAAAAGGACTGCTTTCTCTTTTTTTGGCCAGTCCAAGCCTCTCCCAGAGGGAGAAAGAAGAGAAGGTCTTGACAGTGCATTCATCTTGCTTCCCATTCGAATCTGAAACGGAAGGCTCCAGATGAGGCCACTGTGTCTGGGCTTGAGGCAGTATTTCCATTGAAGGGAAGAGTCACAAGTAGAACATGGAGTCTTGTAAGGCCTTCTAGAAGAACTCAGGGCCCATTCAGGACATTCCCACTTTGATGTGGTCCTGCTCTGCCCTGAAGCATATGGCCTTGGGTCTCCGTATCTGCTCAGGTTAGCTCAGAAGGTTTGCAAACTCTTAAATGGAAGAAGGGCATGGGGGCACCTTGGTGGCTCAGTCAGTTAAGGATCTGCCTTCAGCTCAGGTCATGATACCAGGGTCCTGGGGTCAAGTACCACAATGGGCTCCCTGCTTAACAGGGAGCCTGCTTCTCCCTCTTCCTCTATCCCCTCCCCCAGCTTGTATGCTCTCCCTTTCTGACAAATAAATAAATTTAAAAAAAAATTTTTTTAATGGAGGAATAAATCAGGAAGGAAGAAAATCCATGTTTATTACACGTACTGTGTGCCAGGTGTTAGGGTCCCCCAATAATGGGTCCGTGATCAAAGGAGTGAGACTGATACAAAGCAAAGGTCAAACAAAGCTTTATTTCACGCCAAGCATCAAGAACCAAACTGGCGGGTCAGGGCAGTCTCTTACAAAGATGCGACAACCCTTCCCAGCCTCACAGACTAACTTTTATAGAGGTGGTTGAGCCTGGCTTATACATAGGTGGCCAATGGGATTGCAATACACAGGGAAAACTGCTCAGTCATGCTAGGTGGCCAATTGAATTTCAATTTACCATAGTAAATATATGCATGCCCTACTGATTGGATGTCTCCACCCGGCCTGGCCCACCCTTGTATCTGGGCTTTGTGAGTAGGTTCCTCTGGGAGGGGCAGGGTCAATCTAAGTTCACAGCCAAATGGCTCCCTCTGGCTAACCAGGCCCTGCACACCAGGAGGCATTGCTGTGTGGATTGTTGTATTTGATGTCACAACTCTGTTCGGAGTTCGCTGGACACTCGGGTAGTCAGGGCCAGCGTCCCCAACAACAAAGCAAAATAGCCAGGCCAATGAAAACAAAACCACACCAGAATCGTGTTTTACAGCTACGACAGGACCCCAACAGCAACCTGTCTGGCAGCCTCTGAGGATTGACTTTTGCAAAACATCCTGAAACAGAACAGTTAACCATAAAACACTGGTCACTATCACAAGTCGAGGCAGTTAGTCTCCCAATGGCAGCCCCAAAGACCATCAACACGTGAACAATATCCTGATGGGTAGACCGGTGCATGATCAAAGCCCTGATTGGCACACCTTTGCAGCCAATCCATAGAGGTCCCACAGTCAAGATGTTCAAGATAGTTCTGGGAAAGATCTTATAAAAATCCCTAGGTTTTAACACACAAACAGCAACCCTCTGGGGTCCCCTCTGTCTCCACAAGCTCTGTGCTCTTGTTCAACCAACCTTGCTTTGCTGCCCACCACTCCTCATCTGGTCTCCCTCTTCATGCTTCCAAGTGGCGTGACCAAGAACTGGGGGCACTGAGGGGACAAAAATCATATAACACCTCTACTAGGGACAGTACTATAACCATTCTACAGATGAGCAGGCTGTAATTCAAAGAGAGCTTCTACCCTTCCCCTGATTTAGGACTTTCAGAAGCTTGGTTCAAGGGGAGAGGGTACCTCCTTCTGTTTCTCACTCTGTTCCCAAAACAGGTCAACTAAGAAGAGGAGGTTAGGAAAAGGGCAGCCCTATGTGGTCCTGGTGTGACCTGGCTTCAGGACCAGGTGATTTCTTCTCATATGAATGATCATGAATGATGACTATGATACAACGGAAGTTTTTACATATTCTTTTTGGCACTTGAAGACCTCAGTGAACAAAACAGACATAACCCCCTGCCCTAGTAGAGCTTTTATTCTAGAAGTCTCTGCATCTGGGGACATCACTATGGATTCTCCAAGGCTCTTGCTTCCAAGGCCATCCCTGTAGGCAGGCAGGTCATCTCCTCCAGCCACCTGTGTCCACGACACCTCAGCGCCTGAAGGGATCTCTCCAGTATTTGGGAAGAGGAGTTTGGGCAGCGCTCTTTCAAAGCTCCAGCCAGACCCTCCAGTGCGTCTACTTGCCCCCATTGCCCTGGCCTTCCCCTTAGTCCTGTGCTTTGTGCTTCCTCCATGAGAAGTGTTCTGGCCACTTCTCTTCACTTCAGTTCCTTCCCAGGAGGATTTTATATTCCAGACCTTACGTTGTACAGATTCCGAGGGGGTATACACCAAGCTCTTGGAGAAAGTCCCTTGAAGTTCTTTCACTCGGCTTAACGTGAGAGGATGTGCTTCCCTCCTAACTCCTAAAGGGAGGAGAGAGAAGACAAAACCACAGCCTCCACTTTCTTCAAGAAATGCTCCTCTCTGGGTCTTTTCAGCCTTCACCTTTCCCAGACTATGAATCTGTGCTGGTACTAACCACCTATGGCTTACTGAGCCCCAGAAATATGACTAGTTCAAAGTGAGATGTGTTATAAATGAAATTCACATTCACACCGGATGTGGAAGACTTTGTTTTCTCAGCGACAAACAAAACAAAGCAAACAAACAGAAGCACAGTAGGAAAAAACTTCTTAATAATGTTTATATTAAAGGGGCACCTGGGTGGCTCAGTGGGTTAAAGCTGCTGCCTTCGGCTCGGGTTTTGACTCCCAGAGTTCTGGGATGGAACCCCATATCGGGTTCTTAGCTCGGCAAGGAGCCTGCTTCCTTCTGTCTCTCTGCCTACTTGTGATCTCTGTCTGTCAAATAAATAAATAAAATCTCTAAAAAAATAATATTTGTATTAAAGATATGTTGAGATGATCATATTTGGGAAACATTGGATCCAATAAAAGATACTATTAAAATTCATTTTTCAGAACTTTTTCATATGACCACTGGAACTTAAAATTACATCTATCACTCCCATACTCTTTCTATTGGGTAGCACTGTATTAGATGAACGATCTGGTGACACGGGAGGACTGGTTTCATAGTCTTAGCCTGTCCTGCATGGACAGTCTTGCAATTCCACTGAGAGGGTGCAGGATATGACTTCTATTGTATTGTGCTAGGCTTTGGGGGGCCTAGAAATGCATTTTACGTATGCATTTCTCTGGAGAGCACTGTAGCAGCTCTCACCAGATTCTCCAAGGGGTCTGCCCTGCTGTCTCTCAAAAAAAAAAAAAAAAAAAAAGGTTAGAATTCGTATTTAGTATATTACTAATGTAATGTGCCATCCAGAGTTGAAACCAGGAAAGGGAAACACACAGATCCTTGGTCTACAAGACCAGTGTAATTCCCAAGAGCTTTAAGAAATACAACTAAACCATTGCCTGAGGTCCATGTATGGTGTTCCAGGACTGGAACTCTATTTTTAACTCTCATCTGGTGTATTTCAGAGTCTATTATCTTCAGGTTCTAGGTTTCATTTCTTTTTTTATTATAGTTAGTTGTGTTTTCCCCCACTAAAATGGTAACAGAGCTACAAATCCAAAAGAGAGACAAACAGAGGAGCAGAAAAGAGAGGGGAAAAATAGCATTATCCATGGCTCTTGGAGTTAAAAAACTTGGGTTCATTTTGGGGATCTTCCTCTTGGTTTCTGTGTACACTTGAGTGGAACTTTTGATCTCTCTGAGCTCTTTGTTCCTGTCTGTGAAATGTAGAAAACTGTGCTACATTAGAAAATGTTTTTGAGAATTAAGAAAAATCATTAATTGGAAGAACTTCCAAGATGTTATTTTCCTCATTTTGATATCATCAATCAAACACACACTCTGGAGATATTTCTGTATGTTTCCTTCCAAATAATTTTCCAATAAGTAAAACTGTAGTGGTAATGAACAGACCATAGATATGACTTTTTGGCATGCTTTCTAAATTTCTAATTTGAAATAATTTTAGACCAACAAGAAACTGCAAAACTGTAGAATCCCTGGATACCATGCATCTAGCTTTCCCTATTGTCAGCATCTTACATAACAGTAGCAAGATTATAATAAATAAGAAATTAACATTTGCACAAGACTTGGAGTGAAACTACTTTATTTGGCTTTTGTTAGTTGCTTATTTCAGGATCAAACTCAGAATCCCACACTGCAATTTGTTGTCATGTTTTCTTAGTCTCCTTTAAATCGGTAACAGTTTCCAGTCCTTCCTTGATTGTCACGGATTTGGCACTTTTGAAGAACACCAAAATATCCTTTAATTGGGGTTCGTGGGGTGCTTTCTCATTAGTAGACTGATGTTATGCATCAGAGGTCAGACTGCCACACAGGTGACGTGCCCTTTTCAGTGCATCCATTTGTCTCTTTACTGATAAAGTTACTATTTACTTCCTCCAGGCAGATACTTGGAGACTATGCAAATATTCCATCTCTCCTCAATCTTCTTTCCTGTATTTTAACAACTATCAATGGATCTATTCTTGCCTGCAACAATCATTACTAAAATGTTCTAACAACAATTATCGATTTTCTTGCTTATTTCTACATCTCTTCATTGGAATTATTCTGTAAAGGAGAGAGCTGCCTTTCCCCTCATATTTATTCATTCCATGTTATTATGTCACTATGGGCTCATGGATCTTCAGTTAATTATCTACCCTTGTTAATTATTTTATAGTTCAAATTGTTTCAGCCTTGGATATTGGGAATTCAGTTTGACCCTTGTGATCTTTTAGCATATCCTCATCCTTTTTTGAACATTTTGTTACTCTTGGGCATTACAAACAGGCTCCTGGCTCACGGTGTAGGCACACCCACCCACCCCCACCCCCAGGGCCCAAGGTATTTTATTTTGGTTTGTTTTCTGTTCCCTTGCCCCAGCTACAAGGGCTTTTGCCAGTCACACCACAGGATTTCTATTCCTCTCCCTCCAGACTGAGTTTTTTATTCCATAGGAGAAATAAGAAAGGTGGAGGGTCTTAACACGAGTCCTATGCCTATCCTAAAGCAATTGCTTTTAGTCTCGCCTGGGTCTGCACCAGATGGGGGTTTTCTTGGGAACCTTCCGGGTTTTCCCCGTGAGCACCTAATAGGTTTAGAGAAAGCCTGCAAAAACTCCCTGTTGTTCCAGGATTTTTGTCCCCTTAGTAACCGAGGTTCTTGGTCACACCGCTTGGAAGAACAAAGAGGTAGACCAGACAAAGAGTGGTGGGAAGCAAAGCAAAGTTTCTTGACCAAGAGTACAAAGCTCCTGGAGAGCGAGAGGCCCGAGAGGGTTGCCACTGGAGTTTCTAATTTGAGGTAGTTTTATGAGCTCTTTTGCAGAACAATCTTAAGCAATCAGGGTGAGTCATGCCAATCAAGGCTTTGGTCACATATGTGTCCATGAGGTTAATGTCCACATGCAAATGTTTTGTTTTGTTTTGTTTTGTTTTGTTTTGTTTCTGACTGCTGGGGACTTAGGTTTTAACTGCCTCTTGCCTGTGATACTGACAAATGCTTTGTGGATAATTGTCTTATTTTAGGACGTGTTGCCAAAGTCATTTCTGCAAAGGCTACAAAGCAAAGTGTCAGTGTGGTCCTGTCTAAGCTGCAATGCAGGATGGCCGTGCTGTGTGAATTTTAGCTGTCCTGACTCCATATTGTCTTGTTGGGGACCCTCAATACCTAACCATCCAACTGACTCCTAACGCTGGGTCTGTAGCCCACAAGGGCTTTATACTATTCTACCAGCCCAGATTTGCTGCCCACTATTTTGTCAACTGTTCCAGATGAATTCTTCCAGGTGCCTGTCTCACCTCAGATTTTAGGTAAATTGGTTGCCCTGTGGCTGGTTCCAGAAAAGCCAGCACCTTGCATTCTGTGTGCCTGCATTCGTGTGGTAGGGGTGGGGGTGATGCTCTTCCTGACTCCATGCCTAGGGGAAGCTAGAGACCCATCCTGACTAGGAGCTTACACCTGTTTCTGTTAGCAAGTTTCCTTCCTCCCTGGGTCAGGGACCCATCCTCATGAGCCTAACCTTCCTGATTAGTAATCATCACACAAACATGCACAGCTCGCAAGTGCTATCAGGCTGAACTTTTTGTAATTACAAATTTGCTTAACCCTTGGACCTCCCTGTGATTCTTCAGTAACTGCTTCTTGTTATGCAGTTGAAGTCCAGGGAATCTTACCATAATGCTGCTAGCTCTCAGAGAAAGTGCTGGTGCAGATGGGGGCGGGAAGGAAAGTGCTGGTGCATCCATGATGCCAGGACAGAGCTAGAAGCTGAGATGGGCAAGTCAATCCAAATTGGTTGAGTTCAATAAATATTGGGGGGGCCTGCTATGTGGCAAGTGCACACTGAGCAAGGGGGTCGCATGGATTAGAATGATGTGGGTCTTTCTTCCTCTTCCTACGCAGCCTAACTTGTAAACAAATAATTGCACTAAATTGTGATAAATGTTAGACCAAAGCTATGTACAAATATGACAGGAAAATTGGTAGGCAAGCATTGTTCTTCTCCTGGGGAGCTCTCAGAAAGCCAGAAGGGCAGGGAAGGCAGAGCCTCAGGTGAGGATGTGAAGGTAAGTAATTTTGAAGGTGATCCCAGGAACCACTGGTGGAGAAGGGGGATGAGAGTGAGGAGACAGGAAGCCATAAGGGGCATTTTGCAGCAAAATCGATGCTGCAGGAGAATCTGGGAGCCCCCAGGCAATCTGCAGGTGGAGTTCTTCTGCCCCGCCAGCAATCCTGCTGGTTACAGGTGAAAGCTGCTGAGTCTGGGGATGGGGACAGGAGTGCTGAGTTAGTTCCCCTGCATTGGTGGCTGGTCTGGCCACAGGCTGGTTGTGGCCAGAGAGCTCTCTGGCAGTCACTGCAGCAGGATGTTGAAAGTCAGGCTGGCATGCACACACACACACACACACACAGGTGCCGAGGGGCCAGAGGTGGGCTGCTGGCAGCATTGGTGGCGAGACATGTCATTTGAGTTGAAACTTGAAGGGATGAGTGGCTCCAGAGGAAAGAGAATCCCAGCATCGGGAAGATGGAATGGCAGCAGCAAAGCATGAGAGACAAGCCTGTTACTGTGCCAAGAAAATAGCTTAGCGGGGTAGGATCAGTGGAAACCAGCTGGGAAATCCAGTGTGTGGAGGACTTGGGATTTACTCTGTAGCCAGCAAGAACCAGCGAGAAAGAGCAGGTGGAGAGAGATGGGATAGGTGAGGAAGCTGGTGGGGGGAGAGGTATCAGGGTATGTTGTGATGTTCTCCCCCACCCGCCTCCTTCTCTCTCCATCTCCCCAGGATCTAGTTCCACATACAATTTCAGATCACCTCTGTGTTGTGTCTGACCCCATGCCAGAGCCTGGATTTCAAAGGAAAATAGGCAAGTTCTGGTCCTTGAGGAGCTGACATCCCTGAGCTTTTCCTCTCCTAACAACTTGGAAGAAAAAAATGTTTTCTCCTCCCTTCCTCCTTCCCAGAGAGCCTGCAGCCCTCTGGGCTCAGAGTAGACCTTCAATTTGTGTTTGTGAGGGAGTGAGTAGCATTTGTCGTCACCCCTCAGCAATCAAAGCAAAAAGAAAGAGTATCAAGACCCAGATTTCAGACCAGCATCCACTGGCCACAGGGAGATAGTGATAAGAAGAACAGCTAACATTCATTGTTTTATCATGTACAAGGAACCGCTTTGAACATCTCATAAACGTTAGAAGAATTAAAACTTAAAATGCCCCTATGAGTAAGACGTTGTTCTTATCTTACAGACTTGGAAACTGAGGCACAGAAAGGTTAAGTGGCTTGTTTCAGGGACAGAGTTGAGATTTGAACCCAAGTGGATCAGATCCAGCACCCACACACTGGACTTTCTAAAGACATACTGCCTTTCTAAAGAATGAGACAATGCGTGCGATTGTGACTTTCCCTGAGGCAAACCGTAAAACAAACCCACGGTAGGGTCAGGCCCTGTGATTCCCACTCAGATGTCCTCTCACCGTGGCCGCCCAGGTCCTGGTCCTATACCTGGGCAACCTGTCAAACCAGAGTGACCTTATTTGCCATTCCCTTAAAAATTTTTTTTTTTTTTTAAATAAGGATAGCTAATCTAATAAACCACCTGTGCTTTCTTCCCTCCAGCTCACACCCCTGTCAGACGTCCGTCGTGGATCTTTCCACCTAGAAAGAACCTTAGAGGCCACACAGAATACAACTTGTGTTTTACAAACAAAGGCACGAGGCTTAGAAAAGTTGAGCGATGGGGCACCTGGGTGGCTCAGTGGGTTAAAGCCTCTGCCTTTGGCTCAGGCCATGATCCCAGGGTCCTGGGATCGAGCCCCACCTGGGGTTCTCTGCTTCGCGGGGAGCCTGCTTCCCCCCCCCCTCTCTCTCTCTGCCTGCCTCTCTGCGTACTTGTGATCACTGTCTGTCAAATAAATAAATAAAATCTTAAAAAAAAAAAAAAAAGAAAGAAAGTCGAGCGATTTACCAAATGTCACACAACAAGGAAGCAGTTACTAGAAACTTTTTTTTTTTTTTCCTGATTCAGTTTTCTCAGTTCCGGATGTTCTTCCCCACCTTCTCTACCTCTCTAGATCCTACTTCTCTTTGAAATCCAGCTCAAATCCACCTTCAGTCGGAAGTCACCTACAAACAATAACAGCTCAATGAGCAAGCAAACAGACCCGATGCCCTGGACAAGCTCCGGTCTCAGGAGCCCACAGCAGTGAGCCTCAGACCTGGAGTAGCCCGGACAGCTTTCTTTCTGCTCACCCACCATCTCTCCTGGGAAGTGGACTCGGATAAGAAACTATATTTTAAGGGGGCGCCTGCGTGGCTCAGTGGGTTAAAGCCTCTGCCTTCAGCTCAGGTCGTGATCTCAGGGTCCTGGGATCCAGCCCCACATCGGGCTCTCTGCTCAGCAGGGAGCCTGCTTCCTCCTCTCTCTCTGCCTGCTTCTCTGCCTACTTGTGATCTCTGTCTGCCAAATAAATAAATAAAATCTTAAAAAAAATTTTAAAAAAAGAAACTATATTTGTAGAAGTAACTGTAGGCTCAACATGGGGACAGTGCTGTACTTCATCCCAAATTCCTCATAGCTCAACATTCCTAACAGACAGTCTGTCTGCAAGAATTTAAGGAGAAGCGTTTATGTCCTTTGGGCAAGCAAAGCCCTTTTTTATAAAAGAAAAAAAAAAATGATTTCTCAAGCAATTCCTAATGAAATAGGTAGGACTTGTCTCTGTATTTGCTTTAATAAAAAAAGAAAGGATGAAAGAAAGGAAGAAAGAAAGAAAGAAAAAGAAAATAGAAAAAAAAGTTTCTCTCCAGTCTAAATAAACCTTGACAGCTTCCCAGAAGCAACCACAGCCTGCTGAATAAACAGAGAACATTTGAATTAACATTTCTTAGCTCCCTTAGCAGACAAGAGTTGTTTTTTTTTAACTAAGAACGAAAACCAATTTTAATCTGATGATGTAATCCTTGGCTTCAACAGGCCATGTTTCTTTATTCTCTCAGCTAGGTTGTAGAAGGAAATTCAAGGAAGTAAGGAGTAGGGCTAAGGTTGATCGGAAACTACAGTCTTCAAACTTTAATGTGGATAAGAATTACCTGGAGATCTTATTAAAATGCAGATTACGATTCCATAGGTCTGGGTTATGGCATGAATCTTTGCATTTCTAATAACATTCAGATGACACCATTGTTACCAGTTCCACGGACCATAGTTTGAGTAACTGTGGGCTAACATTTACTCTCAAGGATTCAGCCTGGCCCTGGAATAAGCCCTAGGTCTTGTCTTTTCTCTCTCCCTTCACTGTCATTGAATAAATTCATGCATATGCGGTGTCTACCCCCATCAACGCACTGAGAATTCCAAAGTCTCAGTGTCTAGCCCAAAACATCGACTCCCTCCGTGGATGTGTCTCCGTTTGGTGTACTCATTCTCCCTACCACTTCTTATGCTTGTTTCTCCCCCTTGCTGTCTCCTCATGGTCAATGGCACCACCACTCACCTATTTAAACCAGACACTCCTGAGTCCAGATTCTTTCTTTCCCACTTCTTTATCAGTTACAGATCTTTTTTTTTTATAATCAACTTTACTGAAATATTATTTACACATAATAAAATGTACCTACTTAAAGAACACTGTCCAATAAGTTTTGACAAACTGCACAATTATGTTACCACCATCACAATCAAAACGCAGATGTTCATCACTTCAGAGAGTTACCCTGTGTCTCTTTGCAGTTAACGGAAACTCACCCCAAACCCCCTGGTAACCACTGATCTATTTTCCAGCACTATAGTATTGCCTTTTCTAGAGTTTCACGTAAATGGAGTGATTATAGTATGTACTCTTCTCTGTCTTGCTTCTTTCACTTAGCATAATGCTATTGGTATCTATCTGTGTTGTGTGTCTCAGGAGATGGGTCATTATCAGAGCTGCATAGAATTTCATTGTATGACTAGCTGTAATGGTAGCCACTGGATGGCTGAGAGTTGGCTGTTTATTTCTGTTGGCTCAGAAAAGAAAAAACAAAGGAGCTGCTTGTCCCAGGAATACCTGCCGTGCAAGGTTGTCCCACACAGAGCAAAAAATCACATACAAAATCACACCAAGCACATACAAAATCAAATCCGTTTTTTGAGTGGACTCTTCCACATTAATATCAGATGTGTGTGTGTGTATGTATGTGTGTGTGTGTGTGTGTGTGCAGCTGTGCGTACATGTATGTGAACACAAATGCTTTTAGAGCCATAGGAAGAGACTGGCAAATGAAGAAACAAGGAAAATGCCCCCCGTCATTTTCTGCTCTCTACCTTAACCCTCTCCTTGCGTCCTGGGGAAAGATGGCAGACACGATCCATGAGATGCCCAGCATTCATCCAGTTACAAGTGGGGCTTCTGAGGAACTCAGGTCTTAGACCCAATCTAGGCAGAAGCATAGATACCACTTCAAGTCCTGGCTAAAGTGGACCTAAAACAGAGACAGGCTGATAGACCAGACGCCAACCACGACAGCCCCATCACCCCAGGAAAGGCATCTCTTGGTATTTGCCCTTCAAGAGATGACACAAACCACCTAAGCAAATTGCATTGTTGTCTCTGGTCTGCCTCCACAAGCTAGTTATTTATATATGTATGACTGCTGTCTCAGTCAGGCTGGAGGACAAAACCAATGGCACGGAAAAGGGAGGGGTTATTCCTCACTCCCAATTCCTAGGGTTGTGACTTTAGAGCTCAGTAATGGAGTCTGTCCCACTACAAGCCCCATGAGGTGATCTATGTGGTTTTCTGATTCTCTTGGTTTCTGAGAATAGCTTTGTACATAATAAGCAAGAGAAACTGTGGAGTGCAACATCTCCGTTTCAGCCGTTACCATATTAAGAAAAACTCCCCTATCTAGAAATGGAAAAAATAGGATAATGGTTACCAAACTCCCTTAAAAGGAAAAGATTACAAAATCCTTTAACTTATTAAATCCCAGTCTTCAACAAGTTTCCTAATGAAATTTTTTAAAAAAGGCAAATATGAGCGTATTCAGCCTAGCGTTAAGTATAATGGGAACCCATCTAAATGTTTAAAATAGGAAACAATGCTGGAGTGGGGGAGGGCTGAGGTGGCTGGGTGATGGACATTGGGGAGGGTATGTGTTATGGTGAGTGCTGTGAATTGTGTAAGCCTGATGATTCACAGACCTGTGCCCCTGGGACAAATAATACATTATGTGTTAATAAATATAAAACAAGTAACAATTTACATGTGCATCAATAGAAACTAGTTAAATAAATAATGATATGATGATGCAATGAAATATTGCTCAGATATTAAAAAGTGATAGTGTAGATCAAGAGTCAGGCAAGTCTTCCTGTAAAGGGCCAATAGTAAATATTTTAGGCTCCGTGGGCCAGCTTGTTCTTGTTGCAAATACTCAGCTCTGTCACTGTAGCTCACCAGCAGCCAGAGACAATGCATAAATGAATGAGCATGCTGTGTTCCCACTAAATTTTACTTACAAACTCAGGCAGTGGGCAGGATCTGGCTGTCAGGCGACAGCCTGCTGAAGCCCGGGGTAGAGGAGGATTTTCTCGAAATGAACATGTGCCCACTTATATTGATAAGTGAAAAAAGAAAAAAGGAATTAGAAAATGTACAGTATCTTTAAAGAATAATAACAAAACTCATAAGCCTTTAAAAAAAAGATCTGAATGGCAGAATTATACGTGTTTTACTTTTTCCCTTGTGAATAATTTTTGTATTTCCTTTTTTCTGGGGGAAGGGGCATGTGAATCAGAAAACAGTGTTCTAACTAAAAAAAATACCTTAGAGAGACACTGTCCTAATATGTAGATAACTGTGGAATTCTTAAAATCCTCCAGTTTTGGGCCACTGTCATCCAAATGAGAAGCGTCACACTGTCACCAGACACAGCACCAAGCTAGCAAGCATTAATAGAACAAGCCCAGCCCAAGCCATTTGTAATTCAAGTATGGCTTTTTCAATATGTACTTCCAAATTCAGCCTGAGGGCTCTCCCCTGACTGTCTTCTTCCATGAGTTTGAAATGATGTGACATTGAACAAGTTTTATAACCTGCAAAGCGGAGCCCTTGGACGCTTCTCTCTAGGCTCCTCCTTTAATAAAAGTCCACGATTCAGTGGCTATGCTGAGGGACTGTTAGCTGTTCAAAGGGTGTAGTTCCAAGTCAAGTCCTCGGATGCCAGTTAAATCTACAATGGTTATAACAGCTAAGACATTGAAACTTTGTGGTCAGACATTGCCTCCTCAAAAAGTTGATGAAAGTCTTTGGTTGTCTTCTAAAGCCTGCTGAATGGTGGTCACGGGATGTGGACATTTTCCATTCACGACCTCAGATGAGCTCACGTTTATGCCAGGTTAAACCAAAATGGTGAACGCGGACTCGAATTTAATCCACTTGCTATTAAAGGTGGAAAGAGACCCATTCATTCTTTAGAAGGATGCTGTTTCGTCTCCATTCTGACTATCCTTCCTCCCTCCCTGCCTCCCTGCCTTCCTCCCTCCTTTCAGAGAGAAAGCAGGAGCAGGGGGAGAAGCAGAGGAGAGGGAGAAACAGACTCGCTGCTGAGCAGGGAGCCCAACATGGGACTCAATCCCAGGACCCCAGGACTATGACTCGAGCTGAAGGCAGATGCATAACCGACTGAGCCACCCAGGTGTCCCAGGAAAGTCCATTCTAGAAAGAAGAGACGAAATTTAATTTATGTGGATGGATTTAGGAGGATAGGTAAAGTTGTTTAAGGTGATGCTTATAGGAGACTTACCATTAAATTTTACTTTAAAAAATATGTCCTCAGCTCAATATATTCGAGGAACCAGAGCTCTGCATAATTCCTGTCTGAGGTAATAAAGTCTGTGGTCTATAGAAATATAGCAAAGGGAGGCATTTGGCTGGCAGGCAGAGAGTAACTACTACGTGAGCATTCCTCATTTCCAACAAGTTTCAGCTAAGGGCAAAGTGTTCATTTTGTGGAAAGCTGAAATTCAGAGGAATGACAACCCTAATGCTTCCACCAGCCACCATTATCCCCTCTCCAACACCAGCCTCCTCTCTAGACCTCTTGGGAACTTCCAATGAGCTCTTCACTAGGCAAGATTATCTAAGATCCACAGAGAACGGGCTCCCAACTGACCTCTGTGAAATGGCTTGTCTTATACCCGCTGTGTTCCTCCTTCACGAGCAAATCTCTCCGCAAACGATGCTATGAGCTGAAAAATGAACTTTGAGGGTAGAAAAGAGGGTTTGCTTTATCCAGCTAATCCATATTGGCAAAGAAATCAAGCCAAAGATCAGGTAAAGAGGAAGAAAATAGTGGGGATGAAGTGGGCTAAGAGGTCTTGTTTCTTGTGGGTTACCTTGGGCACTTTCTGTCCTCTACCTGGCTCGGATTTTTGAAACATTGTTGGTAATCTAGACATGCCACACCGTGAGTCGTCTTGGTGTCCAGTAGAGTTGGCGGATGTAGGTTATTGGTTTCAAATAAGTCATCAATAATTAGATATCATGGGTGAGTGAGTGTGTGTGTGTGTGTGTGTGTGTGAGAGAGAGAGAGAGAATATAAAGCCATACTTATACAGAACATATTGGAAAACTGTGAGTATGGTTCAAAAAGAATAGACAACAGGCTTTTCTTTTTTTTTTTTTTTGGATTTTATTTATTTATTTGATAGGCAGAGATTATAACTAGTCCGAGAGGCAGGCAGGGAGAGAGGAGGAAGCAGGTTTCCCACTGAGCAGAGAGCCCGATGTGGGGCTCAATCCCAGGACCCTGAGATCATGACCTGAGTTGAAGGCAGAGGCTTTAACCCACGGAGCCACCCAGGCGCTCCAGACAACAGGCTTTAAACATGAAATAACTGAAATGCTACTCTGAAGTTGGCTCTGCCACCTTTAGCAGGAGACAGGGGAAATCCATCAAAGGCCATAAGGATGGAAGGGGCAATGCACCAGAAAAACCTCAGCTGACAAAGGCTTTAGCCTTTGACCCCATAACTGTCACTTGCAAATAACTTGCCAACATCATGCCTCTCTTGTCTCCCTAAACTAAAACTTTTGTTCAATACTTTGCTTTTAGGTTTTCATTCAGGTTATATCCAACAAATGTTTACTGAGTTTCTGTAGTCCATGTTTCTGAAACTGCCATTCATGAAATGTCAGCAGGGGTAGGATCTAGAAGCTTCTTTAAAATACAGAAGCCCAGGCCCCACTGCAGCCCGACTGAATCAGAACCCACGTTTTAGTAAGTTCCACAGGTAATTCGTATGCTTGTTAAAGTTTTAGAAGCACTGGATTATGTGATGAACACTTGTTGTGTGAATAAATAAAGGAGTGAATGAGCTCTTGGCTCACTAGAGGCTCTCAGTCAGGATGACCCAGCTCTGCCATGTTTACACAGGGGGAACTCCCCCCTGGGCCGTAAGTCCCGTGAACAGGCTTGGCACCAAAGCACGACGGAAACTTCGGTGCCCTGTACAGAACTGGAATGCGTGAACAGGACAAGTTGGCCCCCTGTAAGCTGAGTAACGGATCTATCTAAATATCATTATCCAGTGGACACTGACAACTTGGGCTTGATGCAGATGTCATTATCCAAGGGGCCACTCTGTATCTGGTGAGTAGCAGGCTCTGTTTGGGGTTTCAGGTGCTAAGTTTGTTTGGGGTTCAGCCAAATGGGTTGGGGTGAAAGGCCAGTCCGGAGCCTGGGTTATAGTCAGGCAGATAACTCCTAAAAGAAGGTCCGATGACAAGGGGGACGGTGCTAAGGGCCCTAACTGACACAACAGTCAGGCCGGCAGGAACAAGGCAAGATCCCAGCAGCTGTGGGTGGGGGAAGGGGTTTCGTGTGACTTTAAGCTTGTTAGTCACACTGGCTGCCCGGGCCCTGGAAGGCTGAGGAGTAGAGCTTGGGGAAAGGCTGAGGCATACTCTCGCCCGAAGGAGGAGAGTGGTTGGGAGACACAAGGGCAGCATCACCGCCCAGAGTCCAACACACGCCCTCAGGAGCAGAAAAGCTGGCTACTATAGACGGGAAATCACAGGTGTTACAGTAACAGAGCTGGAAACTGACCACAGGGAAGGATGTCTGTTTCTTCAGCTTGCTTACAGTTACTCCTTGGTCTGCCATTACCCGGTGGGCTTTCTGACAAATGAAACAGAACAGCTAGGCCGACAGTTGTTCCCCAGGCTTCCTGATTCACTTTGATTATACTTCTTCCCTGCTAACATCTTTTACTAAAGAGATGGTTGATCTAAGTACCTGGAAGCAAACTGAGATGGCGGAGTCGTGAGGCAGGAAAAGTTTGGCCAGAAATCTCTGTCGATGGTCAGACGCAAATGCTTCCTGGCAAGACAATGCCAAGATCGTAAACATCTACTTTTTGTCTGCCCAAAACCCACTTCCTCATCATCCTCAGAGTCCTCCTCCCCTTGATTCATGGTGTTCCCTGGGCTCCTCTCCCTGGGTCTCCAGGGATGGGCACCTCATTTCCCTGGACACAGTGATCAGCTCAAGGGCAGGCAGGGGACCCAGGCCAAAGCCAATCAGCATATTCCATTATCCTCTCTTCTCTCAGCTTAAGTGGAGAAGCTGTTGTCCAGCTTGGCCCACCAAGACTTAAATCTACAACTTGTTAAAGTGGTAAGGGAAACTTTCCGATGGACCAGGGACTGGAAAGATGTAATTCTAGTGTCCCCAGGAACCACTGTGGGAAGAAGACCTGTGTGGAAGTAAATCCATGATGGAGGAGGGCAAAACTCAGAAATGAGCGTCCGAGAGAGAGAGAGAAAGAGAGGGTCTTCCTGATACCTCCTGAGCCCTTGAATTTAGCAATGCCTCAACTTTTCCCGTCCTGAAGATTTCAGCTAAATGAGCCAATTGATTCCCTTTTACTCTTTGAACCAGTTGGTGTGCGAGCTCTTGTACTCCAGAGTTGAACAGGATGCGGGAGTATCAACAGACCCTTCTGGCACCGGCTCACTGGAACCCGTGTCTTCAGGGTTAGACATCATCAAGGAGACAGTGCTGGCTGGGGCATTTTAAAAAAATGAGAAAACTTTTAAGTGCCTGGATGGTTCGTGGTTAGGCATCTGCCTTCAGCTCAGGTCACGATCCCAGGGTCCTGGGATCAAGTCCCTCATCGGGCTCCCTGCTCAGCAGGGAGTGCTTCTCCCTCTCCTGCTCCCCCTGCTTGTGCTCTCTCTCTTTCTCTCTTTCTCTCTCTGTCAAATAAATAAAATCTTAAAAAATAAAAATAATATAATAAAAATGAGAAGATTTTTAAATGAGTCAACAAGGTTGTCATTTAACCTCTGGGAAACGGCAACTTAGTAAAACTGGTATTTACTTAGTGTTTCCTTGACCACACATTGAACCATGTCTCATATGTTAGCACCTTTAATTCTTACGGCGATACAGTAAGAAAAGCACTATATCTCTGAAAACGGAGGTTCGCAGCAGTTAAGTCATTCACCTTGGGTCTCACAGCCAGAATATCTCACTTTATCTTTGAAAGGCAAACCTCCGGTCTGTTGTGTGTGGGTTTTTGTTGTTGTTGTTGTTGTCATTGTTGTTTTGTCCATTAACTTGTATAAACTAAATGCCGAATTTATTTTTGAGCCATTTAATTAGTAAGTATTACCTGCAAACTTACAACATATCAAGAGGTTACACAAGCAGGGTCATCAAAGCACTTTATAGAAAGTTGGGTCCTACTGAGAGCATTAAAAATGTGGGTTGGATTGCGAGTATTCTGGCGTGGCTCATGCTCCAGCAGTGAACAATTATCGAAATGATGGCGTGGTCTGCATTTGTGCCTTTGGAAAGAGTGAATAGCATTGTGGTCCTGTAACTATTATAAAGCATGCCTCGGTGAAACATACAAAGCAGATGCTAGGACCTAAGAGACAAAATGATACCATTAAATAAGGCATAAAGAGAATTTTTTTAAGTCCCATTAATTGAGTAATCTTATCTTGATATAAACTAAGGGTTTTACTTGGGGAGACTGAAAACAGCTGGGTATTAGAGCCATGCAAAATCTAGGTTTTCCTACGGGGTTCCGGGTTTTCTTGTTTTGTTTTGTTTTTTTTACCACTAGCTATTGGCTTCTTAATGTTCCTGAACCTAGTTTTGTTTATTTCTACAATACTACTAGTTACAACCTCTTGCACAGTGCCTGTTACGACATCTAGAAAGTGCTTTGCACATGGTCTGCACGCAGTAACCACTCAACACACCTCTCCCTTCCCAGGAAAAAGTAGAGACTATGAATTTTGAGGTGAGAACTTTAGAAATTAGTCTCATTAACTTACAGCTCGAGGTAAACCTAGCACTTCTTTAATCTGATTACTGTGAAGTGGACCAAAGACTTTCTGATTCAAATAGTATTAGTCAACTTCTAATTTGTTTGTGTGTGTGGTTTTTTAATCCATGTAACTCAGTGAAACTTCTGAAAATAGAAATGCTAGTTAAAGATGGGGTCAGAATTTCGTTTCAAAGTTAGCAATTCACCTCTATTATTTCTGAGGGAAAAACAAAAACAAAAATCTGTGGGTTTATAAACACCTCCAAGGCTGTTACGGAGTCTACGGGATAAAGTAGGAAAGTAAATATCGTTTTCCGTGATCTCTCATATCCCTTAATGTATAAGATGTACATTAAAACTATTTTGAAATTTAGAAGAAAGTGAAAATGGAGACAAACTTTGAGATTAAATAATATAAATAGTATGGCCTCTTGAAGTCATGGTGTTATGTAGAACAAGGTATTTTCCTATTAGACACAGAGTTAAAGAGGGTGAGCATATAAACCCACACACTCCAAATCTAGAAGAAGAAAGGGAAAAGAAATGAACGAGTTGAGGAGACAACTGGCAATGTGGTGAACATAAAGCTTCATGCCACCTCACCCTACCGAGGAAAATGCTAATCAGTAGGAAAAGAATTGGAAGATTCTGTCCACCTTCTTGAAAGAGTGGAGGGGATGAATATTCGTGCGCAGATGCACGCATGAGCAAAGGCAGGACGGGGAAGGGCTGGTGGAGGAGAAGGGGCCGGGAAAGTGTTTCTGGTGGCAGTTCTCCTACTGAATCCTTCAGGAGTGAAGAGTACGGCTGGAAGTGAGTGCCTTTCTTCCCCATATCTGGCATTGTCTAGGCAAGCAGACTGTGAAGGACCAAGTACTTCACTACCACTTTCTGCCTTTCGGCACTGCTGACTTTGGAATACCCTTTCCAAACTGGAGCATCCATTACCAAAATGCAAAGGACACTGCTGCTAGGACCTGACCAGGCAAAAGACAAGAGAAACAAAGCAGGACATGAGACCTTTGGAGACTGTCTTAACAATTTTTTTTCCAATGAAAATAGTGTGACTGAACAGAGATGCTGATAAGCATTTCAATGGAACAGTCACTTATGTAATTCACGCTGAAAGGTTCATGTTTGTCCTAAGAATTCATTTTTTGGAAAGGCAAAAGATATGATCATCTAAAGGGTTCACAGTGGGATTAATAAACAGAACTCAAATGCATTTTAAAAATAAATTAGCAGACACCAATCTGCTCCTTACTTGGGTTAAGGTTATTTGAAAAAAAATCTCAAAGGAAAACTGGTGAAGGACAAATGAGAAAACCATTCCATACCTCTTAGAGACCAAAATGAGAGCCAGGTAGCCTTTCCTTCTAGATGGCAGGGAATCTTCCCTTTAGCTAAGTTAAGTCTCTGTGTGGTGAATAGCGGCAGAGGAATACCACTTGCCCCCCATCGAACAGTTCTCTCGACTTCCTGAGACTTCTTTTCTTGAAACTCTGACTTAATTTGATCTAAAGTATAACAATAGAAGCACAGGGGGCAAGGGCAGAGGGAGCAGCTGACTCCCTAGGGATGGAAAAGAAGGCCTCCAAGCCGTTTTAGGAGGCCAGGGGAGGGACGTCACTGTGCCTAGTTTCATTCCTGCTTAAAGGGGACTCTATACCAGGACCACGGTGACATATCTTCGGCACATGTACCATTAAGGGATTATTAATCCACATTCCTTATCCCAGAAATTTTAAGTGAATTTTAATTTGGCCATTTATATTTTGCCAGTGCCTTGCGTGGTCTTCCCTAGAAGCATAACCTGTGGTATGGGATGGATTCGTCTGGAAGCGCTGCCAGGAAAACTGATGAGTGGGGAAGAAGGGCAGGGATCGGAAGGAGCCAGGTAAGGATGCGTGGCGGCTGGAACCCCCTCGGTTCCACGGAGGGTGACTGACTCAGGTCTCCGAGGGAGCTGTGAAACAGTGATGGGCGTACCTCAGAGCTGTCTCAGTCAGGGGTGAGGGTGCTGAAGGGTTCCTTCTCCTCAACATCTCTGTAAAGGGTTAAGGGCTGTTCTGGAGAGTGAAGTTTCCAGGTCTACCCAGTGCCAGCCGACAAAACCGGTTTCTGCAACCTGAAGACAATTCTCACCAGAGAGACCCAGATGCAGGCTGTGGGGAGAGAAAATGCACAGGAGGTCCCGGCCACAGAAACAGTGCAGGAGCTGCAGAGCTGGGTGCATATAGGCTGATTCTGCCCGAGTCAGTCTGATTCTACCTCTACCCGGATATGGAATTCTTACACCGAGCCTGGGTTCAATAAGCTTAGAAAGTGGAATCCACTAATGTCTACCTTCTACAGATGAGGAAGCTAAGCCCTAGGGAGGTTGGGTCCTTGCTCTGCAGTCATCCAAACAGAAAATTCTGGAGCTAGCATTTAGACCCAAGTCTGCGTGAGCCGAAGGCCCAGATCCTTAATTGTGTTTACCTCTTGCTTCCTGTGCAAATAAATTTAGGGAATTTTAGACTTTGATTTGTTTCTTGATCCTTGAACAATTCACAATATGTGTACCTAGATCCTTATTATGAAAATTATAATTGCTTTCCTGGGTTATAGAAACAATCTTTTTGCATGTACCAAAGATGGTTAAAACATCTGTGGGAACATTGCATGGCTCAAGAGATAAAACCAGTACATGAGCAAAATTAATTCATGCCATTTTAGTCCTCATATAGTATGGCAGCAAACTGAATCTGCATGATAGGGACAACTTTATATAAAGCTCGTATAAAGAGCAAAATGAATATGAAATTATGGCTCAATCTTGAGAAGAGGGACAGAATCTTTATATTTGGATGCCATTTTCCTTTACTCATGGCTTATGATACATATTTTTCTTTTGATGTATTTTTTTAAATTATGGTTTGTAACTATATCAAGCTATACTCTACAATTCCCTATTTAATTCCTGTTCTTTGCCATACAGACAGAACACTGAGAATAATCGATTTGTTCCCATTTGATAAAGAACTAAAAGAAAAAAGCAGATTACCCTGCACAGAGTTTAAAGGATGTGGTTCTCCCAAAAGCTTCTGTGGCTTCTAGAAAAACAATTTCCATTCCCGCTTCTCATGCCAGTGACTGAGGTCTGTGGGTCTGTTGGTTGGGTTAGACTTGGTTTTCAAATAGCCTGCTGGAGACATCTAACTGAGTCCTGGAATGGGGACTAGAAATGCTCTAGAATTCAGGGCCTGTGGTCTGTCGTCATTTTCCTGAGATTACACAATTCTTCCTTCTCCAGGTATGTTGATACTGTGATATTTCATATTTTGTGCCCCAGTTTCTAAGATCTCCTGATTCTTGTGCTCTTTAATATTACATTTGTGGCAGACATACCCTAAGGTGACCGCCAGTGACCCATTTCCTTGTATAAGGCCCTCCCTTTGAGTACAGGCTGCACCTGTGACTTGTTTATAACAACGAGAATGTAATGAAGGTGACAGGATGTCACTCACCTGAATTGGTTGTGTTATAAAACTCTCTTCCTCGGGTGCCTGGGTGGCTCAGTGGGTTAAGCCTCTGCCTTCAGCTCAGGTCATGATCCCAGGGTCCTGGGATCGAGCCCCGCATCGGGCTCTCTGCTCAGCAGGGAGCCTGTTTCCCTTCCTTTCTCTCTGCCCGCCTCTCTGCCTCCTTGTGATCTCTGTCTGTCAAATAAATAAATAATTTCTTAAAAAAAAAAATAAAACTCTCTTCCTCGACAATGAGGAGGGAAAGAGATCAACTCTCCTGTGGGTCTTGAAGAAGCAAGCTGCCTTGATGTGAACTGTCTATGGGCGGGGCCATATGGTAAGGGATTACAGGTGGCATCTAGTTGCTGAGGACTGCAGCCCTACAAACACGGAACTGAAGATCACATGATCTTAGAAGAGGATCCCAAGCCTCGGATGAGACCCCAGCCTCCCTCTCATCCTTTGATTCCAGCCTATGAGAGGACCCTGTTAAAACATGCTCAAACTTCTGACCTACAGAAATTTTGAGATAAAAGAATTTGCGTCATTTCTAACTGCTAAGCTTATAGCAATTTGTTACACAGGGATAAAGACCTGATCTACCTTATCATGTTCATGCACAATTTAACTATGGTATCTGCTTTGTTTGGCCAATAGGAATTGGGAAAACCTGATGCAAGTAGAAGCTTGACAGGGGAGTCCTGGATTTCTGCACTGGCCCTTGCTGCCACCACAAAAGACACTTGGGCTAGGTTGCCAGAAGGGTGTAAGAGACATGTGGGGGAAAACTGACCTGTCCCATCTGGGGCCATCTAGACCATCCAGAACCAGGCAACTGTCAACTGACTAGACACACATGAAGGAGCCCAGCTCAGATCAACAGAACATGCAGCTGACCTACAGACTCTTGAGAAATAATAAATGCTTGTCCTTTTAAGTCACTAAGTTTGGAAATACATGTTATGCAACATTGGTGGCAGTAGAGAGTTGCCACCAATTAAAGCTGTGGGACATATTTGAGCATAAACATAAATGATCACCTTTTGGGAGATGATTTTTTTTTTTAATCGAAACACTCATAAGCATAAAGGACAGATTGAGAGAGTTGGTCAGAGAAAACCGATGACCATTTGCTATAAACTCTTGACAAAAGAGAGATTCTTTTCCAATAAGATTGAAAATACATGTTTAATTTTCTTTAGCAATTTACAGAGCATATATAAGCAATAGCAAAAATAAAGGCCACTTGGATCTTTCATATAAATCTTTCATAGAGGCATTGCCTTTTTCTTCTCTTCAGGGGCCTCAGAATTTGTCACCTTGAAGCCTCAGTGTGCTCCCAGCAGCAGCGTTTTGGAGGTCTGGGAGGACAGAAGAAGCCCATCATCCCTCTGCCTTCCATATTGCGCACCGTCCCCAAACTCCACACATTCCCTCTAATGACACAGGGTCCCCAACAGGAAGCCTTGTAGCTGTGCACTTCCTCCTCTTGGAGGAACCGGCAGCTGGGGCATGTGACAGACAGGAAAGAGGCCTGCAGATGGGACTAGAACAGAAAAGGGTATGCTCCTGCAAGTTAAGGGAGAAAAAGCAAATTGAAGATAGTTTCCCATTCTGTGGGTGCAGTGGGGCTGTGGCTGCCCAGAACACGGAAGCTCTGGGTCACATAAGATGGGAAACTCCACTCCCCCTCCCCCCCAGGGGATATTTTTCTGTTCTTTTTGATCTTCCCAAACTCACCACTGGGAACAACAGAATACAGGAAGCATCCTAATTCAGTTTTGATCCACTAAATGTCAGTACACAAAATGCACTCGAAAGATTTTCCTTTGAAGTGATTTTTGTTTCCCATTTTGGAAGAGCAAAATGATGGCATCTTTCCATAGCTTGATTATCAATTGGTTTACTCACAAACAACTGAAATACGTGCAAATGCTGCTTTTCGAATCTAGCCAAGTGTAAATGTATTCAGATCTGCCCGCATTTATCTATTTAAAGCCCACATATATCTCTTGCAAAATTTGTTTTGTTAGAAAAACAGGCCCGAGGCCATGGATAAAAGATGGGGAAGCAAACATATTGTCAGCAGTGGAAACACATTCACTGAATGGCAGACAAAACGGTGTCCTTGAGAGGAGTCTAAAGTCTTTGGAATGCTTCACAGGGATCCGGTCCTAACAATTGGACCAACACATTACCAGGGCGCCTTAGGGGCCCATCGGCTACTCTTCTGGGTGTTCAACTCCTCGGTGGAACCCAGTCCCTCAGTAACTGCACGTCGGGGGGAAAAACCCAACCCGCTGCTTCCAGAAGAACCCAGGGGCAGGAATCATTCAAGCATCAGGAACTGCCAAGTCCCGTGCCAATCACCGGCCACCCTGGGACTGGCCTGCTGGGAGGTGCCGGGCTCTGGGACACCACTCGCTTCCTGCTTGCCCTGTGACTTCTCAGTTTTTGTTTGCAGGCTGTCGTACCTCCTTGAAAGAGTCATCTTTTATCTCTAACATTCGCCTCCCTCAATGTCATGCGGGGTTCATAGAAATACGTCATGCA
The DNA here is from genome assembly GCF_022355385.1 of Mustela nigripes. Taxonomy (NCBI): domain Eukaryota; kingdom Metazoa; phylum Chordata; class Mammalia; order Carnivora; family Mustelidae; genus Mustela; species Mustela nigripes. The sequence goes on along the minus strand of NC_081558.1, from coordinate 76,474,186 downwards.
TTCCTTCTTGCTCCCTAAGCCAGTTCCATTTCCTTCCAAACTCACTGAAGTATGAGGTAAACATACTTGTATGAAGGGCAAGGAAAATGAAATTTTAATAGCCATTCATAAGCATTCTATTCCTTTCCAGAATTCTGACTCAAATGGTGCTTGAAATGTAAAACTAAATCATGGATTAAGGATATGTATGGGTTTATAAGTGGCCTCTGCAGTCTGACTTGTGGGTGCTGAGGCCTTCAGCTGCTGTTCCTCTGGGCTTGTTAGGTTAGTTCAAAACCTCTCTCTGCTGGTTTTATGGGACCGGTTCATCACATGTTTGCAAAACCTTCAGCTAATTTTTCCACTTGTGAGCTCATCACATCAATTTCAAGCATCTACTCACCCTTGCTGATTACCTGTCAAAGTGACACTGGTTTTCTAGAAACAACAGAATTTCTATCTTTGTTCAGAGGGAAACAAAGGTAAGGTACTTCCAAATGACAGCCTTTACACAGTCCCGTATTTCCTATAGCGAAAGCACTTCTGTTACCTCTAAGTACAGGTCCTGGGTACAGTGCAAAGCTTCATGGCACAAAATGGGGGGAAAAAAGGCAGCTTGCTACAGTTTGAGAAATAATATTCAGTCTTCTGTTGAGAATAGAGTTCACTTTTATGATCAAATCAATAAACTTTTAAAGATGTTAAAAACTGGTTCATTACTGCATGAATGTATTTAAAAAAAAAAAAAATCTAACCCAGCTCACAGACCAAGAATGCTGCTATGCTTCTAGGGTGTGTGATGTTCATTTTTAAAATAACTGTTGTTTATGGACCCAGAAGACATGTAAATTTGCAATATCCATCAGTCACTCCGTCAGAATCATAAAATCCTCCCTATCCCTCTTGCAAATCTCAAAGTAACATCACAGCAGGAATGTAATCAACCATAATAGTTCTATTTACAATATGCAATTTAACCGCAATGACACACATAAGAATTTCTTTCTTTATCACAAAAGTTGTTTCCCTGAGACATTCGTGTCTTCCTATGAACGTGAAAAATGGCATCCAAGAGTAAGCATACTGTTAGCAGCACATTGCAATGGAAAAGATACTCTATCCGAAATTCTGTCCATTTCCATCAAAGGACACAATCTGGAATATCTAAAGGTACATAAAATATACTTATTATCACACTTAGTTGTTGAACATGAAGAATTTCATGTTTAGATGGAATTTCACCCCAAGAGTCAAGGTCACCAGAGGGAAGCACTGAGCTTCCCTTGTTCACAAGCCCTTCATAGCTGTATCTCCCGGATGCCAATGAGCTGCAGCCTGGTTGGTCTCCGTCACCTCTCCAGCAGATTTCTGTGTTCATGAATACACACCATAGGAAAAGTAAAAAGGCAAGCAATAAAAGTAGCTTACAAAGGAGTTTTTCCTGCCTTCAAAAAGAAGCTGAAGCCATTTCTACAGGAATCCAGCATATTTGCTGTATGTGGCTCCTCACCAGTCCAACAAAAGAAAAAGAGACAATAATAAAAATAATCTGCAGTTCAGCCAATCAAATAGAGGGATGCGGATATGATGCCTATTAATACTGATACAACTGACTAAGCAACGTTCTTGCCTTCCCACATCTTAAATATGAATGGCAAGTAACTGATGATATTGTTGGAGTTGCATGCAATCAACCAGTCTTGTATCTGTTGCTGATCATCAAAATTCTTAGTATTTACTAGTCATAGATGGTACCTCTAAGAAGACCCTACCTCCTGATCACTTCCATCATTTGGGTAGAATGCATAACAGTGTTTCTTAATTAGGTTCTGCTCTCAAATGCCGAGAGTGTGCACACCACCCAGCACCATACAAGTGTCCACATTAAACTCCAGCAGCATTTCTCCAGCAAGGTCCTGAAATTCACCCAGGAGCACTGGGTATCCAGGTTACTGTTCCCTGGAGACCTTCACTGAAGTATCTCACATCTGGGAGAATACAAGGTTAACAACTGGCAAGCACACATGCCTGCGGCAGTGACTTCCCTGCAAATGGAACATTTTGCTTTTAAAAAGCAAATTAAGTTTTCAAGTACACATATTCAGACAGAGTTGGTAGATCAAAACATCATTAACTGAAGCATTTGTGTATCCAAAGTGATCTGAAAAGTCTAATTCATATTCTGCCCCATACCGATATCCAGTGACTGAGAATGAGACGAAGTCATAGGGATATCATTGCACAACAAATAATTAACAATTATATAAGAGAAAGAGAAAAAATGTAAAGGCAATCAAGCAAAGATTATGAGGACTATTACACTCAGCTAACAACTTCTTTGCACTAGAAGGCAGTTTGGAGAGTGAACACAAGATGGTCACTCTCGTTCTCATGTGGGGGCAGGGGGCTTCTTATCGGGAAATCAGAAAGTGAGGGCTTTTGAAAGGGCAGCACCGCTATTGGGATGAGACTCTGTGCACGAGACAGATCTCTTACCAGTGCCCAACTGTCTCTTAGAGGCCTGCTCTTGAGCTGGGAGAACGTGAATCCAGCGACTGATAGTCTATGAAGGGAATCAAACAGAACACATTCTTGGCACAAGAATGCATCTGTCAGCATAGAGTTGACAGACCTAAAGCTGCTGACATACATTTGTTTATCTTTGTTAATTCATACTGATTTCTAGCACAATAAATGCCACGTCTATGATCTAAAAGAAATAGTTTGATGGAAACATTTTGTTCCCTTTCTGGTCAACTCTATGCATTCAAAAACACCTTCAAATAAATCATCTCTCTCTCTCTCTCTCTCTCTCTCTCTCTCTCTTTTAACCAAGGAGTAACCTCTGAATAGTATTCTTTTCTAAACATTGTTGACAATATATTATCATTTGAGAAAGAACTTTATTGTTCAAACTTTCATCCCAACAGCTTGGTTTATTTCTAGGTATTGGCTTCTATCACAATTAAAATTTATGCCCTTGTAGGCCTCTGCCTCTTAAACAACAAGGAAATGTGCCCATTCCATATATGAAAAGATATAAAAAATAATAGTGCAAGTTCAAATTCAGTTGGGCTAGGAATAAAATTTTACCTGGGTAAATCAACAAAATCATAGCATTTTGATTTTACATATAAATTTCACATATGAATGGAATTGGTTTGAAAGCTGAAAATGACATTTTTCATTACTCTAATTGCATCTGTTATTTTAAATTACAGTATATTTGTAATCATTAATTTGGCTTAAAGACAAAGATTCATTGGCAATTTTCAAAGGCATTCGTTAAAGGAAATTTGGATAGCCTTTAAGTGTTGAACAAATAAATTGTAAAAGTAGCATGGGTTCACATTAAGAGATTTTCTATACTATACAAAAGGCTATTATGTTTCAGGCACTGTAAATATATGAACTAAATCCTGTTCAGTCATGCTAAAAATATATCAATGTAAATAAAGATACCAGAACTAAGTGAGAAGTAAATAAAAAGCATAATTTCAGCTTTCAGATTACTAATTATATAGAATTAAAATGTTCTTTAAGCAGTTAGAAGTGCAGTCTGACTTGGCAATAAGGGCATTTCTGGATATTACACCAGTTATAAACCAGTTGAAGAGATGTCAGCCCAATAAGAATCTAAAAAATTTCCATCACAAAGTCTCTAGGAATGGAACACTATCTGGCATTCTGATTTCTAGTTTTTTTAGGAATGTCTCAATGAATAAAGAAGGGACTTACATTTAATTATATAACTTGTTTTCATTTTAAATCCCCAAACAATAAAACATAGGTGATTTTAGTGAGAAGGGACTTAGAATAAGGAATATTGCATTGCTTTCATAGATTCTATGAACTCTTCAAAGTGCTCTAAAAACACTATAAGTTTGATTAGCAGCAAAGCATTCGCCTAATCAAAACCTCTCCTCCCTCCCCCCATAAAGATGTATATATATACACACACTGTACAGCAATATATCCTATTAGTCTAACTTACATCCGACAATTTGACAGTTATTCCCAGAGGCTGTGCAAAGGTTACAAATACTGTCTACTGTCTTCAGACCACTAGCACCCACTGGTGAAGAGAGAACCAATCCTTTCCTTAAAACAACAACAACAACAACAAAATTCAATCACTTATTTTAAATTTCTTTTAAAATAAAGGAAAAAATTGGGAAATACAATGAATTTCCCAATATATTATTACTCTGGGGCCTGTAAATTTCTCTTTCTAAAACTATTTTTATATACAGAGAAGGCTAGATGCCTTTAAACATAGTTTCTGCAATCCTAAATATAAAACATTCTGTTGAAAAATATGACTTTGTTTTTGTTGTTGTTGTTGTTGTTTCTTTTTAACTTGGAGGAAAGTTCTGTGATGTGCAAGTTTTCTCCCCACAGATGAATTCTGCAGCATTTTCTCCCAGGAGCACACTGACAGCCCTGTCATTCTGTGTCTACCACATCCGGGGAGCAGAGCCTTCCCATGCTGCCATGGCCACAGAACCTAGCACAGGACCTTCAGAGAGAGGCCCTGGAGGGGCCAAGGCTTCCTGGTCTTGTCTTTTCCACACCCTTCCAGCATCTCCCAATCCTTGGGTGTCTGGTAGAGCTGAAGTCCAGAGCTTGAACTTCACTAGGAAAACGAAGTCCATTCAAAATGCAGGGTTTTCATCTTTTGGTTGGGTGAGTCTTGGTCCCCCACGGATAGGAGTGATATCTAGAAGATTCACAAGTGGCAAGAGTTCACTATAGTCATATATATTTGACTTCACACATGCAACTTCAAAAGCAGTAGCTCGGGGATATATGTAAATAAATCCCAGGGAAGAAAAGATGATTCTAAACATAATAGGACGGGACATTTTTAGAAAGCCACATTTTGCTGAACTTTGGGGCTAACGGGGTCTTTCTCAAATTATAAACTCTCAAATTATAAACTCTGTTGGAAATGATAACCCTTTAGAGAAGAAAAATAAATACCCATTCAAAGTAGCTTATAGTTTTAAACATCTAATTTACATGTTATCAGTTAATTGGGGGGGGGGAGCAATGCAAACTGTAGATTTCTTTTTCTTTTGCAAATTTTACTTTTCAAAGCAGATTTCATTGTTAAAAATGTTAATGTGTACCCCTTGTACCCCTAAGTATATAAGGAGGATATGTCTGACGTCTGTTCACCCACAGGATTCAAACAGTTTTACTCTCACAAACAACAAGGATAAAATTAAGGCATGCTAGGCTGTCTCCTTCTGGTAAGGAAGCTAAATGTTTATAAATGTAAACTATAATCATACATCCCTGCAAAGATTGAGAATAGAGCATGCTTTGGGCTGGCCAAGTTTGTTTTGAGCTTATTTTATTGTCTTTATACTGCTTTCTTCCTCTCAACTCATTCTGTCTCCCCTTCCCAGAAGCCTGGAAATGAGGGATCCCCCACTTTGCTTAGGGCTCCTTGATGCTATTTTTGTTTCTGTTACTATTTTCCTTTTCCTAATGCAGCATTTTCTACCCAAGACAAGCTTCCTAAACAACAGTCCAAGTAGTCTCGCCATTATTTAAATAGTTGCAGTAACTGTCCCTGAAGAGAGCTAACGGATAATGGCTTTATCCTGAGGCTTTCAGTTTAATGATGGCGTCTCTCTATCCCTAACTACATATTCACTCTGGGACCTAAGCTAAAAATGTCCATGCCAACAGACACATGAAAAAGTGCTCCACATCACTCGGCATCAGGGAAATACAAATCAAAACCACAATGAAATATCACCTCACACCAGTCATAATGGCTAAAATTAACAAGTCAGGAAATGACAGATGCTGGTGAAGATGTGGAGAAAGGGGAACCCTCCTACACTGTTGGTGGGAATGCAAGCTGGTGCAACCACTCTGGAAAACAGCATGGAGGTTCCTCAAAAAGTTGAAAATAGAGTTACCCTACGACTCAGCAATTGCACTACTGGGTATTTACCCTAAAGATACAAACGTAGTGGTCCAAAGGGGCACGTGAACCCGAATGTTTATAGCAGCAATGTCCACAATAGCCAAACTATGGAAAGAACCTAGATGTTCATCAACAGATGAATGGATCAAGAAGATGTGGTATATATACACAATGGAATACTATGCAGCCTTCAAAAGAAATGAAATTCTGCCATTTGCAATGACGTGGATGGAACTAGAGGTTATTACGCTTAGCAAAATAAGTCAGTCAGAGAAAGACAACTATCATATGATCTCCCTGATATGAGGAAGTGGAGATGCAATGTGGGGGGCTTGGGTGGTAGGAGAAGAATAAATGAAACAAGATGGGATCTGGAGGGAGACAAACCATAATAGACTCTTAATGTCATGAAACAAACTGAGGGTTGAGGCGGGGAGGGGGCGAGGGATAGGGGGTGGGGTTATGGACATTGGGGAGGGTATGTGCTTTGGTGAGTGCTGTGAAGTGTGTAAACCTGGTGATTCACAAACCTGTACCCCTGGCCTAATAATACATTATATGTTTATAAAAAAATTTAAAAAGTTATGAAAAAAAAAATGTGTCATGTCTTGGGTTCGTGCTTTAGCTCCTGTCTGGGTGTTTGGGAGATGCGTCTAAGTGTGAACTGTCTGAAGTGGTAAACTTCAGTAACACAGAAATGATGTATGCAAGTCTCTGTGTGACCAACATCACCAATAATATTTTGCAATGATGATGACAATAACAATTAAGATGATGACAAAGAGAATGAGAACAGCAGCAGATCTGGGTAGATGCTGGTGACTAGTCGGGGAGTTCAGACCACGTGGCCCATTTCTAACCACAGCGCTAGGGCTGATTTCTGAACTTGTGTTGTGTGTGAAAGATTGCACAAATACTGGGGTAAACAAGGTTAGCAGATTTCTTACAGCGCATCTCAGACTCTGTGATATGGTAATGTGTGTCAACATCCTCTAAATTTGGAAAAGTGTACTTTCAGAGTTTCCCAAATGTATTTGATCACAAAATTTTATTTTTCAGGGAGCATCTATTAGCATCTTTGATAATATTGGCTATTCTATGGAACCTACTAGGGAAAATACATTCTTCTGATTCCAAATTTTTGTTCATGTCCAGTGAATTTAGCATCCTCTATCTTTTGACCATAGAAAAATCATCACTGACTACCTGATTTGGCTCATATTTGGAAATATGTGTATTTCTAGCTTGTGAACTCTTAGGTGCTTCTAAGTGGAGGCTGACTTATCTTTTGGTAATCAATTTGGAACACCAGTAAACAAGTACTTTAGGCACAACAAAGGGTTATTCTTACTAGTAAACTGTGAAGTCTTCTCTCTAGATATAGTCTATCATTGTTATAAGAGGATGAAAAGGGAATATCATGGATATAAGAATGTTTTGTGAGTGATTCACTTTAATTTGGGGCATTTTAAGAAAATCTTATGTATGTCATATCCATGTATTTTTCTTGAACTTGATCATTAAAACCATGTCTCCATATTCTATGCACAATTCTGAATATAACTGTAAATAACTTTTTTCTTCATTATTAGGCATCTGACTATCTATTCCTTTGAATAAGAAAATTTGCAATGTCTTTTAATATAGGAGTACAGCTTTGGAGGTAAAAATAATGTTTGAATTTTTTAAAACTTAGGGGTAGAACTGAAAAGGGATAAAAATAAATTTAAAAATAAGACTAAAATCATGTTTTAAGGAAAAATAAGAGCTCTTGTAAGAGCTTCCCTAAATTCTTACACACCTAGTTTTCCACTGATACTTAGTGTAGTTTCTGCAAAAATAAGAAGCCATTCAATGCTCAAGATCCTGAGTCTCTGAGAATATGCAGACAAATTATGACAAAAGTGACCTTTGCCCCCACCCTAAGCCAAAGGCACTTAAAATAATAAGGAGCTAAGAGTCGAGAACAAAGACAATCATTCTCTTCAAGGAAAGTTGGATGTATGCAGCCCAAGAATAGAAGATGAAGATTCCAAGTCTCTCCAGGGAATGTGAGAGGAGAGCAATTAGGAAGATGGTGATTTCTATTAATAATATGCCTTTGGAAAATGAGAATTATTCATCATTTGGTAGTATTTTGGAAATATATTATCAAGCCCAAAGAGCAAGCAGCTGAATAATCTTATGTGTGATTTATATAAACAACTTGTTAAAATAAGAGAAGTAAAAAAAAAAAAAAGTTGGAGACTGAACTAACCTCAAAAAAGAATCTAATTTCCATATAATAACCTAACAGGATGCTCTTGAGGCCTCTTTCTCTTACCATGGCAAATACCTTTAGAGACAACTTCTGGAATTATTTAAATAGTGGTCACAAGATAGCTTCAGCAGTGGGAAGGAAGGCAGCTCCTTCAGGCATTAAAGGCCACTCTGAGAGAACAAACTGAAAGAACATGGAGCCACAGAGAGAGGGGATGTGGCTGCTTATGATCAGTTTGAGGACTCGATTGTGAGGGCCTCCTTGGAAAAGTCAAGAACAGCTCATGTGTAGACACTGTCAGTGCCCTGATCCCCTCATCCACAGCAAGCTGGCCTGCTTTCCAGCTGCCAGTGCCTGCATTTCTCTTCCTGAGTATCTCTCTGGCCTCTGGAATCTGTTCTGTTCACCCTTACAGAAGGCCAGAAATGCCAGGGAACTAACATTCTCTGGGGAAAGGCTGCAAACAACAACCAGTGGAGACGTAAGAACAAACACCCCAGGACAGAGGACAAACATCCCTCTGCCCTTGAGTGGGGTGGATACCTGAGGTACATGTTCTAGTACTGGCTCTCAGATTTCCCCAGTGAGACCTAGCCCCAGTCAGCCACAAGGGTTACTTGCTTGCTTCACTGAATTATTTCTTCACTCCCCTACCAGTGTTTCCAGAATTGCCTCCCAAGTAAACTAACTGCACTCAAATCTTTGTGACCAACACTGTGCCCAACAGTAAAATGCAGGAATCAGAACTGGCCACAAGTGATAAAACACTATATTTTTAGAGCACAAATAGTTCTTATGTTAGAAGATAATACACAGTAAACTGAGGTTTCTTACTCAGGGTAAGCAAATGGCAACACATAACAAGTCCCTCTTCCAGAAGCATATCTTAGATTCACCAGAAGTGATTCCCCCTGCATTCTATACAAATCATGGGTAGATTTCAGTGATGGAACTCCGAGTTTACAGCTCTACTAGAATGGAACAAATGCTTAATTTCAAAAACAAAAACAAAAACAAAAAACCTAGAAATGCTTTTCCATTTCATTATGTTTCTTATTTTTTTCTGGGAGTAAATTACCACTAAGCTATCACCCTTTCTTTTCAACAGAAAAATAGCAGCTGCATCCATACAAAAGATGGGCAGCATATATTCTACCCATGGTTGTATCGGTCTAAGCCAAGATTTACAAAAGTATTTAAAATAAAAGTTGGAAAAAGAAATCTCTGGAATCCAGGATAATTACATCTAACATCCAATGATCTCAACTGAACTTTCACATTTAAAAGAAAACTCTAGATCTCACCTGTTAGATGTAAAGTTGTAATAACCACTTTCCTCTAGGACTTCTTCAATCACAGTCTGACGTTGAAAAAAAAAAATGCAGGTTAGTACTGAGTTAAAAGCAACAAAATAAAATTGTTCAAAGGCACTACAAAAACCTCACCTGCATCTGTTCATATGTTATTCCCTCCTCCAAGTCAGAGCTGCTACATAGACCTGAAATAGATAGGTTATGGGAAGTCTGACCTTCGGTTCACATTTTCTTAGTTGGACTTTGTTGACAATTACAACTCAACTGTAGTGAAAACAGGGTCAACTTAGTCCTGATGAAGAGGAGCACATTCCAAATTACCTTGCTTGGAATATTCAAATGCTTTGTTTCTCTTCCTTTATTTTTTAATGTTTTGTTGTTGTTGTTTCTCTTCCTTTAATAATGGCTCCTTTCGGGTAGCCATCACAAAATAATACACAAAGATTTCGGGGTAGAATTGGGCAATTAAGTTAGAGAGGCATGTGTGAGCCCACCCATTTATGTGAACATAAAGGACACGTGAGGGATATTCCCAACACAAATGACCCAAAGGGCAAGTTTTCTGATTTAAAAAACTCTCCTTAAGCTACAAGCAAAATCAGTTAATGTGTGCTAGAAAGAAAATGAATTCTTAGAGGGAGGCAGAAGTAGACAGGGAAAGACATGAAGACCTGGTCCTTTCCATGTCTGCCTAGAGGGAAATACAGCACACTTAGTGCTAGGAGGCAGTACTTTCTTTGCCAGTGTTTTTGTTTTTGTTTTTTTCTTTTTTAAGCAGACTCCCTGCTGAGTGGGGAGCCCACAGGGGTGGGGGTGGGGTTTAATCCCAGGACCCTGAGATCCTGACCAGAGCCGAAGGCAGACGCCTAACAGGTGACCCTGCTGGGTGTTCTAAGGATGATAGACTAGCACCTCACCCAACTGAGTGCCCCCCAAAGCAATGTTGGCTAGCTTCTCCTGTGATCAATTAACACCGGTGTATGCAGGGAGGCCCAGGAACCCCCTCCACTTAGGAGAGACAAGAGGGAATGGATTGGAGTGGAGGGGAGGCAAGAGGCTGATGAGTCCTGGCAACTCCTCTTCAAAGCTGTGAGCCAAGGTGTTCCCCAACGTGCCTGCAGGCTCTGCTGGGCGAGCCTGGAGCCAGCCTGCTATGACAGGACTTGCCTGCTCCACCCCAGGTTGGCCCCTCCAGCTTCCCTGGACATCTGCCGACGGTCTCTCAGGCCACTCCGAGATTTCCACCAGAGCTCCTGGTATCATCAGTATCACTCCTATAAGAAGTCTGGCCTACAAACTGACTGACCTGCCCTAGGGGTGTTTTTCAAAGCAAAAGACTTTAGCCAAGAGTTCATCTTGCTCTTGCGGGTTTCTCAGGGACTATTTTAAACAAAATTCGGCCTACAGGTTGGCTTTATCCCAGGAGTCCAAGACATAGGGAAAGTTTGAGATTAATACATGAAATGACTTGCCTAAATTGAGGAGTGAGGTGATGGAGAATCTCCCTTTAAACCGTAATTTCTGTCTATGCAACTGAGTGATGTAACTATAGTTTGTAGGTATTTGAAAATTATTAAGGAACCTTGAAGCCTCAGAGTAGTTTGAAGACCTCTTCTGAGAGTTCAGTTATGATGAGAAGAGCTACTTTATGCTGAGCTCCTGCTAATGGTCAAGTACCTTTTATATGTTCACACTGATTCTCATTATCACCCCATAGTGCAAGTACCACATTTACCTCCATTTTATAGGCAAGAAAACTGGGGTTCAAGAGGTCAAATAATTTGCCCAAGGTCAACTACTAAATACTGGAGCTGAGATTCAAGTTTAGGCATCCAGGTTTTGAGAATCTGCACCTTTAATCCCCATGCTACATAGTCTCCCTATGTGAGATTAATGCAAAAAAGAAAATCAAATTAAATATGTGTGATATAGCTCCTCCACGTAAGTTTCGAATGTTCTTCCTTTTGAATATTCAAAGTCTTCATTTCTGTTTTTTATCTCCCTGGATGCTTTTGGGCATTTGATTCCCCATCATCAGATAAGAAGAAATAAAAGGAAATACAATCCACTCAAACCGATTCTGCTGTTGTTTATGGAATTAATAAATGATCAAAGAAGCTGCCACAACAGGGCATGATAAACCTTGCAGGGAACTTCTGTACTCGTACTGTATATCTCTTCCAACTATTGCCATAGATAATCAAAATAAGCTCTATTTTTCTTTTAAATTGAAGATAATCTTTTAAGGATAGCTGTTGATCCAAACAATATATTTACTTATGAACGTCAGATTTCCTGTGGTGAAGACCATTACCTGTCGGGTCATCTGGGGACAAGTTGTTTCCACCCGATGGGCGATGTAATAAATGGTAATCTGCTGTGAAAAAGTTGGGCTCAATGGGTTCTGGAGATCCCTGGGATAACTGGAACAGAAAAGGCAAAGCCACATGTTATTCTACCGTCAGAAGCGAATGACAGGAGACCTCTTTCCCTATGTCTCGGCATGGAGAATTTACTGCTGGTGGTTTTCGATCTCTTGTAAACAGAGAAAGGCACATTTTCCTTTCAAAAGAACTTCTAAATCAGAGGCAGGCAAATTACAGTGAAAGCAAGGTAGACAATTCCCTGGTCACATGAAAAAAAATAAAAACAACTCTGCACTTTATGGGTTTATGAGAGCAAGATAAAAATGGATAGAAAAATAATGGCATAGGCTTGGGACATCAAAATGTTCTTTGTATCAGGTGTATGAGAAATAAACTCAATTATTCAGCAGAATGATATGCTTATTAGTCCACATCATCACTGTTTTTTGTGTATCTCCTCTAAACAAAGCCTTCTTGATTGACTGAGGCAAACAAGTTTCTTAACACATTTTTCTAAATTACCATTGCTTAATTTTAATCTCCAAACATTAATCCCCAACACTCTAAAGGAGACAGTAATTCACTAAATGACAGACTTTATTAAAGTTCCAATTGTTTGATGGTCTCCCACAAAGCTGAATTTTTAAAGTGGAATTTTAGGCTATAAACATTTTACAAACTTCTTTTACCTTTAATTCCAACCAGCACTTGAGCTGGTCAAGTTTTCATGCCTATGTTAATATAACATAATTTTAAAATGCCAATTCTTACTAATAAACCAGAAATAAATGGCACAATTTAGACTATGCAACAGCAGTTACCTTTGATTCCCATATTCTGCTAATGAATTAGAATACGTCATGGTTCAATCACTTGAGAAAACTGGCAGTATTCATTAAGATACAATGTTTACTGTATGACTCTGTAATTCCACTCTTAGGTATACACACAAGACACGTGAGGACCTCTGACCCAAAACTGAAGAAAACCCAAATGTCCACAGATGGAAAAATAGATAGATTGTGGTGTGTTTATACACTGGGATTCTGCAAAGCACAAAAAACAGCAACATGAATGAATGTTGAGCAAAAGAAGCCAAAAACACCAAAGAAGAGGTAATGTATAACTTCACATAGAGGAATTTTCACAAGCAGACAAAACTAAAGAGTGGCGATGAAGATGAAGATAATAATTATGTTATGGCAGAAGATGGGATCTGACCAGGAAAAGGGAGGCAGGAGCCTTCTTCAGTACAGGAAGTGTTCTACCTAGTGAAGTGAGTGGCGATCCCCCAGATGAGTATGTACATGGAAGTCCACAGAGCCGTACAGGTTCCTCACTGGATGCATTCTGCATTTTATACCTTAATAAGAACATTTCCTATGAGTAACTGATCATTATTCCATCTGTGTACTTTGGACACTACAAATACAAAGTATTTCTGTGTTTGCCAGTATCCATGCTGCCAGAGAAGACTACACTCCAAGAAAAAAACTATGGTTCCATCCTTTGTTATTCTTGAAAAATTATTTTCCTTGCTTCACTGACAACTGATAAAATGAATAGCCCATCTGTAAAATGACAAGATCGTAAGATTGCAATGCATTTGCGGTGCAGGAGGATCTGATGGTCACATGCCTTAGTAACATTCTCATCATTGTTATTAGGATGCCACAGAGGTAGGCCTAAGCACTCTATTTCTCATAACCATGTTAGTAGGTTGCTCCAACTAAGTTTCTTGATATGTCTTGCAATGCTGAGAATGATTTCCTGGTATTGCCTTCCAAATGACTTCAGATGGCATTGTTTTTCATGTGGTTGAACATAGCAGTAATTTGGCTGCCTGAAATGCTCATTCTAATTATAGAAAGCTTAGTTAAGTCAACTTAATTATTAAATAAACACCTTGGAATCCCAGCTTGTTCACAGACAGGAAGGTGTTTAAAGCTGCACAGTGAAATGTGTGAATTGTGAGCTGGGCGGTCAAGATAGCCATTTTATGAAAATAAAGACCAGTCCTTTTCATTGATTCAAACCTTGAAAAGAAGAGCGTTTGAGGATGCCGGTGCCTCCTCCATTAACAGTCTCCCTCAGCTTAAGAACTGTAAATCCTCAGAGGGATGGGCCCCATGGATGAAGCCAAGGACTAAAATTCATTGGTCTTGTGTTTAAGTCCCAGGTACATTTATTTTTCTTCCAGAAACTTCCCAGAACTTCTTGCAGTTCTATTTTCTGACATACACATTCTTTCAGCACATCTTTTTTTGCCCCTTACCTCTGTGTCATGCTCTGAGCATGTCTTGCAAAACAGAGTTGGAAATCACTGGATCTCATATACCAGTGATCTATCCAGCTTGTTAGCACCGTGCCAGGCACCAAGGAGGACACAGCAAGGACGTGGCTTTCCATGTGGCTGGAAAAATGGGCTCATGTACACGAACAAGGAGGAGAATAAACTATGAAGTGTAGAATGAGGTGGGGAGTTCTGAGCTTCCAAAAAGACCAACATGATTTTCAGAGCTCTGTAGCAGAAGCACTGGAATCGAGCCTTGAAGGATGGATTTGGTGGATGCAGGGAAGGGACGCAGACATTTCAGGTGAGTGGAACTTGGGGGGAAAGGCTGGGCCCTGCCTAGCAGTAGCAAGGTGATGAAAGGGTGATGACACGAGTCCATGTTATAGAGGTGAGGGGATCTAGGTTGGAGAGAGAAAGGCAAATGCTGTTCATTGATTCAGTGGGGATTTTTATCAACTCTTATGTGTCACAGATCCAAACAATGAAAACAACCAATGGTGGCCAAAAATTCTACTCTCAGGGGGCACCTGGGTGGCTCAGTTGGTTAAGCGACTGCCTTTGGCTCGGGTCATAATCCTGGAGTCCCGGGATTGAGTCCCTCATCGGGCTCCCTGCTTGGCAGGGAGTCTCCTTCTCCCTCTGACCTATTCCCTCTCATGCTCTCTTTTTCTCTCATTCTCTCTCTCTCTCTCTCTCTCTGAAATAAATTAGAATCTTTTTAAAAAATTGTACTCTCAGAGCTTACTTCCTAGTTAGGGAGGACTATAGCTGTGAAGTGTTCCTCTGAATCTACGTGAAATTACAACTGTGCGGAATGCACTCAAGGACGGGCCGGTGGTTCTCAGATGTAATGGGCAGGTTCAACTTAGACAGGAAGGGCTTTCCTGAAAAAATGACGCACTGAGAACTGAAAGAATGGGAAAGAATGGGAGGAGGATGCAGCGGGAAGATCTGGAAAGGCGGGAACATGAGCATCTGCAAAGACTCAGGAGGAGGCTGCATGGTGGACAGACGGGATCTGCGGCTGGTATGAGACGGTGAAGAAGGGGAGAGGGATGAGAGGAGGACCGAGGGGTGGGCAGGCCTCGGACCAAATGGGACTGGGAATACTGTGGGGGTGATTTGGCAGTTTCTACTTAGAGCCTCTGAACAGCTCTCTGTGTGTCTGTGGGGGTGGGTGCTTATATGACCTGGTCAGATTTCTGTTCTGAAACAGTCATTCTGGGCGCCTGGGTGGCTCAGTGGGTTAAACCTCTGCCTTCAGCTCGGGTCAGGGTCCCGGGATCGAGTCCCATGTCGGGCTCTCTGCTCAGCAGGGAGCCTGCTTCCCTTCCTCTCTCTCTGCCTGCCTCTCTGCCTACTTGTGATCTCTCTGTGTCAAATAAATAAATAAAATCTTAAAAAAAAAAAAAAAAAAAGAAAGAAAGAAGGAAACAGTCATTCTGGTGCGATGTGTACCAGCAGTCTGCATGGGCTGGGGACATCCAGGTGGAAGCTCCTGCACATAATGGGGGCCTAGTACGCTGGGTGCCAGTGTTTAGATGGTGAGGCAGGAAACTGGAGGCTTACAAGGTTTTTTGGTATGCTTAAAAAAAAGAAGAAGAAGAAGAAGAAGAGCCGGTATGTTTAGAAACTCGGTCTGGCAAGATGGATTGGAGAACAGGGAAGTCAGCCAAGAAGCTGCCCAGAGAAGCGTTAAGACGTTGAACCAGGTGGTAGCCAAGAAGAAGATCGAATACCCTCCCCTAAAAACACCAGTAGCTCCTACAGCCACTTACTGAGTCCTTAAACATTCCAGACACATCAGATGTTCTGTTTGGTTCCTACAACTACCTCTAAGTTAAGCATTATCTCAGGTTTACAGATGGGGACATTGAAATGGAATTTGCTCAAGGGTCATAGCTGGTAAGTGGCAGAACCAGGGCTTTCACCTAGGGCTTTAACATCAAAAGGCGAGCAAAACTGCCTACGGGAAGACGATGCAGGTGTTAATGACCTAGGGGACAAAAGAAATAACATGGAGCAGCTGAACGTGACCGCAAGATTTAAAGACTGAGCAGAAGGAAAACATGCCTCCAGTGATAGCGATGCAGATGTAGGAAGGAAGAAGAAGGTGGACACACCAGATAGGCTAGAAAAGGCTCACCACATAGGGGGACTATGGATGCTACCACGGAACGGTTCAGAGCAGCCCCTATGGTGGGCAGAGGCCCCGAGGTGGTCCAGCAGTCCTGGGCCAGTGCCATGTCGGCCCTCTCTTGCCTCTCAAACATTCAGCTTAGAGGGGTACTCCCATCTTTGGCATATATGTTCTCTTTGGAAGAATGCTTAAGACCCTCTTTCTGAACTGACATGAAAGGGGTCTCCTGCTCTGAATAAACATCTACAGTTCAAAAGAGTCAATGACTGTACACACTTTTGAAACAGAGCCAAGCAAATATTAAAGAGAACAGACTGTATCACTGTTACTACTCCCTCTCCCCCAAAACTCACTCAACTGATTTTGAGCAAGTATTGAGCAATTTTAGCACTTCATTGTTCGATTGAGATTCTAGTACTTTTTAGGCCAAACCTAAAAGAGAAACACAAACTGTAATCTTCATTAAATTCCCCAAACTGTATCTTCTCTTCCATATCATAAAATAAGGTGATCTTTGCTGCAGAACAACTACACCAATTATGTGGCATCTAATCAGCTGACGTAGAAAAGAAATGAAATAGCACAAATGAAATTAGAGGCTAGAAAGGATAGAGTTTTTAACGTGTCACATCACACGGCACTCACCGGCACTGACCTTTTTTTCCTTTAGGTTTTGCTGTCCTCTACGACTTAGTTATAATATGTTAAGACATAATATATTGTCTTATTTTTCATCTTTTCTAACCTACAGCTCCTTTTTGTTCTTTTTTATGAGGTTTCTGTAGGCTGCTTTGTTAACAGACGTGTCCAGTATTTCTACTCCCTTTTCTCTGATACGGAAGTGCCCACGTACACGTATGCATGGTGCCTTCAAAGGGATGGTCCATCATCATGTCCATAGGATGCACATCGCATCCCTGCCCTCAACCCTACTTCCCCCAGAAGCAGCCTTGCTGCCCTGCTGTTTACATTTCCACCAAAGATCGTGTTTAGCAAAGAATTCCATAACTTAGCAAAGGCTGGCAAACCACTGTCCTGTGCTATTTCCAACCATGAGCTCCTCCTCCTCCCAGGACCTCCATTCAGACACTGAAGGTGGTATCCAGGGAGAAAATGAACAATGGCCTGACCCTGATGGGCGGAAGAGCCCTGCACTAGGATCTTCTCCACCGGTCCAAACAGGTTCGCGCTGGGCACTGCTGATTTATGATGCCTCCATGGGGCCCTGACAAGGGCTAGGCAAATATAAGCATAATTATTATGTGCATCAAGAGACATTAATTAAAGCATGAAGAGAGGAGCAATCTGCTATCTGGAAAAGAGCCAGAAACCTGGAGTTGGGAATTAGAGATTGCCAGCTCCTGAATCAGGTAAGCTTGACCTTGCTGATCTGAGTTGAAGTACAGATTAGGAACCAAAGAGAAATGCTCGTCTTTCCTTGCAATTTCTTTATATAAGAAATTCCTGTACGATTCCCTAGTCTGGATTTCCTGCTTATCTCCATGGTGTCATTTCACATGTTCTCTCGTCCCATGTATCTGCTACACGTGCATAGCTTGAGGTAGAGCAGGGGCTGGTAAATTTCTTTGGTAAAGGGTGAGATAGGAAATACTGACAGATTTACAGGCCATGTAGTCTGTGTCATGGCCACTCAACTGTGCCTACGTGGTGGTGAGTGTGACCACAGACAATACGTGAGGGAGGGCGTGTGGTCGTGTTCCAGTGACTTTATTTCCAAAAACCACAGTTGGGAGGCTTCCTCGGATGCAGATCCAAGCCTTTAGCAAATATACTTCCTGGATGGTACTGCACATGCATCAGGAGTCGTACAACGTCTGGCTGCCTCTTTTTTGGGACATTAGCAAGCCACTGGGGTGATGTCTTGATCCATCATTCCACTAGAGGCTGCAGAACGGCAATGTTTATTTTATTCCTCTAGTTCTTATTAGCTGAAGGACTACTTTAATAAGAAATTTCCCCTTCATCCATTTAGTTACCCCTGGGATAGAATTCATAGGGATACAATAAATGCTTGATTCGTTCCTTTTGTAAATAATTTTCAAAGTAAAGAGTTGGTTACTTAGCATCCTCCAAAGGAAACTAATGAAGGATTTTTCTTTTTCTGTCATGAACTCTTAGATTTAAACTTTAGTTAATTCTTTCAATCCATTGCAGTCATTATTCTTATCGATGCGCTAATTATCCAATAGCTAGCCAGTGGGAGCCTCTTGAAGTTGGTGCCTGAGTCCTTTTGACACATCCTCAGTAATCCTTGATGGCATCCTCACTACACAACCTATTATGTCAAGACATTCCACCTAATTTAGTCCCTGCTCTAGCTCTATTGGCAGTCAGCCGTACCTCCGAGAAGGCACGAGTGCTAAGGGAGGTCACTGTTGCTTCCTTAGTTTCAAGACGACTTAGCAAAAATATTAGGATATACGTGCATTTTTAAGAAAGATTTATCATGAATCCATACTCATTCATACTGGGATCTCCAATTCTAATTTGAATTAATATATTCCATCTTGTTTCTCTTTCTCCTCTCTCCCATGCCGAAAATCCTAGTTTCCCAAAACACTATACAATTTTATTCCCCTCACAATTTTTAGCCAAGGTTGAGCAGATTGGACAGAGGATCAGCTTAGGTAAGTCATAAATGAAGAGCTTAGTTTCTTAGGAAACGGCTTTTCTATTCTTTCACTCTTCGGTATATCCTGCTGGGTCTCGGGCCATTCATCAGAAGGCACAATCACCCCATAATGATTCCTCAAACTGGAGACATGGACTCCCTGGATCTCAGGACAAGTTTCAGAGGGGAAGGTGAAAATCAAGTGCATTTTATGAACTATCACTGCTTGCTTCTTCCACGCCCTGGGGTGGGTGACTATTAGTCAAAAAGACTAACTGTCCACTCCACCAAGATTATGCTGGGGATAAAAATCCATTTCTAACAAAAATTGTCACGAACAAAAGATTAGACCAGAACAGGAGAAAAACAGAGGCCACAGACGCTTCTCATTTGTGTTTAAATGAGGGCAGGAGGGCTTCTTTTTATATCCATATAAATATGGTATATGTCAATGTATGTCATATAATATGTTATATACATCAATAAAGAAGAGACCCAAAATAGACAATATTACACAGAATTTATTTGTCAACATAGAATATATTCTGTATTCAACGATCATACATTGAGCTCTATCGTGTGCCAAGCACTGTGCAAGACTGCAGGTAATCAAAGATGAATATAACACTCCCACTGATTTGGGGGGCAACAAAAATGTAAGCTACATAAAAAGCTATTTGAAACATAACAGTGTGAGGGGCACCTGGGTAGCTCAGTCGTTGGGCATCTGCCTTCGGCTCAGGTCATGATCTCAGGGTCCTGGGATCAAGCCCTGCATTGGGCTCCCTGCTCAGCGGGGAGCCTGCTTCTCCCTCTCCCACTCCCCCTGCTTGTGTTTCCTCTCTCACTCTGTCTCTCTCTGTCAGATAAATAAATAAAATCTTTAAAAAACTTTAAAAATTAAAAAAAAAAAAACCCACAACAAGACAGTGAAAAAGTACCTGAAGCACAGAGAAAGGGGAGATGAATTCTCAACAGGGAAAATCAAGGGAGAGTTTTATGGAGGAGCTGGCCTCTCAGTTCAGTGGTGGAAAGTAGGAAGCATGTTAATATTCCAGGCAGAAGATCAGTTTCCGCACAGAAAACGAGGCCTGCCTCCACGATCAGGAGGGTAAACACCATGATGGTATGAACCACCACAGCTTGTAATTATCAGAGAAGGGGACCATAGCATTCCTCACAGGAGAATTTAAACTGCCTCTAAACGTCAGTGAAAAGAAGGCTAAGTCTATGCCCCCTTGGGTTCCCACACCCAGGCTCCCTGAATGCCCTCTACCACCTCATTAATCCATTTTCATTCCCCAAACCAAGGACAGAAGGTAAGTGCTCTAAGAGAAGCTGCCACTGTACAGGGGTAGGCCACCAAGGCAGGTGGAGCCATTTTAACGAAAGAGAATATTTTTTCTATCAGGAGAGACAAGAAACACAGCAAGGGAGGGATGCAAACCAGTATACCTCAGTAACAAAAGAGCAAGCGATCTGTTTTAAGGATGTGCATGAGCGGAAAATCACAGCATTGGGGAAGAGCTGGAGGCACCTCTATGCATCAGACAGTCTGCTGTGGGCACTTTTCATCTCTTAAAGCTGGGATTTCTATTAAAATAAATTTGTGTACAAACTGGATTATTCTGTATATCATTTTAATAAGAATATTAAAACCTAGCAACACGTAATATTTTCATGGGAGATTTGAGCCTCTGTCTTCCTAAAATATGTTTATTGGTACTCACGGTACAATATGTGAATATCATAAAACAAATATCCGCAGTCTCATCCACTTGTTTCGAGCTCTTCGAGCTTTGTTTCTGGGCCTGATCTGCCAACACAACCCGTGAAAGGAATTGTGCTCTTTCATCTCTGATGAGATAGGTTTCTGTCTTGTTTACCTGCCACTGCTATCTCTTTTCTCATCTCCTGTTTGTGTAGCTGCAGACACCACAGAGGGAAGGCAACAGAGCAAACGCACTGTTTGCATTTCTCACCAGAGTCCATCGTACTGCCTGAATAAGGAGTATATTTATGCTTAAGCCTGGATCCAGGACAGGACAAACTTTAAAGAAAGAAGTTCATTGGCCATGTGACTATTTCAAGGTTTAAGAAGACGATAAAACAGATGATAGACAGACAAACAGATAGAGAGATAGATAAAGATAGATAAATTAAAATGGCCCAAACTGCTTGGGCCTCAAGTCTTTCCAGGACAGGAGCTTGTGACCACCTCCAAGGGATGTATGGAAATGGCTGCCAGCCAGGACAAAGGGGTTTCTTGTCATCAAGTTGTGCTCATTAGAGATAAATAATTTCCCTTCTGTCTGGTTGATTTAACTTCTCTGTGATTTCGATTTTGTGTATGTGAACAGAAATATTTACTAACACCCGAGGTCTAGGAGATCATAGAATATCGAAGATGGAAAGAAGCTTAAAAATACAGTTGGCTCATAAACAACATGGGTTTGAACTGCATGGGTCCACTTATATGTGGACTTCTTTTTTTTTTTTTTTTAATTTATTTATTTGACAGAGATCACAAGTATGCAGAGAAGCAGGCAGAGAGAGAGAGGAGGAAGCAGGCTCCCCGCTGAGCAGAGAGCCCAATATCCCAGGACCCTGAGATCATGACCCGAGCTGAAGGCAGAGGCTTTAACCCACTGAGCCACCCAGGTGCCCCTTATATGTGGACTTCTTATAGTATAGTACTGTAAATGTATTTTCTCCTTCTTGTGATTTTTTTGAATATTTCTTATTTCTAGCTCACTTTATTGTAAGCATACAATACATAATATATAACATACAAAATGTGTGTCAATCCCCTGGTTATGCTATTGGCAAGACTTCTGGTGAATAGCGAGCACTTAGTTAAGGTTTTAGGGAGTCAAAAGTTATACTCGGATTTTCAGGGAACCTGGCTGGCTCAGTTGGTTAAGCGTCTGACTCTTGATTGTGGCCCAGGTTGTGATCTTATGGGTCATGAGATCAAGCCCCAAGGCTGGCTCCACACTCAGGGGCATCTGCTTGAGATTCTCTCTCTCCCTCTGCTCCTCCCTCACTGGCACGTGCTAATGGTCTCTTTCTCTCTAACATGAATAAATTTTATATATATATATAGACTTTCAGCTGTGCAGGAGCAGGGGATCAGTGCCTAGTCCCCATGTTGTTCAACAGTCAATAGTGGTTCATTCCACCCTCGTAGGTGATCAAAATCACAGCTTCAGATGGTTAAATTACTTGTCCAGAGTAGCACAGCTCAATTTAGAGGCTTGTTGGAGAATGTTCTAATAAAATAGTGGGATAGAATTCTCTTTAAAAAGGCTAAATTAGGGACGCCTGGGTGGCTCAGTTGGTTGGACAACTTCCTTCGGCTCAGGTCATGATCCCGGAGTCCCAGGATCGAGTCCCACATCGGGCTCCCAGCTCCACGGGGAGTCGGCTTCTCCCTCTGACCTTCTCCTTGCTCATGCTCTCTGTCTCTCTCTCAAATAAATAAATAAAAATCGTTAAAAAAAAAAAAAAGGCTAAATTATATTTTTTGATTAAAGATATTTAAAGACATTTATTCTTAGGAAAATAAGTCATCATATCGAAAGAACTTCCTATTAAGCTTCTGAGATGACGGCCACAGAAATAAAGGTGAGAAAATCAGAAGCAAAGACATCCTCAATTTCATACCATAAGCAGTGCTATGGTCTGAATGTTCGCATCCCCTTAAATTCCTATGCTGAAACCTAACCCCCCAGGTGAATGTATTGGGAGACAGGGTCACAGGGTCATTGCAAGGTAGTTAGGCCATAGGACAGAGCCCTGGAGTGCTCTTACAAAAAGTGCTCTTTGAAGAGGCCCCAGACAGTTTCCTTGCCTCCTTTGCCAAGCGGGGACAGAAGTCACAAGCCTGTAACTGGGAAGAGGGCTTGTACCAAACCTGACTATGCTGGCACCTTGATGTTGAACTTCCAGCTTCCAGAACTGTGAGCAACCTCTGAGGTTTATAAACTCCCCAGTTTATGGTGTCTTTTTTATAACAGCTTGAAAGGACTAAAACAATGATAACATCCTTTAACAGAGGATAGAGTTTAAAGTACAAAGCAGAGAAGGTATAAAATTTAGCTCTTCTGATGTGTTTTTGTTAGCCAGAGAAGAACTCCTAGGTGTTGAATACTGTACCTTTTTAATTTCAGATTTCAAATTGCAAGGGTTACTCTGCTGGCTGAAGAGGGATTTCTTGAATCTCTCTATAACCCTTCTTTTCAAATTGTGGTGCAAAGCTGGAGGAAGCTGCATAAAATGAGAAAACAATTATTATAAGCAAATTATTAACACTGCACAGATGACTCCCAGGAAGTATTCACTGAAGGTCAGTGTAACAACCTTAATTCAACGGACTAAAAAAGAATAAAAATTCTACTTCAAATAGCATGGTGAGGTGTGATCTTGTTTCATTCCATAATCCAGAAGGAATATGTTGCTCTTCTCTCTTTCAAAAGGCTGCTTCTATTTACCCTATTGTTCTTTCATTTTACTGGTATTATTTTCACATAACAACAACATTGCACCTATAAATTGAATTTGGTAAAAGAGACTTCACAAGGAAATATGCATTCTAGCAGATGTTTAGTGCTTACGTCATGCCTAAAATTTTGCTAAACACGGGAAGCAAGGCATTCGTCCTGATGGATCTGATACTTTAGAACAGGAAGTACATATCTGCATTACTACGCAGTCCTGTGTCTGTCAGTGGATGCTCCTGAATATTCACATAGAGGGAAATCGGATTATAGGGACCGGTTTTGTCAAGAAGAAGAAAATGAATGAGCATACATTGGGGCTGGGCCAGGATGAGCTGGATTTAATAACTTAGTAGGAAGTCCCTCTTAAAATCTTAGAAAATATGGTGATTGGATGAAACTGGGGATTTCAAAAATTGATTTTGTAGTGCTTTGCAGTTGAATTTAGACAAGGAAACCAAAGATCCTGAAAAGCACAGAGGGATGAAGTAAAGTTTGGGAGAAGGATAAGAGAGCAGAGAAATAGGGTCAGAATGATAAGGGGTTTCAGAGTGCAAATAATGTCTGGTTTGTTTAAAATATGGAGAGGACCTGGAAGGAGATGAAAAAGAATCACTAAGAACAAAGATGGCTAAGTGGGAAGGAAAACATGGTAGTAGGTGCTCTTAAGAGTAAAAGCAAAACCAAACAAATCAAATAATAAAAAAAAAAAAAACCAAGACAATAATTCAAAGTTTACATCAAAAGAAAGGCAACATGGTAGTGACAATCATTTACCCACCCCCACTCCATTTTTCTAATACTCTCTTAGAGCTTATGTTTGGTGCCCTGTGACTACTTTGGGCCAATGAAAATTATATGTGTCATTCTGAGGATGAGGAAATGCAAAGCCAGTATGTTTCCTCCATCCCTGTCCACCCTGGGCAAGGAGCTTGGATTCCACCTATTCCAGATGGCATAGCCACAAGGCCACAAGGGCCACCTGACCTGTCTAACTTTAGCTAAGTGAGACATAAAGCCTCTATTGTATCAAGCAAAAAGATTTGGGGGCTTATTAGTATAATACAGCATTCCATATCCTGGTTAATACAAGAAATGTCTATTCATTGAAGTTTCATGAAGCAGGGGAATGTATAAAAGGTACCAGAGAAATAAATAGGGTCAATGGAGGTTCACAACAGCTGATTTTATAGCCAAAGAAAAACTGTTCATCAGTCTAAACACAATAGACTATGGGACCCATTAATAAGCACCGTAATGCTATAAGCAGAGAAACAACATAATTGAAATGTGCTTTTACAATGCATCTATAATCCTAGTCAGTCCTTTGACTCTGTTTGAGTCAAAGCAGGTTTAAGTACAGAGGAACCAAAACTCTACTGGAGGGTCTGAAGCCCTTTATTATACTGAAAGGTTCTGTAAATTGACAGCACTGAATCTCTACTGAGCTCTTTTTATGTCAATACTATAGCATTCTTGTACCTTGCTCCAGATGTAATCACTCTCCCTATCCCCAGCAAATAGTCATAATTATTGCTGTCATTTTACATAAAATGAAAAGGGAAATAAAGAAATGTGGAGAGAGGGAGAGAGACAGAGATTTCTTGGCATTAATGAGCAAATTGTCGGAAGACAGATGAGAAGGAAAATGAGTATACGTGATATATGTGTGCATGAGAGATTAGCAAAAGTGAAATGAGGTTAACCTAAGAGGAGGACCAGACAATGAAGAGAAGAGTTATTTGCACAATTTCCTAGCAAAGGAAGAGTGGAGAAGGGATGGGAGAAGCGCCTGGAGATAACCTTTTGGGATTTGGTAATTCCCTACTGTTTGACACTGGAAGTTGCCACTTCCCAAAATTAAACACCAGAGGGCAGTGTTGGCCCAGGACCGTCTAGTTGTTGCCTTGCATGATTCTAATTGCCAACGAGAGAGGCAGAAGCGAGCCTCTGATACCCCTAATTGTTTGCACAGCAAACTTGGAAGGCGTGAAGACCAGTGGGTCCTCAGTTTCCTTCCAAAGTGACTTACGCCAACACTGGCAGCTATCAGTATGAGATTACTAATTCAAATATCCTAAAAATCCTTGCTATTTAACTTGATAAAACTCTCGTTAACTTAAAGTTGCTTTTATTGCTCCTGATTGCTTGAATTAATTCTCATAAAAGCTTTCTTGAATAAGTTAACAGTGAACTAAAGATTCATACACAGGGCAGTATTAGAAAGATATTTTATCTTACTGGAAAAATTGTCACTATACACAGCATCCATCTTTAAAAGTTTCATGGAAGAATTTAAAATTTTACACAGAATGATGACTCAGGCATTGTTCAATCGCAGAAAATGTATTATATTAAATGTATTATATTAAATATACTATATTATATTTAATGACAATTACACTAAGAACAGAATAGTAATCCCTATGATTTGTATGTGCCAGTTACTATGATCACTCCTTTATGTGTATTAAGTCACTTTTCTCCCCACAATAAACTTATAAAGCAGGTACTAGTCTATAGGTAAGGAAATCAGAGTTTAAAAACATTATGCAACCTGCAAAGATATTTTCTGAGGTAGTGTGTCTTTTAACACAACTATTATCCTAGAGCAAACACACCGCTATAGCATTACTACCATTTAATATTTTACATTAAAACTTCACATACTTTATCTTCTTTAACACAATAGCCCCATAAACTACCCGAATATTACCGATCAAGAAACTGATTCTAGAAAAGGCAAGTCTCTCACCACCCATCTAAGAGCTTATTTTTTGTTCATGTTTTTTGTTCTGATCTCTGTGTTCTATACTAGTTTCTTGAACTTGCATTATATTCAGATACTTTCTAAAATACACTCTCTAGTATCTCCAAGAATGTTAGCAGACTATCAGTAGGTGAGAGGATGCTATTTGAAGTGACTTATATAATATCTGATTACAAAAACAAACTATTTTGATATATTGCTTCTTAAGAGATTTCTGTAAATGCTAAAAAACTCAAAATAAATATTATTATAATAAATTATATAAATTTATTATATATGTATATATTATATATTTATATATATTTATAAAATTATGTAAATTTTTATAAATTATATAAAATTGTTATCAAAATAAATAGACAAAATATAAGCTTTCTTTTAGAATTTGCGAACGCCAAAAACACGACTGCACTTAGATACATGGGTTCACCCTCAATTCTGTTTAATCTGTCCCCCCTGCCATTAGTAGCCAGGAGACCCAGATAAGAGAAATTAGGATGGTTCTAGTTTCATCTATCACTACTCCTGAAAAAACCAGTCTGTTTCACTGATGACAGTAGCTAGCATAACTGCATCGGGGGAAGCACATTGCTGTTCTCAGCCACATTTTTTTGTTTTGTTGGCAACAGCTGAGAGTGTTAAGATGGCAGTCCAAAGCAGATCCATGTAAACTCTCTATCTGTCCTCTAGGAGACAGCTGTTTAATTTTTAAAAGTTGCCATATGCTGATTTTCAAAGCATTTCTTTAACAAAGCAATCAAACTGTAAGTACAGAATTAAATCCAGACCTTCAGCTGGCTGCATGGGTTCTACCTAAGCAATCATACACAAAGACTCAGACCAAAAGGTGACATACGTATATGTTGGTCATTTTATGTGCCCAAAGATCGATTTTGGTTTCCAGCAATGGAAATGAACCACTGATTTCATTCTCAGCTGGCTGTCCTAAGATTACAATCTCAGTTTTGATAAAAACAGATGTCAAATCTGTTTTGACAGCGTAAGGGTTTTAACATCCTGCCTTTTAAAATAGTTGCTTTTAGATGATTTCCAAGATCTGTCTCCATGGAAACTGGATGGGAAAGGCCACCACCGGCCAAAAGTAAGCAGTTTCCTCTGTAAGGTTATCTGCAGTTGTCAGGAGGGATCTGGCCCTGCGACTCAGGGCAGTTATCACAGCAGAAGTCTGCAAGGGAGTCTGACTTGGAAATAAACATGCAGACCAGAAAATTTGTTTGTTTGCCTGTTTGTTTATTGATCCGGGTTTACTTTCAGCAGTTTTCCTTTGTAATTAGCAGACACAGAAAACTGATCCTGGTCTTTAACCTATAGTAAATTCAATAGTATAATGTTTTGACTTGTTTTTATCTCCTTTATTTGAAAGGCACATTCACTTGGGTTAGCATTGTAATTTAAAGTTCCCCAAAGGGGAAACATTCCTTACTATTTGCAATGTCATAAACCTTCAAGTATTCTGGAAATACATTTTTTAAAAACCCACAATGGTTACATCTGAGCTTGTAGCAAGGAATGCCATCTTGCCAAAAAATATGAAATCATTTATTATGCTAGTAGTGTGAGAGCATAATAATAAGATATTTATAATCATTTCATTCTTGCTTTAACATATTTTGAAATCCAATAAAGAAATGGAATACATCCATTAAAAAGTTTTTTATTATATAAAAATTAGCAAGACAGGCATATGGAAACTATATTTAAATTTCAAAGCCTATTTTCTCTCAATTTTGTACTTAAGCATTGAGTAACCAATAAGCTATTTAAAGCTATTTCCATAACACTAAAGTTAAGAATGCTTCCCCATATTTCTGCATCAGCATTTAAATGGAAATGCATTTTTGAATATAATATCTTTACTCAACAGAGGTATAGCAGATTATGTTTTGATTTATTAAACAATTTTCCACGCCCCCTCACATTGCCACGGACCCCTACACCCTCTTTCATTTAATCAGGTAGACAATTCAGTGGGATTGCCTAAGGGAAGGGCTGACAGCAGAAAATGGAGGAAAAAGTAATCAATTTCAGACTCTGGAGTTTCAAAAGGCTAGTCTTCATGGTGATTAAAAAGAATGCCCAGTTTGGGGGGAAATGTGATAAATAAGAGCCAGGCTAGGGAAAAGGGGGAAAGGGGAAAGGAAAGCAGTGAGAACTCAAAGGTGAGTAGGTTCCAGGAAGGTCCCAAAGAAGGGAGCACCTTGCCTAGCCCCCTAGGCTAAGTGTGCCAGCTGCCCATGGGTTGCTTCTCAGCTCCAAATCCACGCTTCAGTGCCCTGCACGTGATACTGGAATTTCTCCCTTGACAAGATGTTCAGCTCTCTTGGGAGAGCGCACTGGAGGGATGCTGGAGGAGGAAGAGGCTTGTGCCTCAGTCCTGCAGCCCTGAGTGGTTGGCTGGAATGGGAACACCCAAGCGGTGCTCACTCCCAAGCAACTTCAATGGCACCAGTCTTGCAGGCAGCTGCCCAGAATGTTCCATGGAGCAGCACCTACCATAGGACAGACTCCTCTGGTCCTATAGAGGGCATTTCCCAGTCCAAGCCTCATGTGCTGATTTCCAGCAAGTTCCGCAGCAAGACAACTCACCATGGATGACTTGCCCCAGTCCCCCAGAGGAAGACTTCCTTGCAAGTTTCTCTAGCACAGCACCTCACTGGATTTCTCAGATCTTTCCAATAAGGTCTGGACCTCAGCCTGGGATGAGGTTGTGCTCTTTTATTTTGTTCCTTTCTTGGATGCTCTCTGTGCAAGCCTTATAAGTAGTGACTTCCTTGTCTGCTCTTCCTACATTCTTTAGATTTTTCTTTTCCCCTCCTTTTTAAATAATACCCTGATGTTATTAATAATTTTTAAGCAATTTTTTTTATTAAATCTTCCCTGTTGAAATTACCAAGCAGTTTCTGTCTCCAAACTGGACCTTCGCTGATACAGAGCAGTTCCAGGAAGGTCCCAGGAGAAGAACCAATACAGATGGGATTTGGCAATTGGTTTGATGGTTCCCTGGAAGTGAGTCCAGTTCTGAGTTTTGCCATAGGACCGAGGATGCAGGTAACCCATGGCATGCAGTGGCATCACAATCAATCAGGGTGTCACTGTGATAAAGAACCAACTGAACCAAGCGCCCTGCAAGTTCACGTGGCTGCCACACTTGACTGCTAGGCAGTATGAAGACTACAAGGACTGAGTCAGGGGAGGCATTCTTCAAAGTGCATCCAAGCACTTAGAAAAATGACAAGCCTGGGTCCTTTAACTCTTGGTTCAAATCAGAGGCTAAGACCCAAAGAGATTCCATGATAGCTATAACAGGACCTGCTATTTCTTGCTACCACAGCACTGATATTCAAATAAGAATTTAATTGGGCAGGTTGCTAAATTACAATGTCAGTTAAATGCACACCATGCCAAGTTTCTCATGTGAAAGTTAGGAAAAGAATGGAATCCTAAAACTTGAAATAGGGACATTTTGCTGGATCCAGATAAAAGTAACAATCTTGAAATTCAAGTCCCTCAGAGCTATCATTGCCAGCAGAAGTAGCTTGTCACTCTGTGTCTGAGATATCAAACCTTCTTTTGCTTGAAAACTTTACACAAAACATATCTGGGACAGATGAGGAGTGATACCTTAAAAAGGAATGCTTATTCCTCATAAGGTCCCCAACAATGAGGCTCAAGTCCATTACTAGGGTCAGGTCTCAATATGATTTCAGGGAACTGGTACATAGTATGACCCAAGAGGAAATAGCTTATCCATCAAAATAATTGCAAGACTTTGTTATTATATAACAGCAGCAACCCAGAGAACATGTGTGGTAGGCTCTCAGGGTTTTAGGCCAAGGGGAATGAAATACAGCACTAGATCAGGCTGAATTCGTTCATATGAGTGCTTGTACTACACAGTTCAGATTTCATGTATTAGTCATGCAGCTGAAGGTAACTGCTTAATTGGTTGGTGTATCACAACTTGAACTCAGTGGTGGCCTACATTTAATAGGGATAAAATGCCAGAGCTTCCGTGGTATGTGGAGGGGGAATTCAAAGGCCTGGAGATAGGAATGTTGGGGTAGATTTACCGTATGTGACTTGCACACTCACTCCCCAATTACGTTCATCAAGAACACTGAGAAGCTACTCCTGTCATTAAGGCAGTGAGAAATAAATTAGAGAGGGGAGCCCCGGCATCCTTAAAAACTACTGTGGTCGGGGCGCCTGGGTGGCTCAGTCATCAGGCCTCTGCCTTTGGCTCAGGTCATGATCCCAGGGTCCTGGGATTGAGCCCCACATAGGGCTTTCTGCTCAGCAGGGAGCCTGCTTCCTCCTTTCTCTCTGCCTGCCTCTCTGCCTACGTGTGATCTCTGTCTGTCAAGTAAATAAATAAAATCTTTATTAAAAAAAAAAAACAAAAAAACTACTGTGGTTGCTTTCCTTTGTAGGCCAGGGACAACACGGAAACTACAGGATTCTGATGAGGATCATGTGACCCCAGAGAAGCAAAAGCCAAATGACAGCACTTAACCACCAGCGACATTTACCATGGAGGGTGAGAGAGTTGTACTGTTAATTAGAATGCCTTGGCCCATAGATTTTTTTTGGTGGTGGTTAACTGACAAGGGTGTTCCTGGGAAGGAAATAGGTGGTCAGCTTACTAGATTATTCCTTAATCTAAACAACAGAAAAGAATCTAAACAACAGAAAAGAAACACTAGGCTTGGTAGACAAAACAAAAACAAAAACAAAAACAAACCACCAAAAAACAAAACAAATAAGAAAAACACTCCAAAACCAAAAAACAAACAAACAAAAAAACTGATTTTGTTGCTGTTGCCACAGTGGAGAGTCATGGACTCTCATATAGTGTCAGTCAATTCAAAGACCCAAAGTCCTTGGTTAGTGGCAAAGCTGGGACCTCTTTAGGAAGGGCCCCAAAACACTGCTGTTAAGTATACGCTATAAATTTTCCTTCAAGCCTTGCCCAGAGAGACCTGCAGCCATTTATCAGAGTGACTGTTCACTGGGGAGAAGGAAATACACAGGCTTTCAGAGAACTGGACATTGGCTGTAAACTAGCACCAATTGCTAGAGTCTGCTAATGCCAGCGTGGCATACCAGTTGGCATGTATCTTTTGTCCGTTTGTCTGCTTTTGGGGGAAGGTTAAGTGTAATAGCTCAGTATGACTTACAGTGGACCCAGCTAGTCCACAGACCTGGTGGAATTTCCCTCTAGTACTTGAATGTATAATTGGAATTGCCACAACTGGCAACTGACAGAATCGCCAGATTGGCTCTCTGGATCTTAGACTGAGGAAATGTTTATGTGTTTCACTCTTTGATATGTTTCAAGTGCATGGAACAGTAGCACCTAATCATAGACACCTAATAATTATATGTCAAAGGAATGAATGAATGAATGAATGAACTGCATAAGATGTGCAA
Organism: Mustela nigripes; assembly: GCF_022355385.1. Classification (NCBI taxonomy): domain Eukaryota; kingdom Metazoa; phylum Chordata; class Mammalia; order Carnivora; family Mustelidae; genus Mustela; species Mustela nigripes. The sequence continues at coordinate 76,442,536 of NC_081558.1, read as the reverse complement.
TCTTAAGCTTCAAAATACTTGCTACTTTCTTGTCCAAATGCTTACACTTCATCTACAAAAATTTCTTTTCTTATTAACAATAGGACTTTGGACAACTTTGATAAATGAACATTCAATTTGCTTATCAGATAGCTTTCTGTAAATTATTAGATATATAGATACTAGATAGATTTCTATAAATTATTAATAGCCATTTTCTAACTGATTGCATCCTCAGTGCCTAAGAGTCAATAATCTCAGACCTTGTGTTTTCATTTCTCTGAGATGTTCTCTGAGGATGTTCCAGCATCCTCAAGATTAGTGAGTGGGCACTCCTTTTCTATCTTTCCTGTAGCGAAGCTGTTCAGAACTCAGCTCTGTCCCCTTTCATCCCCACACTGAAGGGCCATTTGTATTGTAGTTTATTTTTAATGGGACACTGACAATGCAGGAGTAGGTTAGGAACCATAGGGGAAACCTGCCATATTTGCTTTTTTTAAACCAATGACCTTTCCAGCCCTGCTGCTAAGCCAGAATGTTCCCTAATATATGTAGTTGGAGAGGATAAAAATCAGCATTCATTCTAAGTGAAAGTGCCACAAAGTAGTTTTCAACAATATTAGCATCAAACTTGTTTTTGAGATGAAAAGGAAATAAAAAGCTCGTACGCTGACCTGTGTGATGTAGATGATTTTGTGCAGCTGAATTAAGATCTGCTGAATAGGATCGCTGATCTGTCGTACTTTCCTCTGGGACACAGCAATCCCTGCAGATGCTGCGGATGATAAATTCTGCAGTTAGTCAAGATCCTGGTTTTCTCTTTCAAAAGTGGTATTAGTGAAAAATGGTGTAAAATTCTGAAAAAAAACTAAGCTAAGATCCTTATCCTACCTACCAATGAAATAATATGCAGAAACCCGACCCTGTAACACTTCAATATTTTACAATATGGGATGCAAGACTTCTTTCCTTTACTTTTAAGACTGCTAAGGAAAATAACAATGTCACCTTTTATAACATCTAAAAGACTCGGAAATTTTGCCTGCAATCATGTCAGGCTTTCATCAGGAGTCAGTGGTGCTTTGGATACTGTGACCTTTGAAAAGCTGGGCTACAGCTAGATGCAGTTAACAGACTATCAGACTTTTAAATTTTACAGTCATTATGCCCTTAGTACCATATTTTAAAACTAATTTTATTAAAACTACTGATGCAAATGCTGAATAGGCAATCTTACAGAGGAAAAAACAAAAAGAACAGAAATAAACAAAAACCAAAAATCAAAAAATGTATAATTTGTAATAATCAAGGGACTGAAAGTGATTGTAGCCTTTGATTAGTACAAATTTTCACCTGGATATTTCTCCAGGTCTAAATGAGACACATTTTATCATTTATCCTGAGTCCTTATCATCCAGCCACACTATTTTTCACAGTTCAAGGCTAACTTGGTACCAAACTGCTTTCTCAGCTGCTTTCTCAGCTTCAGATGTCATAGCCACAAGTCATCCATTCTTAAATTTGAGGGATATAAAACTCTAAATTAGCCGCAAGGCCACCTCTGACTCTTCCCACCCTCAGATCCACACTGAAGAAAATGGAAGAGAGACTTCAGATATGTGGATGTAGAGAATCCTCCCGCCGCCCCCCAGTTCCTCTTGCGCCTGCTCTTCCTTGGTGTGACCTATAGCATGCTTTCTACAAAAAGAACAGCTCCGAAGGCCCTCTCTACTTCCCTCCATACCACCTTGAGTCTGTAGAAAGTTCAGTGTGAACATAATCATTGCTTTAGCAACAGCTAAAATTTTGAAAAATAATTCTTATATAAATGATTTCTGAGAAAGCTTTTTTTTTTTTTTTACCATAAAAAATTGTTTCCAGAACATTCAGTGAAAAAATTTCATGTGGTCATTAAAAGATTCAACCTGTTCTATTATAAGCATGTGACAATTTATATTTAGGACACAGACACAAAAAGAAAACAAACATAATGTTTAAAGAAGTACCATTTTCTTTATGGGCATCTTTACTGAGTTGAGAAATCCATATTAAGAATTATCCAGTTCCAGCTTATCTGCGTTTAATACGTTGTTTAAATGTTTGAAATGCAAAGGATTTACCTACCCTAGGCACTGTGTCTAAGTGTTTTTAAGCATCAATTACTTGACATTAGGATGATGTTTGATAAATTACCCTTAGGGTAAAAATGTGAAGGTAAGTCAGAAAGAATTCAAGTAGGTCTGAAATAGAAAACGGAATGCTGGAGGTATCTGCTCCAGCCTGCAGAGATGGCCATGTTGTACATATGTCAAATTTTCTACAGTGGTGTTTCCTGTAGAAATGATTCTTAAAACGTAAGTATTTGTTTTTCTATATCCATACTGAGAACTACAGACCGTGTAAGGTGGCCAAGATGCTGTTGCTACAGGAACATTAACTTCACATTTTCTGAAGCTGGAGGGTTTGATTTTTTGGATCACCTGTAAGTTGACTACTCTATGTTTTTGATACGTGGACTTAACATTCATAGGTGACGAGTTAAAATCTCACAGCGTGGCAGAGTTCTGAGATTGTGATGACATTTTGAGTGGGATATCACACGGGTTTGACTCTACCTTGCCACAAGAATGTGCTCATCTGTGGCCCTAAACACAAAAACAGAGATGGTTAGCTAGAATGCCTGTCTTCTGAACTACTCAATTATGCAAAGCAACTTAAAATTTTCTTAAGACCTCTTGACCACTCTTCTCAGTCCCAGTAAATCTTTGTCTTTCGAAATAATTTTGATTGTTCATTCTCTAAAAAAAATCAATTTAAAAATGTTTAATTACACGTGTCCATCGTAAAACAACCCGGGTATTACAGAAAGGGCTGGAGGCTCCCTGGAAGACCCCCACCCTCACCCCAGTGCCTCCCCCAGAAGTGACCTCTGACATCAGCTTGGTGTGTTGCCTTCATATCCATTTACTGTGTACTTTCAGAACAGTATTTTTCAAATACTAGTTGAATCCTGAAAGCAGTTTAATGGGTCGTGACCAGCATTTTGATAAATGGAATGGAATGACATGGAACAGGATAGAAGAATTTCATAATGCATGCATACAGTAAGGGCCTGCTCAGTTGCGATATAAAATGTGTTTCTTATTGAAGGTCATTTCCAAAAGGGTTTGGAAGTTACTATTTTAGAAAGTCTATAGTATTACCTCATGCTTTCTTTCTTTATTTCTCTCTTTTTAATTAAATGGGGACACATCATAAGGTTGTGTTACAAATTTTTTTTTCTTCTTGACTCAGTCTGTCATGGACATTCTTTTTTATCAACACACACCATTCTAGGCCATTCTTTATAACCATCATTAAAGAGTGCTACATGTTCTGCACGTAGCAGTTACTTTAGCCACTTCTGTCTTAGAGGGAATTTAATTTGCTTTCAGTCTCTGATGATTATACATGATGCTGCTATGAGCACACAGGCACATGCCTCATTGTGTCTAAGGACAAAAGGTCCCTTCAGGGAGATAGGAGAAATCAAATAGTTGGGCCCTCAGATACACATATTTCTTATTTTAACAAATACATATTAAGTAGCTGAAACAATTTGCACTCTGACCGGAAGGGAATCCATTTTTCTACACCTTAATCAACGCTATGCATTATCTAACTTCTCAATTTTGCCCATCTGAATTTGTTTTATTTTGTGTTTACCTAACAGAGGCTATTGTACTTCTTCGGTGAATTTCCTGTTTCAGTCCCGTGCTGCTTATTTGCAGTGATTTGTAAGTGCTCTTTATGTAGTCTAAATACTAATGATTTTATTGTATTTTGTATGTTAAGAGTATTTTTACTTAATTTGTTACTTCTTTTCAATTTAAAGGGTATATCCCATCCCTATCACCTAGACTAAAAGTAATTTTTAGTCTTAGAGACCACCAGGAAGTCTCTCAGATACCTACTGCTGCTGTAAAATGGCAAGACGGGATCCCAGGACCAGTTCAGCACTCCAGGGGTGCTCTGGCAGGATTACTGAGATGTGAGTAATCTCATGAGTTAGGACTGGAGGGGAAGAGGAACTCTGAGACTACGAATGATAGTTCTATGTACTGGCTATACCATTTACAAACCCTCTTGATTTCCTGAACTACTTCAGCTCATCCTGGGTATGAGAACCATTAACCCCCCCTTCTACCTGATCAAATGCTCACAAAATTTTATATTTCCTTACATCAGAATGTATATTTATTTAGCCCTTAATAATTTTAGGAAAACAATAGTGATAAAAATTCACATATGTACTGTTTTTTTTTTAATTTTTATTGTTTATTTAAATATTGATAACTACCAAATTTGTGGCAAATGTTAGCCATACCATTCTGAGTTTTAAAGTGTTCTCTCTCAATAAATCTGTCAGATCGGCAAACTAAAAATACGTTTCCTAACTTTTCACAAAAAACATGCAACACATAATTATGGTGATAATTTTGTCCTGAATATTTTTATTAAAATAATATTCTCTTAAAAAATATCACAGAGGCTGATTATATTCCAATGTCAGTCATTTATAGTATTCCTATGATTCATATGAAAACATGTAGTTCCTACTACAAAAGATAGACAATATTTGGTCCTATTAAAATTTAAATCAAACCTAAGTTTAAAATTGACTCAATTTTAAATTCCTTTTCTAGTTTTATTATAATAGTGACTTTAATTAGTGGATTTAATTTTAAAACTTAAGGAAACTTCAAAATTCCTTATAAAAGTTAATTTATTTAAAGGTATCAGAAATTTTTAAAAGTAATTATATTTGTTATCTTACTCTGGTGAGCATGAGCCTAAACAGCAATTTTTTTTCCCACCTCTCTAGGGTAAAAAGTAGGAGAACCTAAAGGAAGACCAGTGCTTTTTCAGCATGAACTTGGGGCAAACACGGGGATGGGTTTTACATATTCAGCTTCATCTAATCCTTGAAAACTTCTGAAGGGTAGCTGTTCTTGTCTCGTCTTACAGATAAAGAGAGTAAGATTAGATGGGGCACCTGGGTGGCACAGTCGGTTGGTCTTCTAACTCTTGGTTTAGGTTCAGGTCATGATCTCAGGGTCATGAGATCAAGCCCCACATGGAGCTCCATGTCCAGAGCAGAGGCTGTTTGGAATTCTCTCCCTCTGACCCTCCCCTTACTCATGTGCTCTCTCTCTAAAATAATAAATAAATCTTTAAAAAAAATTTTTTTTTTTTAAGGAAGGTTAAGGTTAAGGAAACTGTCCAGTGACATCACAGAGCAGGTGATGGCTGGACCATGAAATGAAGCAGGTCCTAAGATACTCACTGACTGAGTCTCAACAGGAGCTGAGGGGCTCCCACTTCTCTTCCTGACTCATCACTAATACAATTCCTCTGGTTACCTCCAATATAAAGTAATATTTATGCTCCTTCCCAGGCTTCAAATACTATTTCTCTTAAAAGGGTCACTATTTTTTTTAAAGATTTTATTTATTTATTTGACAGACAAAGATCACAAGGAGACAGAGAGGCAGGCGGGGGAGGGGGGGGAAGCAGGCTCCTGCTGAGCAGAGAGCCCGATGAGGGGTTCAATCCCAGGACCCTGGAATCATGATCTAAGCCGAAGGCAGAGGCTTTAACCCGCTGAGCCACCCAGGTGCCAAAAGGGTCACTATTTTTAACATGATGTTCTATCTAGGCCTTTGTACATTTAATGGATTAAATATTTTTGGAAAGCATCTACTAGTAGTAAACAGGAAGCATTAGGTCTTTGTAGTCTGTGTAGTATACTCTCTCTGCTTTTTTACTCACGGCACATTACAATAGACAAGTTAGGGGTTCTTTCCTGGTGCTTTGAGACTTGATTTTTGCTATATATCCAGTCTACAGAAACTACAATTCACAACACAAGCCCTGAAGCTGTTAATTACTACGATTTGAACAAAATATGGATTACACTTCAAGTTTGTAACCAAGTTGACCAAGATATAATATAGACTCCTATTTTTCTGAATTCTCTCTGCTGAGAGTCAGGAAATTCTGAACAACTGCAGAAGAGAACATTTTGGATTCTGAAGAAGCAAGGAATAATTTTACTCTATGGATGGGGCCAAAGCATATATTGGCTTCTCTGTATTTGACCAAACGCCCTGTTGAAAGACAATGCAACCCTTTAAATTTTAGTAGAGTAAATCAGATTTACTCTCACCTTTTTCCTTAGCTTCTGTAAAATGAAATAAAGTAACTGAATAATAGTTCAAAACTACAAATGTTCAACAATCTACATCTACGGCCAACAGCGTAGAAGGCACCAGAAGTACAACAAAGGATACTGCACCTAAAAAGGTTCATGAAAAATTCACCCAGATAACCAGAAGATGGGGGATAGAGAGTTAACAAGTGAGAAGACCAGGGATAATTGGTAAGCCTTCAATAAGCAGAAGCATAGGACATGGATTTGGTGTGAGGGAAGGTATACATGAGTGGCAGGTTCTGAGCAGAAGGAACGGTTTTCAGCAAAAGCAGGAGTCAACTAAGTGAAGGCGTCAGCAAGCTGTCTAATTTATCTAGTGTGCTATATAATAAAAAGGTACAGTACTGAGTATAGCTAAAGAGGTAGTCAGGCACTGTATACGATGGTGAGGAGCCATAAGGGTGACTGTGTTTCAGGAAAGGCCGTCTCATAAGAAGCAGCCCAGAGCCAAAGTCAGAAGACCTTTGGAATAGCATGATGGTGGCCATCTGACCATGGGGAACAGAAGCCAAGAACACTGCTGAAGACTGGATTCCAGTCACTGGGAGAAGGACATCCCATGGAAAGTGAGAGGGAAGTGACAGAGAGGATGATGACTAGTGGGCTTGGAAATGGAATCCTTCTCAAGACTGACCAGCACTTCCACAAGCAGGTAGGAATTATTAGGAAGAGACTTGACAGTATGCACCTAGTCACCCCCCTTCGCCTCCAGCCCGCCCCACTTCCTCCTACTTCCCCTGGCAGTATTTTCCACAAGATGGCAGGAAGCTCCATCAAAGTCTCAGCTTCTTTTTACTCACTGGGTGATCAGACTTTTTCATCCCCTTTCACTGGAATCTTCAGAAACAAGCTGTTTAAAGGCCAAAAAAGCAAGGCTGCATTGAAGACCTTCCTTCTTGAATTCTGGCTTAATCACCTTTATAATACGCATCTCACATCCTGTTCATGTTTAATTTGTTCATGTGTGAGGATTAGGGTTTTCCTCACTTCTAAACGTGCAACCTCTTTAGTTACTTTTTCAAGCTATAAAATATAATCTCGGGATGTCTAAGGTCGAAGTTCCTAGAAGTGATTATATAATACCCAAGGTGGATGTGGTATAGAGAATTTACTGCTACATCATTTTCTACACTTACTTTTGACTTCAGAAGCCTCCTATTGTCAAGCAGTGGAGTGTGAGGCTAGCATTGCCCAAGATGGGGTAGCAGAGAGGAACCAAAGAACAGTGAGAGTACATTTCTGGGCTTTAAAAAGCAATAGTCTAAGAAGAAGGCAAGAGAGATTCAAAAGAATTGTTGCCAAGCAACCTTTCCCTCAAGAGTGGTAGGGCTGTGGGCTCAGGTCCCGTAGGGAACGCTGAGAACCCTAGTCATGAGATGTTCCCTGCACCACAGCAGGGGGTAGGGTGGGATAGGAGATATAGCTTTCCAGGGTGTCAGAGACAGAGGGCCTGCTGAGTTCTGAAGTTTCCAGGCCCAGAGAAGTGGAGAAGAACCAGTGAACCCTCCCAGGCCCCTGAGATGGTGAACTGCCAGAATGAGAGAGTGTGCCCTATAGAGGTCTTGCTTTCATTCATGGCCACGGATGAAACCGTGTGGACTGGGAACTGGAAATCAGGCACGGTCGTGCCACTACATTCTTTGGATGTCAATGTGGAAGGATAAGCATACTCAGTAGTCAGATCAAATACCAGCACAGGCTGTCTCAAAACCCCAGTACCACAAGGCCAAAAATGCCACTCAGAGAACAGAGAGAAGAGCAAGCCTCAGCTTGTCTAATTTTAAGCTGACAAAGAAATCACTAACACACTGAAATTTACCTATTAGGTAATTGACCCTGTGTTCTGATATGTGGAATGGGGTTCCATATAAAATTAAGTTTAGCGTTGGGAAAATATAAAAAGTTAGATTTTTGGTATTCAATCTGTGGCCTAAAAATAGCATATGCATTTGGTGTAGTCCATTCAGCCTGACTCTTCTCCACTGACTTAGTTATTTCTTTTACTATGCTACAATGACTATGCAAGTCATGTTTGCTCCCTTTAGTCTTCCTAGAGGGAATATTTTTTTTAAAAAGTCAACTCTATTGATGTAACCCAGAATTCTCAAGAAGAAAATATTGTGGTGCAAAAACACACTATGTTCAGCACTGTGGATACAAAACTAATCAATCAAACTAAAGAACAAAACAAAACAACACTAAAAGAAAAGATGGCACACCAAGCCCCATTCAATTACCTGAACAAGAAGAATTTATCCCAGTCATGGAGAATAGGAAAAATTATTATTGTATGAATCTCAGACAATATGCTAGAGCATTTTCTAATAATTCCATTTGATCCCAGTCTAATGCTACTGGGTAATGTCCCAGTATACCTAACCAATAATTCACACCAATAAAGGTACAAGTAGTTTACATCCTATTGTATGTATTGATGTATTGGTATGCAGAAATTGATGTATTGGTATGATGTATTGGTATGACTTGCAGAAACTGATGTATTGGTATGACTTTACACACTGATCAATAAGTTAACTACAAAAATATATAGTTTTATTTCACCAGTCTTATGCTCAATTAACAATGTTATTTCAGCTTTTCTTTCTTGACTATACAAATCCTTGTTCTTCAAATGCTCTTGGAACTAGCTCTTTTATTCTCCATCTAGTTCTATCAATAATGGGTTAAATAAAACTAGGACACTTGCTAAAGAATAACTTAAAGAAGAATTGTGCTTTTGCATTCCGATACAGTAGAAAACAAGAAATAGTTGTACAATTTTTTTAAAAAATTAACACACTCTCTAAAATATCCCAAATAATCTATAGAATCCACAGTGAGGAATGTCAGTTAAGAATGGGTGAGGTCTGGGGCACCTGGGTGGCTCAGTCAGTTAAGAATCTGCCTTCAGGGGGCGCCTGGGTGGCTTAGTGGGTTAAGCCTCTGCCGTCAGCCCAGGTCATGATCTCAGGGTCCTGGGATTGAGCCACACATCGGGCTCTCTGCTCAGCAGGGAGCCTGCTTCCCTCCTGCCCTGCCTGCCTCTCTGCCTACTTGTGATTCTCTCTCTCTCTGTCAAATAAATAAATAAAATCTTTAAAAAAAAAAAAAAAAAAAGAGTCTGCCTTCAGGATTCCAGGACAGGGAGATCGAGCCCCACATAGGGCTCCCTCTAAATGGGGAGTCTGCTTTTCACTCTCCCTTTCCTTCTGCCCTTCCCCTTGCATGTGCTTTCTCTTTCTTTAATAAATAAATAAAATATATTTTAAAAAGGTGGAGGGCACCTGGGTGGCTCACTTGGTTAAGCGGCTGCCTTCAGCTTAGCTCACGATCTCAAGAGTCATGAGCTCGAGTCCCGCTTCAGGCTCTGTGCCCAGTGGGGAGTCTACTTCTCACTTTCCTCTGCCCTGCTTGTGCTCTCTCTTCTCTCAGTCTATCTCTCTCTCTCAAATAAATAAATAAATAAAATCTTAAAAAAAAAAAAAAAAAGGTGGGTTCTATGGGACACCTAGGTGGCTCAGTTGGTTAAACGGCCAACTCTTGATTTCAGCTCAGGTCATGATCTCAGGGTCCTAGGACTGAGCCCTGCATTAGGCTCTGTGCTCAGTGGGGAGTCTGCTTCAGGATTGTCTGCCTCCCTCTGCCCCCACACCTGTGTGCACACTCATTCTCTCTCTCTCAAATTAATTAATTCATTAATTAAGAAGAATAGTGAGGTCTCAGCTATATGAGAGGGCAGGTGGTTGGTTAGCTAGAAGAAAGAGGTCTCTTGCCTCTTTCTTATTAATATTGACTCACCTGTCACTGTACTCAATATTCAAAGTACCATATGTAAATAATTCAGAGGGGATTGTAAGCACTCTGAAACTGTTTTTAAGTTCTATTAAAAAGCATTAGTAATAATAGTCTGGAATTTGAGAGCCTTGTCTTTCTCCATTGACTCAATTATTTTGTACATTGCTACAATCTATCCCAGCCACACCGACCTCCTTTATTCCTACTGAATGGTGTTGTAGGTTTCTTCCCCTCCTTCCACTTAGCCTTGCCCCCAGGACAAAAACTCCCAAGGCAGGGTTGTGGGCTGCCATTCAATAGCTGATCTGCAATTTGCAAATTTTGGTCTTGGATTGGAATCCTTAGGTATACTGGGACATTACCCAGTAGCATTAGTCCATGAGACTGAGTATCTCTTTGGAGAGAAGAACTTGAAAAAAATCTACATCTCCAGGCAGCATTCACCTGGGACCTATCTCCTTTGGCAGGAAGAATTAGGAAGGAAATCACCACTGGTAAAAGAAATTTATTGCCTCCCACCGCTTCCCCAATCTTAAATCTAACATTAAAAGTATCATTTTTCCCCATTCTTTAAGTCATCATAAGATGACTTATGCAAGTTGCTCTCAGTAGCAAGGATGAACAACAGTTTATATTGTGGTAATATGCATCGGTTACTCGATAAGTAGTTTTCAGGGGCCTGACCTCAGAGAAAGTACCCAAGATATATTTAAACTTATAATTTGGTTGGGAACTCTAACCAATATATCCAAATCCCAACAACAATATATAAAAGTATATAATTATATGTCAAATTACATGGTATAGACAAGCATTATAAGAAATTCTATTAAAATCTGGGGAGCACTTTTTTATATGTTAAAAGAATGGCCATGAAATAAAACAAGAGAAGGCATGTACTCCAAACCACTTTGGTAATTGCAAAATTTAGCATTAATTACTGTATATCCATAACTAACTTGAAAGTGAGCTACTGAAGGTTGCTAATGACAAGGGCAGGAATATTAAGCTATGCTCTCTGGAATACTTGGATGAAACACTGACTACTTTATTTAGATCTGACCTTTATGAACAAAAGACAAGTATAAAAATAGCTTCTCAGTCATCTAGTAAGAAAGCATAATTAAGAGCCCAGAAATCATGAAGTGACAATTCCTATTCAAAATGCAGAGCATAAGAATTCTCATATATCAGCGCAGTGCCTGGCTCTTCACTGCTGTGAAATGGAAAAGTGAGCAAGGGAGAGGAAATGTCAGTGTTAATCTAGTCAAATTAGGCCATATTCTTAGTTGACATTACATTTGCACTTGAAACTTGGGCTTCCGAAAATTTACATTTGACCCATGTTAATGGCAACCACATTATTAAAATGTACTCAATGTACTTGACAAAGGATAAAATCCTCATAAAATGTTTTGGTATGATTTAGTTTTCACAAATATATGACACCATGTCCCCTACCTCAAGAGGAAAGACCTGTTTCTTTTTCAGACACAACACACCACATGCTTCCCCCATTCAAAATATCTAGTTGTTAGACTGACACACAACAGAACCAACCAATTATTTTTTTAAAGAACTGAGTCTCGTAAAGCAGGGGGCACTTAATACAGCATAATCTTGCATTTTAATTAGAATAGATATAAAACTTTTCCAATTTTCTTTTCTATTGATTATATTAAGGAGTAGGTTAGTATAAAACAAGTATATCAACACCATTTCTCAAACAGTAACTAATGTTCCTTCATAACAAAGTAAACAGACCTCAGGATAAGCAGATAACAATATCTAGCTAGAATTTAATACTTTTTTTTGCTTATACTTCATTTATTTTTATAATTGCCATCTATTTTTGGTAAGTCATTCTATACTGGTTTTGCATTTGTAGCAAGAATATAAACTCTCCCTTAACTAAATTTAAGTTGAGAAAGTGAGTCAAATTAAGAAACCTATATTAGGAAAAGAATAGTACAGATGATATTCTGATATGGTCAAATTTGTGTACTTAGGTAATCCATCAGTGACTAAAGTTAGAGAAATGCAACTAAAATACTTAACATGTTAAAAATGTTTGTTCGTTCATTCAATCCATGTTAATTAGTGTCAATATTTTCGTCCATGCAAGATAGAAATTCTTAAGTTTCCATTTCTGACGGCAAAGAACTGCATGTATCTGTATATGTATATATCATATGTGTAAAATATGTATAAAATAAATTCTTTACCCAATCTTGTTAGTATTAAAAGACAGAACAGGAAGACTTTAGTAGTGCTAACTTGAAATGGTTCCATAGTTATTCGTTCTACAGGAGTTTGTATCACCACAATATGAAGCTAAAAGTTCACTTTAGGACGACCAGAGAGACAAAATTATATTATAAGAGAGCCACTTGGTACTCTAAAATCACAGCTCTCACCATTTTTTCGGCCGGAGCATATGGAAAATGATGTTTACATTCTAGATATGGTCCTAGGAGCACACCCAGGTTTTGACAAAATTCTTCCCTCCCTGACAGTTTTTTCTGGAACATTTAGACAATACAAGGCTGGGGCTGTTGGTTATATACAATGTTCCTTTCATCCAAGCATGTTCTTATCTACCCAAAAAGGCTAAATCAAATGTTAAATAAATGAAAATACATTAATATAGACTGCTTGTGAAAAAAGAAAAAGAAAAAGAAAAGAAAAGCTAATCATCCACACATTTCATGCTTTACCTATTTTGAGTAACTAATATTCAAGATATAACTTACAACTGCCCAAACCAATAGTGTCTCATGACACCTTGATCCAAACATGCTTCCCTATTGTTGGAGGGCTCTATTAATGTCACCTCTTCATTTTCTTAGGCTAGAGACAATGGGGGTAACAACTGGAATGGAGCATCATTTGCAGACGTGATAAGTCACATCACTGTCAATAACTCAACACTTTAAAAAGTATGACTTCTCTATTAAGCAGAAAAGTAATTTTGCATTAAGATGGAGAAAAATCAAGAGTTCTTTTACTTAAAGTTAGAATAACCCATAGATACCAACCCAAATGCTTTCATATGCACTAATGTGTCTATAACATTAGTAGAAACAGAGTTCTGTGTGGGTGAACTTTAGCATTCACTGACAACACTATAGTATATATTCTACAATATCTGTCAGTATACTTTATGATGGTCTAACACACTCTAAGAAATACAATATATTACATGCAAACTGTGCTATCATGCAGTTAGTTTGTTTAAAGGTCAAGAGATCTGACCAATTTCATGGATATAAAATAAGTCTTAAACTGGGCCAATTCAACATGCCCTTTCAGAAACAGAATTCCTATTATGAGTCACAGCAGAACTGTGAATTGCTTACATAAATACATTTTTCTGCTTTGTTATTATAAAATCAATCAACAACAATTTTAGCTTCATGATTATGTTATGTATAAACTTACCTTATGCCAAACAGCATGGTCAGCATGATAGCTATGGACATCTTAATAACAAAACCATCTTTTTTTGCATCTATGCTGATGGTGTAAATGGCCCCAGACTGTCAATAACTCTTCCAAAGCAAATTTAATAAAAGTGAAGACATGGACTAATGTTACAGTAAATCAATTCACATCGCTTATGTTCACCATAGGTGTTAACTCTACAAAAGAATGTGAATTAAGGAAGCCAAAATGAAAACAGCAATGAGCAATATTCCAAATTAATCAAACAGTAAAGTAGAACTTTATACTAAAGAGGCACATATTCATACGTATGTTAAAAGTATGATCACCATATGTTTTCCCTGAATTGTCCAGGTTTAGCTAACAGTTTAACTATTACTATTGAACTTTGGTCCTCTTTAATAGAAATTTGAAACATCAACTAACACACTCTGTTTTCCCCCAAACCATTACTTTTATGTTTTAAGAATCTCTAATTTCTAAATTATTAGAAAAACAATGTTATATAATATTGTTTTAATCAAATACAAATAGAAGTAACCAAAAAAGACTAGCTATGTCAGAATAAAGGAAATAAAGATAAACTTCACTCCCTTATATCATATAGGTGTAGAGTTTCTAGAAATGTGAATGTAGGGTGCCTGGGTGGCTCAGTTGGTTAAGCATCCAACTCTTGATTTTGGCTCATGCCATGATCTCAGAGTCATGAGACTGAACCCCGCATCGTGCCCTATGCCAGGTGTGGAGCCTGCTTAAGAATCCATCCCCCCTCTGATCCTCCCCACCCTTTTCTCTCTTTCTCTCTCTAAAAAAAAAAATAAAGAAAAGAAATATGAATGTAAAACAACTATTATTTTTGTTCATAGGTATACATTTTAAGCACAAATAATTGAACTGGTTAACATCCCCACCAAAACAAAAATGTAAACTTTAGAAAAATAGCCTATATTATTTCAATCAAATTAAGTGAACACAGAAAGCATCTTGATACTATTAAATTGCCAAACTAATAATCGTGGACGAACAAAATGAAATTCTCCTGCCGTTTGTATTAAAATTACCTCCCAAGAATCATTCAGGCATTTCAGGCCCAACTATAATTCTGTATTCACCCATTGTGGGCTTGACATAAACTTGATCTAATAAGTACTACCATGATCTTTGAGATTGCGAAGAATCACAGCGGGAAGGCTATGGGACTGCCACCCCGTCACTAACTCGGCCTCTATCTCCTTAACGTGGGCCCTGAGCATGAGGGGTGGTACTTTCAGAAGCAGGTCAAGAGGCAGCAAAGCTGAAGAAATAAAAGGGGGAAAGATATGAAACTGTAACATAAATCACACTGAATATCAGGGAGGCATGCACAAATTTGTTACTGCTAACACGAAATTACCTGGTCTTGGTCTGGATCCGAATCCACCAGTGAAGTCCCTGAAAACAGAATTAGGGGCTATTAGAAGGGTTTATTCAACTTGGACTTGGTCAACACTGACTGAAAGTCTATACCTTACCATGGTTTATAATACAAAAATAAAAAAAGATTATTTTCCTTCAAGATGCTCTCAGAAGCTTAATAAAGAGGAAAACAAGCCCATTCAAACCCTAGCAGACCTCACATTCTACTGGCACATCGAAGAACCCTGTCTCATCACAGTGATTTATAAGCTCTAAGAATAACTAAGAACCTACATCTTAGTGTCTTAGATAATCTTCTTATACTTAAAATCAAAATGATAAAGTTACATTAAAATAACTACTTGGATAGCTCAGTCAGTTAAGCATCTGACTCTTGATTTTAGCTCAGTTCATGACCCTGGGTCATGAGATTGAGCCCCAAATCAGGCCTCTTGCTCAGCAGGGAGTCTGCCAGAAATTCTTTCTCTCCCTCTGCCCTTCTGCCTCACTTCTGGGCATGCCCTCTCTTTTTAAAATAAATTAAATCTGTAAAAAATACAAGTGTTTATAATTTCACATGTGGTATTTTTTAATGCTTTGATCCTGTTGTCTTAAAAAAGAAATTTTAACTATTCCTATGAAATAAGATGACTTTTGCATTTAAGAGGATTATATTTTTCCTTGTTTTCAGTGTTATTAACATCGCTCGTTTGCCTTGCCCTGAAATTCAAGACTTCCTGATCATTTTGCATTTTTGGTCTAGTGCCACCCCCTGGAGGTGGCCTTAGAGACCACCAGGGACAGCCATAAATAACCTTTGACCTTGTTTTTTCTGCTGATATCTACAGCTAATTTATTAATAGTTATTTTGGAATGAAATAAGAAACATCTGTGCCCTGACAAGTTATAAGAACTATACCAAATTTAATGTAACAAAATGTAATGCAAAATTTAAGCCCAACAAAAACATACTGAACATCTACTACATTCAAGGCACATGATAGGTATCTGCTGAGTAGGAATGGAGGGAGGGATTTAAATACAAATAAACATGGCTAGTAAATCTCTTACCCCAACATTTTCATTATAAGCACAGAAATCTTGATATATAAATGTAACACATACCTAAATTATGAAGCAAAACAAAATTGGCTCTCATTTACCCTCCTCCCAGCTGGAGTACAGGAATAATACCAAAGCCGATTGTAAGTTCCTTCCTTTTTCCTTTTTCCTTCTTCACTCCTCCTAACTCCCACCAAGCCAGCCCTCTCCTGATCCCACGATTGTCTCTGTCCCTTTCTCAGCACAAGTTCTTAAGTCAGTGAAAAGTCAATAGAAACTTGCCAGCCTTATACAGTTAATAACTCTCCCTAGTTCTGGGATAAGGGCATGTTTAAAGAAAGAAAATGGATAAGCCCTGCCCTCAGAAAGGTCAAAGAGGGGCATAATCTCAGTAGTATCCAAATATGGGCAGGGTGCTTCTAGGCTGAGCTGAGGAGCAGAATATCTTTGGACATATGGTATATCACAGCATGCACGAGTAACCCTGTGCCATAGCCTTCTAGACAGGTCTACCACTGTCCAACAGAAATGCCATGCAAATCACAAATAAAAGTTTAAGTTTTCTGGTAGCCACATTTTCAAAAAGTAGAAATAAAAAGGAGATGTTAATTTTAAGAATATATCCTATTTAACCAAATTTATCTAAAATACTATTTTAGCAGGCACTAACTATAAAAATCTAATGAGATATCTGACATTGTTTATATTTAAATGAATATTAAAATAAAATTTTAAAATTTCATTCCTCAGTCACACTAGCTACATTTCAACTGCTCAAGATCCACATGTGGCCATCGGCCTCCATATTCAACAATGCATGCCAGACTCTTCTTTGGAAGGTCTTGTCATTGTGTTCACAAACATTATGCCTGAGGCTAATACCCATGGCCTGTAGCTGCTAAGCCAGCAATACCTCTTAGACAATCTTAAATGGTAAAGAAAATGTAACTTGTGGAGATCTTTTATTCCTAAGGTTATGGGTACTTTTGATAGCTGATAACCACTCACATGCCGAGCTAAGTAGATGACTATTCCAGTTGTCCTGAAGAATCCAAAGCTTCAAACATTTGTACGTATTAAAAAATGGGCCAGTGATATATGTGAAACAGACTATCCTGACATTGCCAAGTTGCTGCCAACTTTGTTACTCCTTAATATAACGCTAAACTCCTGCATAATGAACTTTAGGGGATCTTTAGAATAACCACCACACATTCATTAAAACAATATTTATTAAGGGCCCACTATGTGTAGAAACTGTGCCAGGCAATACAGAAGGAATGGTGAAAAGAAATAGTCCCTCATCTTGAAACTCACAAGCTTGCAGGGGTATAGCAGGAAAACTGTTAATTTCTCTGGAAATTATATCATGGATCACAAGAAAGATTAGTCATCTGAAATTTTCAAATAGAACAGACTCATTGTAGCCAGAAGTGACAAACATTTAACTATAGGATTGTTAGGTCCACAGATGGGCGAAAGATTGAAATTATGCAGAGCCTGAGGGAAGTCTGCCTCTAGACTGAATCGGATTGAATGTTTATGTCCAACAGAACATTATGGCTGCAGAGGATGGTTTCCCTTGATAGTGTAAGTTGGAAAACAGACAAAAATGATTTAACACAAAGAGAACATTCCAGAAATGTTCTTTCCTGGTGAAAAGGCTTAATATAATGAAGCTTGTGTCCTCTGAAACTTTTGAAATGGGAATTGACTAATAGGACTTCAGGCTGATGAAACAGAATTTCAGAGAAACGGAAGGTTACAAAGGATTCTGAAAGGTCATCCCTTCCAACTCTCTTCAGATCTGGGGTAACTTCATCCAGAATTTATAAGCCAAAGCAGAAACTGAAGCACTGGTTTGGAATATTAGCCCACAACTTCCACCCCAAAGCAATAACGGGTAAAGTGGAGATTGAAGGTATTAACTTTGAAATTTCTTAAATCCACTTCTCACTGAATGGCTTCGAGTGCAGGGTAAATTACTTGGATAATTACTGTGCCAGAGGAGTCTTAGCCATGAAGGAGATAGAGTTCTAGAATTTTCATTTTGTAAAATCCTTCTGAATATACTTCTGGACCAAGGGAGGTGCATTACATTACTTAATTCAATTGTGAAAAGTAGTTAGTACTAGCTGATGTTGATAAAAGGAGAAATATTTAACATTTCAAAATGAGAAAGGTGACTTACAGTATTAAGATAATGCCTTCTGAGGCTACTGTAATCATACCATCTGAACTAACTAGCACTTTACTGCTTAGAAGTCTCTTTCAGGTAGCAACACTCATAATGTGTGGAAAAAAAACCGGCATTATGTGGGGTTCTCTTGTCCCCTATCTGTGAAGTTAACAGCAGTGATGTCACTACCGGAAAGGAGAACAGCGCCCCTGAGGCTCTCCTCTCCTACTCCAAGAACTGCTAGAAGCAAACAAGCAATTAGCCACAAAAGTTTAGAACTAGCACAGAAAAGGAATAAAGTGGTCTTATTGATAATTCATTGTTTCTGTAAGACAGCTTGATAGGCTAGGTTGATTCTGGCAAGTAGTGATCAAACAGTATTTATTTAAGTAAAACTGGATATGGATTATGAAAAGGGGGAGTAGAGGATACCCACAAGTCAAAATAAGCAAGACTTCAGCTAAAAGGAGGCAAGACCAATAGGCCCTGAGGTTACACTATGCATACCCTGATTTATCAAAGAAGTTGCGAGCCACAGGCATCTCTCAAACCACAAACATTCGATGTCTCAGACCAACCTGCCAATGATACCCTGTTGCCTTGGCAACAGAATGCAAGCAGGCATGGAGAAATCTTGTTGCCTAAGCAACAGAATCTTAAAAAGGCAGGGGGGGGTGCTTACGGCAAAGGCTCCTAGGTTCTAGTCTGTAAGTGGGATTTTAGTCCTCTTCTAATGAAAGGTATAGAATATATGGTAAGATAACAGTCATTCATCTGTTAATTAACGAGTATTTGTGGTCCGGCACCTGTGTGCAATACATTGCATTCTGAGAAATGCAAAGACGGCCCAGGCATTGCCTCGTATGTGACAGTATGCAATAATAAATATTAATTGAATGAATGAATGAATATTCTTAAGAAAGGCATAATACAATGGCCAAAGCTTACTAGGAGTGAATGCACGTAATAGTTCAATAGGTTGAAGCCTGTGTGTGCATTATCAAGTTCCACTATACAGGATAATTTATTTGTAAATTGAAATAAAATGTTATATTTCATCGGTGAGAACTATCTACCTATGTACTGACACTTTAAAATCCAGATAAGAAACTGATGAAAGTCAAACCCATTCTTAATTCTTTCCTAACAAGTAGTAATGGAGGCAAAATTTAGATTATTTAAGTTAGAAATTTCAAATAGATTAATGTTAGAAATTTCAAAGGCAGTCTTAATTATTGATTTTGGGTTTTTTTTTTCCTTGACACAGACATTAATTAAACAAGCTCTGACTAACACTGTCAGTGTTCAAAAAATATCAAATAAACAGTAATAATAAAGATATTTATTTAATATGATTACTTCAAAAGAGAGATTTTGTGACAGATGGCTATGAAAAGTAAATTCTACTTTCTTACTCCTTATGATTTCAGAGATGTACACATCAAAATAAAAGATGATTTCCACAAATACTATCATGCACTTCAACCTTTCTCAATGTGTGAGTAGGGTTCAAATCTCTAAAACTGGGATTGTAAAAATGGTATACAACCACTCTGGACAACAGTTTGGCAGTTTTTTAAAAAGTTAAGCATACACCTACCATATGTTCCAGTAATTTCACTTCTAGGTATTTACCCAAGATTTTTACTTTTTTATTGACTTTTTTAAAAATTTATTCATCTGAGAGAGAGAGAACATGAGCAGGAGGGGAAGAAGGAGAGGGAGAGAGAGAATCTCAAGCAGACTCCACACTGAATGTAGAGCCAGATGCAGGTCTCTATCTCAGGACCCTGAGATCATGACCTGAGCCAAAATCAAGAATCAGATGCTTAACCCACTGAGCCCCAAACAGGCTCCCCAATGCAAGATTTTTAAAAGTATGTATCCATACAAAAACACAAATGTTCGTCACAGCTTTATCTGTTATAACCAAGTACTGGCACTCTAATGTCCATTAACAGATGAATAGAAAACAAACCATGATAAATCCATACAATGGACTACTACTTCAAAATAAAAAGGAATGAACTATTGATACACTATGAAAACTGGAGGGACAGATCTCCAAATAATCATGCTGCCTAAAAGAAGCCAGACAAATAAGAGTATGTACTATATAATTCCATTTAGATGAAATTCTAAAATGCTGACTAATCTAGAGTGCAACGAGCAGATTAATGAATGCCTGGGGTGGGGGAGTGAGGAGCATAAGGGAAGGTAAAAATGGACACAAGAACACTTGTAGGTGGATATGTTCACCATCTTAATTGTTATTTCACAGAGATATACATATTCAAAGCTTATCATATTACACATTTTAAATATGTGCAGTTTATTTTGTGTGAATTATACCTCTTTGAAACTGTTAAAACAAACTTCTCACATTCTCATTTAAGAAAAGTTGTTCAACTAGACCATCACATGACCTGTGTGCATTTGTTAAAAGCAATATATAAAAAATATACCATTAAGTTCATTTTTATCTGCCTTTCATTATTTACTAGCTGGAACTTCTTGTTCTAGTTATCTCATGGTTCCGCATCTTCAGGAGAACAAACTATTAGACCTTAGTAGAATAGGTCTATTGCAACTAAAGCAGTTATTTGGTGACATTCAAATGGAAAAATGTAAGTGTATGCCAGGTGATGTTTCTGCTAATGATTCTCCAATAACATGCAAAGATGTAAAAAAATGAAGGTGTAAAATCAACTGTCTATTCTAGTAAGTCAAAAGCCTAAAAGCAAATTATACTACGTGAATACACATACAGTATGAATGACCTGTTTATTATTAGGAAATGTAGGTCAACCAGAAGCTCCCCAAGTCCACTGCTATAGTATAAAAACTGCTCCATCGACCTCTCCAGATTTTCTGGGGAGCCAGGAAAGCATTGGGAATGGTTGCTATATGGATGGCATCCTGATGGGGGAGATTTCATCTGGAGTCTTGGGAATGGGGGTTTGGAGATTCATCTCTGCTTTGTAAATGCCTCCAGTTCCAGACTGAGGAATGGAGTTCTCTCTAATGATCTGGTTGTTTTCAGTTTGGCTTCTAGGACTTTTGGTGACTTGAGGACGGAGGCTTGAGATCTGGGGAGGAGTTTGGCAAGGAAAGGAGCCCAAAAGAATTATTTGTTGATTTCATGTCATTTCTGCTGAGTAATTAATAGATGGAACATAGAACTTCCAATAGTTGAGAACTAGCTCTCTCTTGGTCTTGTGATTAATTATAGTCCTGAAAAGCATTTCATCATCTGGTGATGACCTGGATCACCAGGGTGCCTTCCAGTTCTAATGGGATGTTTCCTCTCATCAGCCTTGATACCAGTATCTCCCTAAGGAGGGCAGAAGCTGCCCTGCCTAGTTCCATTTGCAAGTCTATGGTGAGTTATTAGGGAGGTAACTTGGTTTTTCAGCAGATAATTGGCTTAATTCTGGGCCCTGATATCTGTGTTGACATAAGTTCAAAATTTATTCTTAAGTTTTCTCTTTGAACTAGTTAGCCAGGATGAAGTTTGAATTCTTAGCTCTAGTAGACATGCTCAGGTCAAACATGCACTTACCTGTGGTTTTTTCTAAATGAGACCGATTCTCTTTTTTAAAGAGCCAGTAAGGCTTCCCAAGAAGGAGAGCTGCTCCGGGTCTCATTTTAACTGGTCTACCATTTCATATGTGGCATAGAAGAGCCAAAAAATCTCTACGGCTTGATTTTCTATGTATCTTTATTCTATTTTGAAGCTTTGCTACCTTGTTTTAGATTCTAACTTCTTATTTAACATCTAAATATTTTCTATTATGTCACTTTGTTATTTTCTTTTATATCGTAACATCTAATTTAGCTTCTAAATATTTTCTAGTACGCAGTGTGGCTATCTTCTTTTAGATTCTAACTTCTCATTTAGCTTCTAAATATTCTGCAGGATGGCTTCTTATTGGTATAAACCAAGAAACCCAGAAAAATCCTAAACAAGTTAGATTGCAAATAACTCAAGCTTTATTTAACGTCTTTTAATTTAAAGAATCATAAGTACATTTTAGAGTTGTCTCTTTTCAATTTAGAGAAGCTCTGGGGATTGCTTGGAAGGAAATCAAAAGTCATTAATCTTCTTTCCTCTCATTTGGCATGAATCATGGGCTGTCTTTTGTCATTTCTTCTCTTCTGAAGTCTGCCCTTGTCTCCCTGTTTCACTCTGAGTTCCTTGAGGGAAGAGAGCTTGTCTTAAAACAAACCGAGTTCCCTGATGGCATGTCACACTCTACCATACACAGTACAGTTTTCAAATATGATTTTAGCTTCGGTCCTATTCACTGATGTGACTTCTGATCCAACAATCTCAACATTTGGGTTATTTCCCATTTTCCACCTGCTGGATGTGGTCATTAGCCACAATTCAAAGGGGTTAATGTAATTACGCTCTGTAATATCCCCTTTTTCAATGAGCTTCAGTTTGAACTTCTCCTTTCTGTTGATTCTGGTTCACCCAACTAGCTATAAAATGTTAAGATGATGACTAGCTTTTAAAAACCATCTCAAGGGGCGCCTGGATGCCTCAGTGGGTTAAGCCTCTAACTTCGGCTCAGGTCATGATCTCAGGGTCCTGGGATAGAGCCCCACCTCAGGCTCTCTGCTCAGCGGGGAGCCTGCTTCCCTCTCTCTGCCTGCCTCTCTGCCTACTTGTGGACTCTGTCTGTCAAATAAATAAATAAAATCTTAAAAAAAAAAAACATATCAAACTCTAGAACATGTAATAAATATGTTTCTTTTGTTTTTGAAGGTCTGGACTTCAACTGAATTTGTGCAAATAACACAATTCCATGAGTCCTTTGAGAAAAAAAAAAAAGACTAGAATTATTTAACAATTTCAAGATGCATAAATTTATCTGATTGGAAATTCCCATTTTAACATAAAATTCTTTTAACTGGGGAGTAAAACCCATATGTCATAATGTATTTTTGTACTAAAATACTTGTTTTGCACTTCTTCTATACATTTAAGCAATTTCATATCAATGAATAAATTATCCAATAATGGAAAAAAAAGCCTTCTGATCAAGTTCTTAGAAATATAAATAATCACAAAATTGGGAAATGCTACATTCCCGAGGGCGCTTGCTAAGTATTTTGCAGGAAAACATGTGGAACATTTTCCTATGCAAACGCTGTTCCCAAGCAGTTGGAAAGATTTCCAGATCAGCTCACAAAAATCTATTCAACTTGCAATGTGGTTAAGACAGAAGCTCTGATGCCAGAGTTGAAGAAAACAAACTGACTCCATGCTACCAGGCGTTCAGATCCCCAGCTCCATAGCCATGTCTCCCAAACCTGCCTCCCCCCTTGCTGGACCAAACGAGCAAGAGCTCCCATGGCTCCAGGCTCCTGTGTGGGGCTTCCACATCTGTGGAACATAGGGGTATAGGTGGTGACTTAAGGACAAGATGACAGAAGGTAGGCTATGGGAGGGAACTGCAAGCCCGGGAAACTCCTTAGGTGATCTTACCATTCAAGTCCCAAGTCCTCCAGATCCCCCATTCTCGTTCTCCATTCTCCTTTGGGTTTGGGACTGTTTCTCTTTCCCCTGCTCTCTCCATTACTTCTAACCACCACTCCTCTGCACACTGGCCCACTAAAAAATGTGTAGGCTTTCCTCAATTATGCTTCTGGTATTTTAAGCACTTGGATCAGTTTTCCTTGGGCTTTTGTTACTAGCAACACTGGAAATGAGTTAGGACAAGGAAAAGTTTCACGCTAACCATTCCTGAACATTATGTGAAAAAAAAAAATCAGTAATCAATGGTACTGTATTTTTGACTAAACAAAAATGATTTTCTTTCTTTTTTTCTTTTTTTATTTTTTATAAACATATATTTTTATCCCCAGGGGTACAGGTCTGTGAATCGCCAGGTTTACACACTTCACAGCACTCACCAAAGCACATACCCTCCCCAATGTCCATAACCCCACCCCCCTTCTCCCAACCCTCCGCCCCCCAGCAACCCTCAGTTTGTTTTGTGAGATTAAGAGTCACTTATGGTTTGTCTCCCTCCCAATCCCATCTTGTTTCATTGATTCTTCTCCTACCCACTTAAGCCCCCATGTTGCATCACCACTTCCTCATATCAGGGAGATCATATGATAGCTGTCTTTCTCTGCTTGACTTACTTCGCTAAGCATGATATGCTCTAGTTCCATTCATGTTGTCGCAAAGGGCAAGATTTCATTTCTTTTGAAATCTTGGCTGCATAGTATTCCATTGTGTATATATACCACATCTTCTTGATCCATTCATCTGTTGATGGACATCTAGGTTCTTTCCATAGTTTGGCTATTGTGGACATTGTTGCTATAAACATTTGGGTGCACATGCCCCTTCGGATCACTACGTTTGTATCTTTAAGGTAAATACCCAGGTTCCTCAAAATGTTGAAAATAGAACTGCCCTATGACCCAGCAATTGCACTACTCGGTATTTACAAAAATGATTTTCTCTAGGAACTCTTCTTTGCCACCCAACTGAACCCCTCAGGATTTTGCTAAGTAGGTTCTTCATTCTGAATTCTTCTTCCCAGCAGCACCCTTGAGCCCAGAAGCAGAAAAGAGTTCCATTCTGGCTGCCTAGCACCTAGAACCTGCTCCCTCCAACAAAGACCCCTCATGGAAGTAGATCCAGGAGCTCAGCCCTCCCCGCAGCAGTGAATAGAGTGTTAATTCAAACCAGGCCCCCCCGACTCTCTCACACAGGACACCAGATCCTGAGGAAGGTGACACATGGATGGAACAAACAGACTGGGAGCTTCTTTGTCCCAACACCAGGGCCTTTCTGAGCCTGTGTCTCCTCTACAGATTGCAGCGGCTCACCTGACTTTCATTCCTTCTTAAGTTTGATTCCCTGGTTCCTCAAAGGCCCCCAAAGCCTTTGAATGAACCTCCCTTTTGCACAAGTCAATCAGAATCATGTTCCTTTGCCTGGTCCAGAAAGCCCAACTGCTGAAGCATAGCATGGCCTTAGCCTTTTGTCCCATGGCATGTAGCCACGCCCCCGACCAAGGTCACCCGCAGCTTCAATGCATTCCAGCCTCAACCAGCACCTTCATCTCAGAGCTGTCTCCGCTCAGGTGTCTGCCCATTTTTATACTGGTTCTTCTTCACTTCACCCTCCTCAAATCTAGACCATCCTCACAGCAGTTAACGTCATCTAATGACCAGAAACCACCAAGTATTATCTTTTCTAACCCTCTTCTCTGCTTTTCTAGCTTAATTTTATCTGTGCCTCCCTTTCTTCAGACACAGAGAAAGGGCTGTCACTTCCTCTTTCCCAGACCTGATCTTTGGGCTCCACTACTCTGTGCCAGTGTTCCAGCAATTTCTTTCCCTCTTTATCTCTCCTCTCCACTGGCTGCCTCTTCTGAGTCCCAGCCACCCTGAGGTCATCCTGAGTCTAAGAAGGTCCTTTTCCATCAAAAGTCGCTTGCCAGCTAACTGGCCAGCTCACTGGTAGCTTCCTTCCCATCTCTGCTTTTGCAACTTCTGAAAGCACCACGATCGAGCTTCCACTCCTGTCCACCTCACCAGTGTCGCGGAAATCACCCTCACGAACGTCATCAGGGACTTTCAAAAGGCCCGACTTAATAGTTTCATTTTAGTCTTTTGTCCAAGAGATAACTGTTGGAGAAATTGATGGTGGTCATAAAAGAGTTCTTTTTACTTTTAAAATAGAATCCCCCAAACATATTTATCCTCTCTTTCAGCTAGATGTGTTCATATAATTAAGTTCTGGCCAATGGTATGTGAGCAGAAGGGATGAGCACAATGCCTGAGTCATGTCCTTAAAAGGAAGGGGCACGTCTCCATGTGCTCCTTCTACTTCCTGCTGGCTGGGATATGGAGGTGATGGGGTCCACGTTTGCCACATTTGCCATGAGGATGACTTTCATTCCTTCCTAAGTTTGATTCCCTGGTTCCTCATTATGTGGGCCCCCAAAGCCTTTGAATGAATCTCCCTGTTGCACAAGTCAATCAGGGATTGACAATTGGGATTGTGGAAAAACAAGATATAAGGAGCCAGGGCTCCAGATGGCCTCATAATGCATAACTAACTACTTCTCTGGTCCAGCCCTGAGCTCCATTAGGCTAATGGCTTAGCTAAGATCACAAAGCTAGATTAAACCCAGGCCCAAGCTTAGTACACTTTCCAGTACGCTCCTGGTAAAATGCAATCTGTGCTGGGAAGGTGGGTCTATCAGCCTCTACCACCCATGTCCATGGTGACTTCTGGCTACGAGGTTTTGGTTTAGCAACCAATAATGGCTCTGCAGACTTCTGGGAGCTCAATATGTACATACCTTGTTTGGGATTGTCTTTCTCCTCCTGAGGCACTAAAACTTCTCTTTAAAATGCCTGAAATAAGAACATAAAAATAGCTTTACATTTTCCCTGTGCAAATCTTTTATTTATTTATCTATTTATTCATTTTAAAAAGCTGCATTCTATTATGTGAGCAGTATTTAGCATACTCTAAAGACGGTCTTCATTTATAAAAGTATCAGTTAAAATAGAAAGCTTCAAATTACTATTTACTGGACAGGATTGTTTAAGGTCCTTTTTCCAAAGGAAACTCTGTTATTAGTAGCTAATAAAATACAATAAAATATCTATCTCATAATTATCCTAAGGGCCTTGACAAGATAAGTATAAGTTACCACATGCAAGTTTAAGGGTTCAACTTTTCCTTCCTCGCTTTCCCACTGACCTTCCTCACCACTGTTACCCCGAACATACAAAGCTGAATTAATCTCAAAACAGCTTGTAGAATCTGCTACATATGAATATTTTTTCCTGTATAGCTTTCATGTTTTCCTAATCACCAATCAAGACATTTTTATCTAGCAAGCAGGAATTTGTGGGAAAATAGATCAATGATGGAAACAGATTATCCCAGAAAATCTGAAACATCTAGTCATTATTTTACGGACAGTTAAGTTTGGAAAGGAACAAAAAATGAAGCAAACGAAGCAACTCCTTAGGGTTTTACTTAGGTCCTTGGGGAGACTATTTTAAACTTTCTTTTATGAGATTTTCATAGTATAGTCATTAATGAGAGGAAATCGTTTATACTAACTTTATTTCAGAGTATTTCTACTTATCTAATTAATGTGCCTTCAACCTACTCTTTTAAATGAATTATTCTTATCTCACCATATTCTATTTTAACCTTTCTTTTCTTTCAGTTGCAGATTTGAACAAATTGAATCCTATCTTTCCTTATAATCTTTACATTTTTCCAAATATATCTTTTCTTTTTCATACCTCATACCCCAGACTATTTACTTTCCTGTTTTAAATCAAGAGTCAGAATTCACGGATGGACTGAATTTACACATTTCATTTTTTCATAGTAATAAACAACTAAAATATTTATTTTACTTTAGTGTTTAAAATATATCTCTTCATAATGGAAATAAAATTGTACAAAACGTAGTCTACGCCAGGACTAATTTCTTCTCCAGGTCTCTAATCCCTATAGACTAGATTCATAAGAAGTCACTTCCATTATTCTTGTGGTTATTTAGTGTGTCTCCAAATTAGTTATCTCCACTCGCCAGTTGGAATCTGGGTTTGCTAGTAGAAATAATGAAACTATTCACTTGACAGCTGAGGCAACAGAAGACCGCAGTGCCAGCTGGCCTCTGGGCCCATCACAGAGCTAGACCAACCTGTCCTAATTAGCGCCGCACCTGGAGAACAAACTTCTGCCTATGTACATGACGGCATTTACTCAACTACCAAGTGTGATTCCCAAACCATGACCTACCGGATCCCCGCAGGCCAGCAAAAACTTACTGAATGTAGATTCTTTTAAAGGGCTTGAACTGGAGCTGCTGGAGTTGTCCGAAATGTCCAGTTCATCATCTAGCTCTGAGTACATATCTGCACGTGAATCAAAGAATAACAGAATAAAATAAAAAGCAAATGAGCCTCGAAAGAGACCGAAGTCAAGAGCTCATATCTGCTGTCCCCATTTCACTAGCAATACCTTTCTCGATATTTTCCAAGTTGAAGTTCTCCTCCGACAGGATTTCATCACAGGCCCTGTCTTCCTCCTTACTGCCGGGGACCTGGAAGCCCTCGGGGGGCAGGTCTGCGCTCTCTGAGAGTTCGCTTTTCAGGCTGGCGGCCCCACTGCTGCTGCTGCTCAGGCTTGCCTTCTCGAAGGTCTCCTGCAAGACAGATCCAGCTTAGGGTCGCCTTTCCTTCCTTCCTTCTGCAGGACCCAAAGTTTGTCAGTGCGGATAGGAAAATGCTGGCTGCCTTCTTATAAATGTTTGTGCTCAAGTGCCAGTAACATTGTAGCCACACACCAGGGGTAGAGCTCCTTCAGTCTAGGACTAAGAAGAAAGTGTAGCTGCACCACTGGACAAACAAGAATGGATATACCAAGATGCTCAGTGACAGAGGTCTGTACAGTCTGGCAGAAGAAAGTGAGGCACTAAGGAAAAGATATGTACCAATGAAGCCGAAATTACTTTCCTTTAAGTTATCTTAATAATATTTGTTCTGTCTCAGGCGCCTGGGTGGCTCAGTTGGTTGAATGTCTGACACTTGATTTCTGCCCAGGTCATGATCTGAGGGTCGTGGGATGGAGCCCCACACTGGACCCTAATGCTGGGCATGGAACCTGCTTAAGATTCTCTCTCTCTATCTACCCCTTCCCCCACCCCACTCTCTCTCTCTCTAAAAACAAAACAAAATAAAATAAAATAATAGTAGTAATAATAATAATACTCTTTTCTCTCTAAATCATGGGGATAAAAGGTACAGCATAAGGAGTATAGTCAGTGGCATTGTGACAGCACTGTATCATGACAGACAGTAGGTACACTTGTAGTGAACAAAGCATAAGGTATAGAATTATGGAATTACTATGTTGTACACCTGAAACTAATGGAACATTGTATGTCAATTATACTTCAATATTAAGAAAAAAAAAACCCACTATCAAATCTCAAAACCACAATGGGTAAGTAGGGCTTAGTTTCTTCAAATCTCAGGGAACTTAATGGCGGACACAGCCAGGCCATGGAGGCAGAGAGGTGCAGTCCCCTGAAACATGAAGAGCTGGGCAGAGGCTCCAATGATGACCAATGCACGCTAGAGACACAGGTCCGTGGTTTATTGTTTTGTTTTCAGATACTTTTTTCCAAAATGAAAGTGACACCCACAGCTACCGGGTGAGGTTCCTAAAAACTCCATAGTGATGGAATTTAAGGTGAAGCAAACCTAAGACGTTATGAGTGACTAGACTTAGAAGTCAGCCTCTGAAAGCTTTCACGTGTTTCCGTTCACTAAACAAGACAAAAAAATGAAACAAATATCAAAGAAATGTTGTGCCATGCAAACTGTTCGACAAATTTTTGCTTGTTATCTCTGTTTCCTGAGAATTTTTTCATTGCTCTTTCCTCAAGCTTTCACCAAGAGGCTTGGAGATAGTTCTCATTTTGTTGAAGCCAACATGCAGTTCATGGAGCACTTTAATTTTTTTTGGCTAGTCCTCCATCCCACGTCTTCCTACTTTCGTGACTCAGCATTGTTCATGCCTGCCTTTTGGATCTACTCTGGTCTGAGAACTTAGACCCAAAATGGAAAATGCTTCGGACACTCTTTGGCATTGCTGAATGTGTGATTCTCTCACATTTTTCCCATGCTTAAGGCTCATAAGGGGCTTCCAAAGTCAGCCGCAGCTCTGCCCAAGCTCAGCCCCTGACACCAAATCCAGGAGGCTCCTTCTGAGACTCAAAACTTTCCTGCCAAACTCCCTCAACTCCTTCCATGCTGTCCTCCTTTTTCTGTCCCAATCCACAAATCCTTTTTCTTCCAACATCCTCAACTAAAGTCAGAAATGTACATAGAAATAAATGTAGGGGTTTTTCCTCCTATGGCTTTTTTTTTTTTTTTAAGAGTTTACTTATTTATTGGGAGAGAGACAGAGAGTAAGAAAGAGATCATGAGAAGGGGGAGGATCAGAGGGAGAAGCAGACTCCGTGCTGAGTAGGGAGCCCGATGCTGGACTTGATCTTGGGACTCCAGGTTCATGACCTGAGTTGAAGGCAGTTGCTCAACCAAATGAGCCATCCAGGTGCCCCTCCTCCTATGACTTTTTTATCCAAAATTAATCATCCACTGCCCTATTCTAAAGGCCATAACTAGATTTACAACTTTGTAGGGACTATACACTCAAGATGTGTCAATGTTATCAACGTTTTTAAAAAGAGAGAGAGAGAGAGATCATTTGGGAGTTGACAAAACTTTATTGCACTGAAGGAACTGGATGCCAGAATCCATATATCTCTAAAACTTGCAAAACTGTAGCAAACGCTTTGTTTCTTTTTAGGACAGACACGGATAATACATTTCTCTTTGGACAAATGAATAGTGAGGAGAAGCTGTGAGTCCTGATGCAGGCATTCCAGACTTGAGGACCTTTGACTTGCAACCAATAATCAAGACCCAGTTGGGCTGCAGGTGAAGTCATTTGCAATCATCAAAATTGCATCCATAAATAATTGGGTGTTTGCTTAGCATCTAATAAAGGGTTATTCATATTCTGAGAGATGCTTTTTCAAACTCTGTAAGCATGGAAGATATGATATAGTAATGTAGAATGTATAGCTATTTAAGTTTTTTTTTTTTTAAACCCTCTGTAGGCTCTTGTAGCAGTTTTTGCCTCAAAAAAAAATCGATAGAGTTCTTGACCTTGAAATAAATGATATGCCACTGTAGACACATTTTCCTGAATACGATTTCCAGAGTTTTTCCTTGTGGATATTTGAGTACCCAACTTATTACCAACTCTTCCCTTGAACAACTGGGGCTATTTTAGTCTCTTTTAGATCCCCCCCATGCTTTGGATAATGTTTTCTACATAGCAACTGCTTAATAACTAGTTGCTGTATTGAGATTAAAGGGAGAAAAGGGCCAGGAAAACAGGTGAATTCCCCTATATGGTGAGTAGGTTTTGTAGCTTCTGGGTTTTTTGTTTGTTTGTTTGTTTGTTTTGTTTTTATCTTGCCTGTTTATCCAGAATCCTACATTGTGATTTTTCTCTAAGAGCTGAAGAGAATATCTGGTAACACACCAAAAAATAGGAGTGAATGTCTCCCTTCCTTTTTCCCCTTTGCTCTTACAAAAAGTTATAAAACTCCACTCATCTGTATTAGAGATGGCTGGCCCAGAAATGACAAAATGCCCCTGTAACCCAGTAGGCATTGGCCAAAGTCAGAGATGGTTACATGCTTTTAGCCTGAGGGTTGAGGCCATTAAGGTATTTTCAAAAGTTGCCTCCAGCAAGTACATAAACCTGTTAAAGGGAGTTGGGTATATGTGTGTGTGTGTGGGGGGGGTGGAATGTGTGTGCAGCATTGGGGGATGCAATTTGGCTGCTGTCATCTTTTTTACTTTCTAATTACTTAAGATTTTTCTAGGAATAGGAGATGGAGTTAACTATATATATTTTAACTATATATATATTTTTGGCATCTATATAGCTCCTAGGAATGGATGGACACATTCTGTGCATCAATATGGCAGCAAGAAGAAGACAATGCAAATCGGACAATAAAATTATCACTGATATGGAAATCATCACCGTTACAGGAGACACTTCCTGTCACAGTGCTGTTATAGGCACAAATATGTTTAGCTCGGTTTTGCTCATTATAATGTAATTTTTTATGTGTGCAGCAGATTAGAATACATTTTCAGTTGAATAGCAATTCTAACAGTAACAGACTGACATTGCCTAAATTAACTGCAACAGTAGGGAAAGAATTAAGAGAGTCTATTTTATTAAAAATAGTGCAAATTTTTTAAATTGCCCAGAATGTTTTATCAGGAAAGACAGAGAGAGCGAGAGAGAGAGGGAAAAAAATGTGAGAAATAAACATAAAGCACGACACTAACTATATCCTGTAGATGCCTTACTTTAGAACCATAAAGAAGGCACCATTTCTTTTGTTCTAAAATAGTCATTCTATTTGAGCTATGTCTTTGCCTACTGTCTTCTATTTGTTTAGGTAATAACTGTGATCTAAGTTACATAAAGTTAGGGCTACCCAGTGCTTGACAGCAATTCACCTGGCTGAGGTGCTTTTTTTTTTTTTACACTAAAGAAAAACATATGCAATAAAGGGAAAATTTTATGATACAATGACCATAAAAATCGGGAAATAAAGTTGAATATTAAGATAATCTTGTTAGCTAAAGTACAAATGAAATGCATCAAATATTAACTATATTTTCTGTGTTGATAAATTATGGACAGTTTTTGATTTATGGATTTTTCTCAATTTCCTAGGGTACTTTTATTTTTTTTAATTTTTTATTTTTTATAAACATATATTTTTAGTCCCCAGGGGTACAGGTCTGTGAATCGCCAGGTTTACACACTTCACAGCACTCACCAAAGCACATACCCTCCCCAATGTCCATAACCCCACCCCCCTTCTCCCAACCCCTCTCACCCCAGCAACCCTCAGTTTGTTTTGTGAGATTAAGAGTCACTTATGGTTTGTCTCCCTCCCAATCCCATCTTGTTTCATTGATTCTTCTCCTACCCACTTAAGTCCCCATGTTGCATCACCACTTCCTCATATCAGGGAGATCATATGATAGTTGTCTTTCTCTGCTTGACTTATATCGCTAAGCATGATATGCTCTAGTTCCATCCATGTTGTCGCAAATGGCAAGATTTCATTTCTTTTGATGGCTGCATAGTATTCCATTGTGTATATATACCACATCTTCTTGATCCATTCATCTGTTGATGGACATCTAGGTTCTTTCCATAGTTTGGCTATTGTGGACATTGCTGCTATAAACATTCGGGTGCACATGCCCCTTTGGATCACTACGTTTGTATCTTTAGGGTAAATACCCAGTAGT